>NW_022437006.1:1109605-1172598 GCF_009761245.1 Sapajus apella
AAAAAAAAAAAAAAAAAAAAAACAAAAATTACCCAGGTGTGGTGGCAGGTGCCTGTAATTCCAGCTACTTGGGAGGCTGAGGCAGGAGAATTGCTTGAACCTGGGAGGCGGAGGTTGCAGTGAGCCAAGATTGCACCCTGCACTCCAGCCTGGGTGACAAAGTGAGACTCTGTTCCTGCCCCCCCTTCCCCCCGCCACCAAAGAAAAGAAAATATTCTGCAGGTGGAAACAAGAAACAGTTTCCTGATCTTTGCTGGGCAACCATACTTCTGGTAATACTTGATTAACTCAAGTCCTCTATTGCTTTCTAGGAACTTGTTTGACTAGATTATATCATATCTCATTAGCTGGGTGACAGTTACCTACTAAATTTTGAAGTTAAATGAATAACCTTTATTTCCAAGAATCCTTGAAATTTTATATGTTCTGCAAAAACAAGTAAAACTTCATTCCTCTTTTACCCTATGAAAAAAACTAATAGATGGATATATATATATAATTGTGTGTATGTAAAAGTAACATTAATGATTCAATATCATGATCTTACTGGTATATGTTGGCAAACTACTTTAATTTTTCTAAGAGAATTAGGTAAGCCTTTCCCACTCTTTTAACATCTTAGTATAATAACAAGTTGAGTGAGAGTATTCAATTTGGACAGAGATACTGTCCAAAGTAGAACTAGCTGCAGGACTGGGAACTGACTAGGGTGCTAATTAGAGCTCCTCTGTAGTCCTTTTATAGAAAGTGGTAAACTTAGGCCATTGCCTATAAAAACATTGAAAAGACGGGAAGAGAAGGGTTCTGGGGGAGGCAAGGAGGAAACTGCCAATGATGGCAGTCATTGTTCTGAAGTCAGTGTGGTGCCCAGTCTAAGCTGATTTTCATTGAGAGCTAATGTCCAATTCCAAGTTTTGGAACTAAGTGACCAATTGGTATGTTCTTGTTAACCTGGGAGACTTAACGTAGCCACATAATGGGGATTGGGGAGGTTGAAAAAAGGAATAAGAAATTACCAGTTTTCTTTTTTCTTTTCTTTGAGGTGGAGTCTCGCTCTGTCTCCCAGGCTGGAGTGCAGTGGTGTGATCTCGGCTCACTGCAACCTCCACCTCCCGGGTTCAAGCAGTTCTTCTGCCTCAGCCTCCTGAGTAGCTGGGAATACAGGCGTGTGCCACCATGCCCGGCTAATTTTTATATTTTTAGTAGAGACGGGGTTTCACCGTATTGGCCAGGTTGATCTCGAACTCCCAACCTTGTGATCCACCCGCTGCAGCCTCCCAAAGTGCTAGGATTACAGGCGTGAGCCACTGCGCCCGGCCTAGGAATAGGAAATTAAAAGTCATGTAACCCCCACCTGTAGGGAGCAGCTTTCATTGTATCATGTCATGAAAGCTGTCTGATTAGCTGGCAACAGGTGTGTTAGGTGCGCCTCTGCCTCTTCATTATAGCCCCTTTCTGTAAACTTCCAGGAAAATTATATTGGCAATTGCATATATCACTGATTCATGCAAAAGCCCTTATTTCAGCATATCCACTTTTTCAGATCTTTTGTCAATTGTCCATTTCTGGCATAGATCCTGGGCCCCAGTGTAATTTATACTTTTTTTCATCTGGAAAAGGACTTTTTTATTTGCACTCCTTGTTTTGAGTCTCAAAGCTCGTTCCTTCCACTCAGTTCCTGCAAATGCTGTAGTGGCATATTTAGAAGATAGGCTTTATATGAACATTTGGAAAAGTTTAATGGTTTATGTTTACATGTTTTTCTTTATCCAGTCTCCCCGCAACCCGTCCCCAACAAATAGATTAAGAAAATAATTTCTTAGCCGGGCACAGTGGCTCACAACTGTAATCCCAGCACTTGGGAGGCTGAGGTGGGCAGATCACTTAAGGACAGGAGTTCGAGACCAGCCTGGGCAACATGGTGAAACCCTGTCTCTACTAAAAATACAAATAATTAGCTGGGTGTGGTGGCATGTGCCTGTAGTCCCAGCTACTTGGGAGGCTGAGGCAGGGTAATCAATCACTTGAGCCTGGGAGGTGAAGGTTGCAGTGAGGCGAGATCGCACCACTGTACTCCAGTCTGGGTGACAGAGCGAGACTCTGTCTAAAAAAAAAAAAAAATATATATATATATATATATATATATACACACACAATTTTCTAATATTTTCTCCTTGCTCATGTGTTGATACAATTACACTAATACAGTTTTATGGTAAACCTGAAAGGCGTGACTAATATGAAATTTCACGTATTTGAAACCTTTTAATTTAAAAAAAGTATTGAGTTTATCTCCTTTGGGCCTTTACTTAAATGGACCTTCTGCCCTTCTCTGGGCACCTTATTTAAAATTGGAAGCCCTGACTGGGCATAGTGGCTCATGCCTATAATCCTAGCAATTTGGGAGGCTGAGGAGGGTGGATCAGTTGAGGTCAGGAGTTCAAGACCAGCCTGGCCAACATGGTGAAACCCTGTTTCTACTAAAAATACAAAAATTAACTAGGCATGGTGGCGCACTCCTGTAATCCCAGCTACTAGGGAGGCTGAGGCACAAGAATTGCTTGACCCAATGAGCTGAGATTGCACCATTGCACTTTAACCTGAGCAACAGAGCGATACTTTGTCTCCAAAAATAAAAGAAGGTAATAATAGGTGTTGGACCTTCATTTTTTATAAAGTTGAGAGCATTGTATACAGAGAAGCGTTCTTCAACACTTTCTTTAGTCATCTGGTGAATCCCTTTCAGGTGAACATGAACCATCAAGTTAACATCATAAGAGCAGTGACTACACCTGTCTTGTTCTTTACTGTCTCTCCAACACCTAGACGAGTTCCTGGCTCATGTTACTTGTTAAATTAATTGTATGAGTGAGTGAATGAAATCCTGTTGAGTGCTGATTTTCAAAGTACATATTTTAATACCACCTCAATATATAAAAACCTAGTTTACATGGAAGCTTTATCACCTTCTTGCCCCTTTAATATTTTGTTTGCCTGGTTTCCTTATTTTTCTGGAATAAGATTCTTTTTTTGTTTGTTTTTTTGAGACAAGATCTCACTCTGTTGCCCAGGCTGGAGTGCAGTGGCACAACCTTGCCTCACTGCAACCTCCGCCTCCTGGGTTCAAATGATTCTCACGCCTCAGCCTCCTGAATAGCTGGGACTACAGGTGTGCGCCACCCCACCTGGCCAATTTTTATATTTTTAGTAAAGATGGGATTTCCCCATGTTGGCCAAGCTGGGCTTGAATTCCTGGCTTCAAGTGACCCACCTGCCTTGGCCTTCTAAAGTGCTGGGATGGAGCCACTGTGCCCGGCCTGGAATAAGATACTTTAACATAAATTTCCTTGTGAGCTGATTCACTTTACAGGTGCATTTTTTATGTAGCTTTCAAAAATACGCATTTTATGTAACAAAGCATCCTCTAATTCTAATTATCGAAGTTAGTCATATCACTGTTAATTGTTGATTTGAGACAAAGTTACATCTTAAAAATTGTCATGGGATGCAGTGAAACATCCTTCTGCAAAACAAAGAGATTGGCTACCTGATAATATATTTAAAACTGAATTGCACAACAAGCTGGGGCTTTCCCTTGATTTTCTAAGTTTCTCACACACCCTGTCTCTTCCTAGCTCTTTTATGATGTTCCAAAACTTTGTCGATGCTTATAAAATGGGGGAGAGCCTTAATGGTAATTTGTTCTGTGTGAGTTTGCATTAGATGCTTGTAATTCACAGAAAAGTTGATTATCCTGTTATTAGAGAACGAAGACTCAGGTGAGCAGTAATAGTTTTAAGTACACACAATTTTTTACAGCTAGAATATTGAAAATAGTTTCTGTCCTCCCTTCCAGTTGGATAAATTTTGTACACACGAAAAGTAAGTTTAAATTTGTAGGCTAAATTCATTTCTTACCTCCTTAGAAGTATTTGGCCTTTTCAAAGAAGAAAGCATTAATTACACTGTATTCTTCTGGAAGGTTATTTCCTCCATGTAAATTAGGACTTTTGTGCTTCTGGTAGCTCTGTGATTTCTTCATGAATGTAATTAACTTAATTGCCTTCTCAGTGCTTTATGCCAGGAAAATGGGAGTGTACTTTAAACTTTTGTAGATATTGACATTTAGAACATAATTAACTTGTTAACAAGGTACACATTTATTCTGATACAAAAATCTACAGAATGTATTGAGGCACCATATGATGGTTTGACCAGATTTTGTCAGTGTACTATGTATGAGTCAGAGGATTGAAGAACAAGATGAAAAAAATCAAATATAATGGTGAATGATACAAATTTCTGTTCTGAGAGGAGTAGCTTCATTTCTTTGAAGTGGGATAAAACTGGTTGAGAGATCTAGCTCAGGAGTTAGACAGGCCTGGGTTCCATGCTGCCTCTGCTAATTCACAGATTTGGGTGAGTCAGTTTCTCTCAGGCTGTTTATTTTGTAAAATCAGGATGATGAAAGTTCTCATTTCAGAAGGTTATGAAGGATTACATAGAGAAATGCTTATAAAATGATATTTTACATATTCAGTACTCAGTAAATGCTAGCTATAGTTAAAAAATGTGTGTGTGCGTGTTTTTCCTTTATTATTTTTTATTTTTTAGCTACAGATCCTGGCTGGAGTGTATGTGTGTGTTTTAAATGACTAAGTTGGAATTGGCCCTTTATTTTTGTGGTTTTCATCATTTGAACTTATTTTATTGACACTCATTGCAGAATAAAATTTTGTTGATTTTTTTGATGCATTATAATACCTTTTGGTAATGGTTATACAGTGTTAATCATTTATTTATTTACTGTACTAAATACCGCAAACTCCGAATTGCCAAGTTTTACATGGTGTTTCTGGCGATGATAGGTGGCCCCTCTTTCTGAATACATAAAATGGTCCATTCAGTCCATGGTTTTCATATTCCTTTCTTATTCTACCTAGTTCTTTAAACTACGTTCAAATAAAAAGATATGGCTGGGCACAGTGGCTCACACCTATAATCTCAGCACTTTGGGACGCCAAGGTGGGTGGATCACCTGCCTGTTCAAGACCAGCCTGACCAATATGGTGAAACCTCATCTCTACCAAAATACAAAACTTAGCCGGGTATGGTGGTGTGCACCTGTACTCCCAGCTACTCGGGAGGCTGAGACAGGAGAATTGCTTGAACCTGGGAGGTGGAGGTTACAGTGAGCTGAGATCATGCCACTGCACTCACTCCAGACTGGGCAATAGAGCAAGACTCCCATCTCAAAAAAAAAGGATATGTTACTTTCGGTGAGTGAGTGCCCACATGCAGCAGCAAGGAGAGCTGAGAACATTATTAACCAATATTCTTGTGTTCAGAGAATAGTCTGAAACTGTGGGACTGAAGCTTGCTCCTTAGGGACTTTCTCAAAGTATCCTTGGTGGACATAAGGTTACCCTCACTCAACAGAAGGACACATCTGCTGCAGGCAGAGGACACAGAATGATGATTTCATTTACATAGGATGTTTTCCTTCTATAAATGTCTGGAACAAGTTATTACGGGACACTGTGATGTACAGTGCAGCCCTTCTATTAGAATAAATAAGTTATGTGGTTGGACTGGAATGCTACAGGCTCACCATGACTGGAAGTGGAAGGAGAGAGAATGTTTATTTAAAATACGGCACACATAAATAATAAATAAAAGTTTAAAACTTAATCGGCAACAGCAACAGGACCAGCCTCCTCTGTTCTATTCATGGTTCTTTTCACAAGCACCTATATTTTCCTAAGGATAAAAAGTGGCACAAGGAGACAAAAGGCTTTGGAGGGAAAGAAAATACCTTGTTGTGACCTTGTGCTGTTCTGAAACAAGAAGGCAAAACATGTCAGCATTGAATGGCTGCAATAAAAGACTGCACAGTGACTGCATACTGGCGAACCTCAGGTTTCAGAGGAAGCACTGGAACCACCAGAATGCCAAAGCCTTGTTTCTCCCTGGAAACAGTTTGGTATTATGTCTGGTTATGCTTCTTCGCTTTACTTTTACTGTTGACAAACTTCTTTAATAAGCTTTTTCCCTATCCTTTTTTCTTTTAATCCTATTATTAAAGGTATCTTAGGTCTGGCCTTAAATCAGTTTGATTATGACACTGGGTTCTAGAAAAAAGCTGCTATGTCATTAACAGTTTGGTGTATTTGAAATTTGTATTTGAACCACACAGAGAACATACACTACCAGTACCATTACTTCCCTGCATATAAAAACAAAAAAAGGGGCTGGCTCACGCCTGTAATCCCAGTACTCTGGGAGGCCGAGGTGGGTGGATCACGAGATCAGGAGATCAAGACCATCCTGGCCATGGTGAAACCCTGTCTCTACTAAAAATACAAAACATTAGCTAGGCTTGGTGGCGTATGCTTGTAGTTCCAGCTACTCAGGAGGCTGAGGCAGGAGAATTGCTTGAACCCAGGAGGCGGAGATTGTGGTGAGCCGAGGTTGCACCACTGCACTATACCCTGGGCGACAGTGTGAGACTCCGTCTGAAAAAAAAAAAAAAAGGAGGCCAGGCATGGTGGCTCACGCCTGTAATCCCAATAATTTGAGAGGCCGAGGCAGTGAAATCTTGTCTCTGCTAAAATTAGCCAGGTGTGGTGGCAGGCGTCTGTAGTCCCAGCTACTCAGGAGGCTAAGGCAGGAGAATCGCTTGAAGCTGGGAGGTAGGGATTACAGTGAACCAAGGTCGCACCACTGCACTCCAGCCTGGGTGACAGAGTGAGACTCCATCTCAAAAACAAACAAACAAAAACAAATCACACAGAACACGAAGGGGCTGCTGAACAATGCAGCAGGAGTGGAAATGCATTCTTTTTGGGGTCAGACATTTGGCCTAACAGCTGATTACAAAACATAGGATGACTTCAAGGTGAAGGCATGAAAACAAAAGGTTACACCTCAAGAAAGAAATGACTGTCCATTGAGGCAGAGTAGTGAAGGTCTTAAAGAAGCTGGGCCATCCATAAAGGAAAGAAAAGCCCTCTGCTCAGGAAAACCTTGTCAGCTACATGTGGCTGAGGATGGAGAGGCTCCTTATGCTTCCTACACGATGAGCGAGGCGAGGTGTCCAACGATACCGAGATGTGTTATCAAACAACATGGCCCAGGCCTTTTTAAATATGTTTGATAAAGCTCATGTAGCAACTACCAGAGCTTCACTACACAGATAACCATGATATTAGTTGAGTAAAACCAGCAGATTTCACATAAGTAGATGTTTTTATTTCTTCCTAAAATCTTAGAAAGTTATGTTATATTAACATAATATGAATTCCCTGTTACTCTTTGGATGTTTTGCATTTGACCAGTGTCTCTTCATTTTTAGTAAAAGTAAATTTTTTTCTAGACATAATCCTGTTGATGTTGCATACTATTTCATCTCATCTACATACCACACATACTACTGATTCATTGTATATGCCACGGATAACATTCTTGGCCACTGTGAAAATTATTTTTTTACATTGTTATTGGTCTCCAGTGTTGTGGGTAGGACTGTGCAGGAATGTTTTGTTTGTTTTTAAGATAGAGTCTTGCTCTGTCACCCAGGCTGGAGTGCAGTGATGCAATCTCAGCTCACTGCAGTCTCTACTCCTGGGTTCAAGCGAGCCTCCTACCTCAGCCTCCTGAGTAGCTGGGATTACAGGCATATGCCACCAAGCCCAGCTAATTTCTGTAATTTTAGTAGAAACTGGGTTTTGCTGTGTTGGCCAGGATGGTCTCAAACTCCTGACTTCAAGTAATCCATCTACCTGGGCCTCCTAAAGTGCTGGGATTATAGAGGTGAGCTACTGCGTCTGGCCAGGAAAGGTTCTTGAACCATTTCTTCCCATCTTAGAAAACACTAAATTCTCACCTGCCTTATAGAAATGGTTTGGAGATGTATAGCAATACCGCACTTCCATAGAGCAGACTTGGGATAACTGTAACTCCTAAGACATCAGCTGAAGTTGATAAAGGTAAAAATATCTGCTGTTGAGATAAAGTTGGAAGCTCTGTACTTCCTGTACTTTATTCAAAATGTTAGCCTTCTTTTAGGAAATTCTTCAATAAGCTTGCTTTTAGTTTTCAACTGCTCAAGGCAGATAAAAAACTACAAATTAGAAGTGGTATGTGAGTATATCTGTAGGGAAGTGGACACAGGAGATGCTTTTATTTGTTTTTTTTAATTGACAAATTTTATATACTAGTCACCTACAACATGTTTTTTTTTTTTTACATACTACTTGTATTTTATATTTTTTTATGTCTGAGGTGGGGGTTTTATTCTTGTTACCCAGGCTGGAGTGCAATGGCGCGATCTCGGCTCACCGCAACCTCCGCCTCCTGGGTTCAGGCAATTCTCCTGCCTCAGCCTCCTGAGTAGCTGGGATTACAGGCACGCGCCACCATGCCCAGCTAATTTTTTGTATTTTTAGTAGAGACGGGGTTTCACCATGTTGACCAGGATGGTCTCGATCTCTTGACCTCGTGATCCACCCGCCTCGGCCTCCCAAAGTGCTGGGATTACAGGCTTGAGCCACTGTGCCCGGCCTACAACATGTTTTAAAATATGAATACATTGTGGAATGACTCGACTGATTTGACCTGTGTCTCCATTTTTCCATCGAGCTAATTAACATATGTATTACTTCACTTATAATTTACTAGTTATTGTAGATACCATGTTGTACAATAGATCTCTTGAACTTATTCTTCCTATCCAACTGAAATTTTGTATCCTTTGACCAAAAATCTCCCTAAACCAGCACTCCCAACTCCCCGTGCCTAGTAACTACTAATCTACTCTCAACTTCTATGATCTTAACTTTTTTAGATTCCACATATAATTGAGATCATGCAGTATTTGTCATTCTGTGTCTGGCTTATAACATAATGCTCTCTAGATTCATCTATCTTGTTGGAAATGACATAATTTCTTTATTTTTAAAGGCTGAATAGCATTCCCTCGTATATCTGTGCCACATTTTCTATTCATCTGTTGCTGAACCCTTAGGTTGATTCCATATCTTGGCTATTGTGAATAATGCTGCAGTGAACATGGGGATGCAGATAACTCTGATGTACTGATTTTATTTCCTTTGGATACATACCCAGTAGTGGGATTGCTGGATCATACGGCCATTCTATTTATAATTTTTTGAAGAATCTCCATACTGTTTTCCATAATAGCTATACTATTTACATTCCTACCAACATTGTACAAGATTTCCTTTTTCTCTATGTCCTTGACGTTTGGGAGTTTGTTACATGCCTTGAAGTAGTCTTATTTGGGTTAAATCTGCTTGGTGTTCTATAACCTTCTTTTACTTAGATATTATTATCTTTCTCCAGGTTTGACATGTTCTTTGTTGTATCCCTTTGAATAAACTTTCTGCTCCCATCTCTTTGTCTGCTTCCTCTTTAAGGCAATAACTCTTAGATTTGCCCTCTTGAGACTAGTTTCTAGATCCTGTAGCTGTGCTTTGTTGTTTTTCTTTTTTCTTTAGTTTCATCTGTGTCTTTTAAATAGCCTATCTTCAGGCTCACTAATTCTTTCTTCTGCTTGATCCATTTTGCTAATAAAGGACCCTGATGCCAATTACATTTTTTAGTTCCAGAATTTCTCCATGATTCTTTTTAATTATTTCGATCTCTGTTAAATGTATCAGATAGAAATATCAATTCCTTCTCTGTGTTATCTTGAATTTCTTTGAGTTTCCTCAACACAGCTATTTTGAATTCACTCTCGGAAAGGTCATATATCTCTGTTTTTCCAGGCTTGTTCCCTGGTGCTTTATTTAGTTCATTTGGTGAGGTCATGTTTTCCTGGATGCTATTGATGCTCGTAGATGTTCTTCAGCGTCTGGGCATTGAAGAGTTAGGTATTTATTGTAGTCTACACTGTCTGGGCTTGTTTGTGCCCATCCTTTTTGGGAAGGCTTTTTAAATATTTGAAAGAATTTGGTTGTTGTGATCTAAGCTGTTTCTGCTTTAGGGGACACCCCAAGCTCAGTGATGCTGTGATTCTTGCAGACTTATAGAGTGATAATACCACCTTGATGACCTTGGACAAGATTTGGTAAAATTCTCTGGATCACTAGGCAGAAACTCCTGTTTTCTTCCCTTACTTTCTCCCAAACATACAGAGTCCCTGTCTCTGTTCTGAGCCACATGAAGCTGGGGGTGGAGTGACCCCTGTGGCCACGACCACTGTGACTGCACTGGGTCAGGCTTGAAGCCAGCAGAGCACTGGGTCTCACCCAAGGCTTGCTGTAACTACTTCCTGGATGTGGCCTATGTTCACTCGAGGCCTAAGGGCTCTGCAGTCTGCATGTGGCAAAACCAGCCAGGCCTGTGCCCTTCCCTTCAGGGTGCCAAGGTCCCCCACACCCTGGGTGGGGTCAGAAGTCAAGGACTAGAGTCAAAAACTTTAGAAGTCTACCTGGTTAATCTATTGTATTGCAGCTGAGCTGGCGCTCAAGCCACAAGATGCAGTTCCTTCCTACTCTTCCCAAAGGCAGGAGAGCCTTATCTCGTAGCCACTGCCACCCCTTGCCACAAAGAGTACTGCTAGACTACTGCTGCTGTTCCCTTAAGGCGCAAGGTCTCTTAAGTCAGCTTGTGTTGAATGCTGCCTGGCGTGGGACTCACCCTTCAGGGAAGTGGGCTCCCCTCTGGCCCAGGGCAGGTCCAGAAATGCCATCTAAGAGTCAGTGTCTAAAACCAGGGACCCCAAGAGCTTGCTTGGTGTTCTACCTCTCTGCGGCAGTATTGGTACCTAAGGTACAGGACAAAGTCCCCTTTACTTTTCCTTCTGCTTTTCTCAAGCAGCAGTTTTGCCCTGTGGCCATCACAACTGGTAACGTGCTGAGCCTTCCCTGAAGTCAGCAAGTCTCTGTGGCTCACCCAAGGCCCTCGATGTAGCACCTGGGTATCTGCTGGTTATTCAGGGTCTAAAGTCTCTTCACTTAGCAAGTGATAAATGCTGCCAGGACTGGGTCCTTTTCTTCAAGACAGCGGGTTCCCTTGTGGTCCAGGATGTGTCTAGAAATGTAATCTGGAAACTAGGGCCTGGAACAGGGGCCTCTTGACTCTGACTGGGGCCCTTTCCTGCTGTGGCCTAGCTGGTATCCAGGATGTAAGCTCACATCCTCCCCACTTCTTCCTCTCCTCAAGCGGAAGAAAGGGGTCTCTTTTGTAGCTGCAAGCTGTGCAACGTGGGGTTAGGGGAGGGGTGATGCCAGCACTCCCTTGGCTGCCCCAGTTTTTTATGTCTTAGTATGTTGCTTGTCCCCATAGTCCACTGTCTCTGGGCCTAGTTCAGCCCTAGGACTTACCTAGAAGTTGCAGTCCTTGTGACCTAAACTGCCTTTGAAGTTTACTTAGAGACCAAAAGCACTTTGGCCCTAGGTTCGTGAGCGCTCAAGTTTGGAACACTGGGATTGGCAGCTCCCCTGTGGCTACGGCTAGTTTAAATGCTCCCTCTGTGGGCAGGCATCATCTGAGTTAGGTCTGGTGTTCCTTTCTGCTTTAACAGGACAGCACTGAATTCGATGCCTCACAATTACTGTGTTCTCCCCCAGTGCCCAGAGATGCTCCCCACACCATGCCACTGCTGCCAGTGTAGGGGAAGTGTGGTGCTGGCAATTCAGGACTGTTTTTTTGTTGTTATTGTTGTTGAGTTTTGCTCTTGTTGTCCAGGCAGGAGTGCAATGGTGCTATCTCTGCTCACTGCAACCTCTGCCTCCCAGGTTCAAGCGATTCTCCTGCCTCAGCCTCCCTAGTAGCTGGGATTACAGGTGTGTGCCACCATGCCTGGCTAATTTTTGTATTTTTAGTAGAGACGAGGTTTCATTATATTGGTCAGGCTGGTCTCAAACTCTTGACCTCAGGTGATCCACCCCCTTCAGCCTCCCAAAGTGCTGGGATTACAGGTATAAGCCACTCTGCCCAGCCTTTTTTGTTGTTGTTGTTGTTGATTTTTTTTGACAGAGTCTTACTCTGTTGCCCAGGCTGGAGTGCAGTGGCATGACGTTGGCTCACTACAACCTCTGCCACCTGGGTTCAAGTGATTCTCCTGCTTCAGCCTCCCGAGTAGCTGGGACCACAGGTGTGTGCCACCACACTCGGCTAATTTTTTGTATTTGTAGTTGAGGTGGGGTTTCACCGTGTTAACTAGGATGGTCTCGATCTCCTGACCTCATGATACACTTGCCTCAGCCTCCTAAAGTGCTGGGATTACAGACATGAGCCACTGCGCCTGGCCGATTTGCCAACCTTTAAGTAGATATATGCTGTTCCAAATTTATAATAACATAAATGCGTTCTACCAAATTGTGTAACAAATATATTTGAAATGGTGATTGATATTATTAATAGGTATGTTTGACTTACTAGAATATCATTCATGAACACTTAGCAAATTGAGATAGAAGAGCAAGGGTCATTGATGAGTAAGTTCCATGCAGATATGTACCTTTCTGTAATATTTACCGGAAGACTTTTGGGTGTGTGCCTAAAGTGGTCAATTAGCTATGAAAGAATGTGAGACAAATAAAATGTGAAGGTAGGTCAAAGTCCCTAAAGAGACAGTAAAGCACTGGGCGCAGTGACTCACGCCTATAATCCCAGCACTTTGGGAGGCTGAGGTGGGCAGATCACCTGAGGTTGCAAGTTCGAGACCAGCCTGACCAACACAGAGAAACCCCGTCTCTACTAAATATACAAAATTAGCTGGGCATGGTGGTGTATGCCTGTAATCCCAGCTACTTGGGAGATTGAGGCAGGAGAATCGCTTGAACCCAGGAGGCAGAGGTTGCAGTGAGCTGAGATCTTGCCTTTGCATTCCAGGCGGGGCAAAAGAGCGAGACTGGTTTAAAAAAAAAAAAAAAAAAAAAAAAAGGCAGTAAAGCCTGCCTTAGCCTTCATATGATTCGCTAGAAAAAGAAGTAGGTGCCTAGTAAAGTAGGCCCCTAGTATTTAGGGAAATCTCAGTCTGGCAGTCCTTATAAGAAAGAAATCCTTTGAAAGCAGTACAATATTCATAATGTGACTGTTTTAAAGTAAATTTTTATATGTTTAATATTTGTAAAAAGTCCTTATTGAGATTTTCTTCTTTTCATCTTATTTTGCCATTTCTGTGCTATAAAATAGGTTTTTAGGAAATTCGACTTTGATTTACTCTTGGACCATTGCTTAGGAATGATTAGGTTGCAAATTGGGGATTTTCTGTCAGACAATGGCTTTTTATTTGGGTGAGGACTGAAGAACACATCTCATGATAGGATTATTGAATAAAATCTGTTGTTTCTGTGAATGCTGAAAATGGCAGTTGGAAAACATATTTATCGCATTTCATCAATGGGCCTCTGTGCATTGGCTATTTTGGAACTGAATTTATACATTTCAAATGGTCATGTAAGCAGTCATTTTGTGGAATAAAGCATTATTCATAACTCGCAGTATAGCGAGTTATGAATAAGATACACACTATTTCCAAGGGCCCAAAATTTACTTGTTAAACACAGATTCAAAATAACTATAAGGACCTTCTACCTATGGAACAATTTTACAAGAAAAGTCCAAAGACTAGAATTTTATTTAAAGTTCCTTCATTTGCAGCTAATTAAAAAATGTTACTTTGGATTGGGTGTTGTGACTCACACTTGTAATCCCAGCACTTTGTGACACCAAGGTGGATGGATTGCTTAAGTCCAGGAGTTTGAGACCAGCCTGGGTAACATGGAGAAACCCTGTCTCTACTAAAAATACAAAAAGTTAACAGGACATGTAGTCCCAGCTACTCGGGAGGCTGAGGTGGGAGAATCGCCTGAACCCAGGAGGTCAGGGCTGTAGTGAGCCAGAGATCAGGCCACCACACTCCAGCCTGGGCAACTGCAGTGAGACCTTGTCTCAAAAAATCAAAATAAAAAGGTCCTTTTTTTTGTGGACCAAGGGAAACATGCCTGTGGGCTAGGTTGAGTGTGTATTCTCTGGCCTAGATAAGATAGGGCAGCAAAGGTAATGTCTTTTTTTCCACTCATTACGAGGTTCATGGCTGGTACACTGCTAGAGTCTGAATGCTTGTGTCTGCCCACCCCACCCCCGCCCCAACATTTGTATGTTGAAACCTGAAGCCCAATGTAATAGTACTAAGGGGAGGAAGCTTCAGTATGATAAATACAGGGGTTATGTCTAATGGTAATAAACAGGATGGGGGGTACTTAGCAAAGCCTGTTTGTTGAGATTCTTTTCTGTGTCGCTGTGTCTACAGAGATAAAGACATTCCTTTCCTCCAGGTTCCTGGAATCAGGCTCTTAAGACCTACTTCAGGGAAAGGTCAGTTAGGTTTTATGGCCTGCTTCAGGGGAGAAGAGGGAAGGAGACAGGGAGTGAACCTGCGTCTGCTGTTTCCTCAAGTTCCAACGTGCCATATTTTGGAGTAGCATGTATTTTCAGTCCCTATATATATACACAAAACCCCCACAATAAATCATATGGGTTAAAGGAGACTATGAAAATATAAAGCTGGCCGGGCACGGTGGCTCATGCCTGTAATCCCAGCACTTTTGGTGGCCGAGGTGGGCGAATCAGGAGGTCAAGAGATCGAGACCATACTGGCCAACATAGTGAAACACCATCTCTACTAAAAAGAAAAAAAAAATTAGCTGGGTGTGGTGACGCACGCCTGTAGTCTCAGCTATTTGGGAGGCTGAGGCAGGAGAATTGCTTGAACCTGGGAGGCAGAGGTTGCAGTGAGCCGAAATCACGCCACTGCACTCTAGCCTGGTGACAAAGCGAGACTCTGTCTCAAAAAAAAAAAGAAGAAAATATAAAGCTGTGAGAAAGCTGCTTTAAGGCATGTCTCCTAGCTCATTGACAGTTGACCCCTTTGAGAAAACTTTTCTGTGTGGTGAGCTGCCACTGTTCTGTAGGTAGTCACCCATTTTTATCTGGGGAGTCACTGGGCTGAAAATAAAGCCCTTGCTTATACCCCTTACATTAAAAACGATATTGGCTTAGGATTGGACAAATTTAAATCTTTAGTCCGTTAAATTTTGTTTTTCCTTCACCGGACTTTCATGTTTTAGAACCACTTTTACATTTCTCAGTGAGTAGTTTATGGGGTATGGTTGGTTGACTCAAATAGGCTATTAAAGTTATTCTTTTACCTTTCCAGAGTTGAAATTTACTGTCATTCTCTTTAAACATAAGATTCCCGACTTAAGGTGACACAGTTTTAGTATTTACAGTATCATGTTGTATTGAATGAGATGGTCCATTTGTCGTATATGAGATGACTGGATACAACTTGGAATTAAATGTACAGCTGAAAGGTCTAGCATTCTAGTCCTAAGCCATTCAAATTTTCTCAATGACACAGGGCAGATCACTTAGGCTGAATGACTTGCTTTGTTTTTTGCCTAAATTGAGAAGTGTAAGTTGGTTAAATACTTGAAAGGGCAAGGTTTGAAACATAGAAACAGAAGTGCTGTCTCTCCCTCGGATACACTGTGTCTGATTTATTCACTTGGGTCCTTACCACCCAGTGCAGTGCTTCACACATAGCAGGCACTCACATGTTTGTTGGTTGAAATCTATGCAGAAGAGAAGTACACCAGTTTTTTCTGTGGTCATATTAGAGGTGGAAGGTGTATATTTTCACTGTTTGTGTCTGTGTTGGGAAAGGAACAAACCCCCAAACCTTTACTCATCACAGGGGGAAGGAACATTGGTACAAGACAAGGAACTGTTCTGCAAAAATAGATTTGAATGTCTGCTCTGCCCCAAATCTTCAGATGCTGTACACGTTAACCGTGGCCTCTTGGATGCCCTCCCTTGTTCATTCATTCACTTTGATTGATTCATTCCTTTAGAACTCAAAGCCCTGGTCTAGGCCTGATAGTGGCTAAGATGGGCTTGAGTCTGTGCCAGCAAGTAAGCCAGATCTTAAGAGGGAAAATGACTGGAAGCAGAGCACAGTGCTATATGGTGTTAGTGTTAGGACAGATGTATGTAGGAAGCACAGTGGCAGTACAAAGAAGGGAAGGGAGCCATCATTTTTGTCTGAGCAAATGGAGCAGAGTCGTATGGACTCATAGAAAAACGGGTGCTTTTCTGGGCTTGGTGGATCATGCCTGTAATCGTAGCACTTTGGGAGGCCAAGGTGGGTGATCACCTGAGGGCAGGCATTCGAGACGGGCCTAATACCCTGTCTCTTCTAAAAATACAAAGTCAGTTGGGCTTGGTGACGCATGCCTGTAATTCCAGCTACTCAGGAGAACTGCTTTAACCCAGGAAGTGGAGATTGCAGTGACCAGAGCATGCCACTGCACTCCAGCCTGGGCAACAAATAGCAAAACTCCATCTCAAAAAAAAAAAAAAGAAAGAAAAACAGATGATTGAGGTAGAGGTAGGAATGTGTGTTCAGCAGGGGGAAGGAAAGAAGATAGAAAGGAAGCACTCTGGTAACAGGGAGCAGCCTGATCACTTCCTGTAGGCTGCAGTGTAGAAGAGGATGTGTGGGAGGGAGCACAGGGTAGAACTGGGGAAAACCGGAAACGGTAAGACAGCTCCTGAGACAGATTAGACTGCTTCTCAAGTGTGGTTAGAACATGAATACACTGAATAATATATTAAATAGCTCCACTAAGTGGACTAAATGTTATATTTTTATGTAACTTAATCATCTTCATAATGCTCTTGGGTAGATAGTATTAACATTTATAGACTGAGAAACTGAGAGAAATAAAAGTCACATAATTACACTAGATGTGCTTCCTATATATTATTTTTTAATTTCAAAAACTGTCTCAAATGTACAGAATTTTTTTTCCTTATTGACTTGATAGTAAGTTACCCACTTGAAGCCACATCATTTTTGTATATTTGGTGCCTTTTTTTTTTTTTTAAACAACAAGGACATGTACCTACAAAGCTGTAATATAGCCATCAACATCAGGAAGCTAACGTTGATCCATTATTACCACGTAATCCTCAGATCCCATTTAAGTTTGACCAATTGCACTAATAATGCCCTTCATGGCAAAAGGATAAATTCCAGGATTATCCATTGCTTTTAGTTTCCTGTCTATTTAGGTTCCTACAGCCTGGGACAGATCCTAACCCTTCCTTGACTTTTATGATCCAGAGACTAAAGGCGAAATGGTTTGTAGAATGTCCTTAAACTTGGGTTTATCTGAGGTTTCCTCATGATTGAATTCAGGTTAGACGTCTTTGATAGGACTGTCATAGAACTGATGCTGTGTTCTAATTGCATCTTCTCAGGTGACTTAGGATTTGTTTGTCCAATTATTGATGCTGTTTACTTTGATCACTTGATTAAGATACTGTCTGCCTTGCTTCTCCATTGTGAAATTTCTTTTTTTCTTTGTAATATTTTGTGGAAAGGAACTTCCAAAACTATGATGTAACTATTTCATTTCTTTTCTTTTCTTTTTTTTTTTTTTTTTTTTTTTGAGACAGAGTTTCGCTCTTGTTACCCAGGCTAGAGTGCAATCTCGCTGGTGGCGCGATCTCGGCTCACCGCAACCTCCGCCTCCTGGGTTCAGGCAGTTCTCCTGCCTTAGCCTCCTGAGTAGCTGGGATTACAGGCACACGCCACCATGCCCAGCTAATTTTTTTGTATTTTTAGTAGAGACGGGGTTTCACCATGTTGACCAGGATGGTCTCGATCTCTTGACCTCATGATCCACCCACCTCGGCCACCCAAAGTGCTGGGATTACAGGCTTGAGCCACCGCGCCCGGCCCTATTTCATTTCTTTTCTATTCTTTTGAGACAGGGTCTGGCTCTGTTGCGCAGCCTGGAGTGCAGTGATGCAATCATGCCTTACTTCCTGCCTTGACCTCCCAGGTTCAAGGGATCCTGTCACTTTAGTTTCCCAAGTAGCTGGTTGCACAGGCATGCACCACTATGCCCAGCTAATTTATTTTTATTTATTTATTTAATTTTGTCTTTTTGAGGTGGAGTCTTGCTCTGCCACCCAAGCTGGAGTGCAGTGGTGCTATCTTAGCCCACTGCAACCTCTGCCTCCCCGGTTCAAGCAATTCTTCTGCCTCAGCCTCCCAAGTAGCTGGGCCAACAGGCGTGCACCACCACACCCAGCTAATTTTTGTATTTTTAGTAGAGATGGGGTTTTACCACGTTGGCCAGGCTGGTCTTGAACTCCTGACCTTATGATCTGCTTGCCTTGGTCTTCCAAAGTGCTGGGATAACAGGCGTAAGCCCACCACGCTCGGCCTATTTTTATTTTTTAAGTTTTCATAGAGACAGGGTCTTTCTAGGTGTGGTGGCACGCATCTGTAGTCCCAGCTGCTCTGGAGGCTGAGGCAGGGGAATCGCTTGAATCTGGGAGTTGAAGGTTGCAGTGAGACGAGGTCATGCTACTGCACTCCAGTCTGGCGAAAGAGCAAGACTCCATCTCAAAAAAAAAAAAAAAAAAGATTTCTAAAACTTTAAGTAATTTTTTTTTTTTTAATGTAGAGTTTTACTCTGTTGCGCAGGCTGGAATACAGTGGCATAGTCTCGGCTCACTGCAAACTCCACCTCCCAGGTTTAAACAATTCTTGTGTCTCAGCCTCCCTAGTAGCTGGGATCACAGGCATGCACCACCACACCCGGCTAACTTTTGTATTTTTAGTAGAAATGGGGTTTTGCCATTTTGGCCAGACTGATGTCGAACTCCTGGCCTCAAGTGATCCACCCATCTCAGCATCCCATAGTGTTGGGATTACAGGTGTGAGCCACTGTGCCTGGCCTAGGATCTCTTATTTATCATTAGTCCTGGATAAGAACTCCAGTTTGAATGATGATTGTATGCTTATCCTACAGAGAAGCAAAATGGTGTTCAGACAGATAATCAACTTGCCCAGCTTGCTTAGAAGAAGCCTAACTAGGGCTCATTGTTTCAGGCTCTCAAAAGCTTTTTTCTAAGTTACTATCATACTTTATTTTTTAGATATTTATTTGTCTCATTCTTTAGACTGAGAAGGGCAGGCTCACACCTGCTACGAATCCACACACAGTACCTAGAGTTCAGTAAATATTTGTTGAATGAATAGGTCAAGACTGTCTTTATATTAGGAGTCTGATTTGCATCTAAAATATTTTCGGTAGCATTATCTATTTCCTTCCCATCAAGAATAATTCCATGGTTTTCTTTAAGTGGACTCTTGCCACCAGGGAAATATTGTGGACTGGATTTCTGTGGTTGTTAAGCTGTTAATAAAAAGCCCAACTGAAGATAAAATACGGAATGATTTTAAAAAATCATTTTTATTTTATTTTTTATTTCCTAACCTGGTAGCCAGTTATTAAATTCCTGGCAGCATTGAGGAGAAACAGGCATATTGATAATGAGACATGAGAGACAAGCTCTCTGTGTTCCAGGAGCAGAGCAATGTTCTTTTCTCTAACATTCACGATTAATGAGTAATATGGGAGTGACTTGAAGAAATGAGCATTTGTACCTCATGCAAGGGTTTTTGCTTTTTCTAGTACCTTCATTAAGGCATTAGCCTTGTGTACTTTGAAATGCAAAATCTCAGTTGCCCAAAAAGCAGAGTGGAAATGAGCAGCATCCTCTCTTCCTTAAGAGAAGCAATCTTTCTTCTGTCACTTGAGACATTTTCCTATAGTTGAGGATTTTATAGCCAAGAGAATTTTTTAAACCGCTTTACTGGTTAAAAAAATTTTCTTTTGTTGGTCTTAATTTCATAGGCACGTAAGGTTAGGATCTCATTTATCTTCACTTTGAACTTTATTGTTAAATTTAACCCGGTACCTTATATATAACACAGAATCAATGTGGTCCTTAGGGTTTTTGCAGTTCACTTTCTGAATTAAATCACCAACGATTTTTAAGTCATTCAGTTTCAGAACAAAAAAGCATATTCTCAACTTAAGGTGTACAAACAAACAAAAAAGAGAACTGATATTTATGATTTTATCTAAGTGAATTTATCTGAGCAGTAACATTCAGCATTTCTGAAAATGCTGGAAAAATGCCAAAATTCTTAAACTAGTCGAGTGTAGAGTGCTGTTGGCAAAAGCAGAGTGAACTCTTAAAATATCTAACCTGGAACTTTCCTGTCAAAGGTAGCTTTGTGATGACATTTTGAGACCTGGTCTTGGGGTGATGGGGTTAGAGGAAGAATAAATGAGTGTTGGGAGATCTTAAAAAAAAAAAAAAAGAAAGACCCAAATAGAACTAGAGATGGAAATGACTATCTCTGAGCTAAAAATACACTAGACTGGCCGGGCGTGGTGGCACCTGTAATCCTAGCACTTTGGGAGGTGGAGGTGGGTGGATCACCTGAGGTCAGGAGTTCAAAACCAGCCTGGCCATCATGGTGAAACCCCATCTTTAAAAAAAAAAAAAAAATACACTAGACTGCACTAATGGTAGATTAGACATGATAGAAGAAAAGAGTACTGAATTTGAAGGCATAATAAAAATGATCTAAAAGGAAACACAGGAGGAAAAATAGAAATAGAGGATCAGTGAGCTATGGACAATTTCAAGTAGCCTGATAATAGTGTACATGGAATCTCTGAAGAACAGAAGAAAGGGATAGTCTACAGAAAAAATATTTGAAGAAATAATAGCCAAAATTTTTCCAAATTTGATGAAAACTAAACTTACATATCCAGGAATCTCAGTAAACCAAAAGCACAAGGAACATTAAGAAAGCTACACCAAAGTACATCATAATTTGATTGCTCAGGACCAGTAGTGAAGAGAAAATCTTAAAAGCAGCCTGAAGAAAAAGATTCATTATATTAGACAAATAAAGATCAGGATCCTTGAAGGCAGATTTCACATCTGAATAATACAAGCGAGAAAACAAAGCAACGTTTTAAAAGTGTAAAAGAAGGCCAGGTGCAGTGACTCACATCTGTAATCCCAGCACTTTGGGAGGCTGAGGCAGGGGATCACTTGAGGTCAAGAGTTCAAGATCAGCCTGGTCAACATGGTGAAACCCCATCTCCACTAAAAATACAAAAAGTAGCTAGGAGTGGTGGTGCATGCCAGTAACCCCAGCTACTCGGGAGGCTGAGGCAGGAGAATTGCTTGAACCTGGGAGGTGGAGGCTGCACCAGGAGAATCGCTTGAACCTGTGAAGTAGAGGCTGCAGCATGGAGATTGTACCACTGCATTCCAGCCTGGGTGACAGAGCGAGACTCCATCTTTAAAAAAAGAAGGTACTAAAAGAAAAAACCCAATAAATCTTGGATTCTAGGATTCTGTGCTCACTGAAAATCTTTCAAAAATAAAGTTGAAATAAAGATGTTTTCAATGTATATGAAAGCTGAAAGAATTCATTACCAAATGTGTGGGCATTCAGATACCCTATTTGATATTTGTTTGGGCCTAGATGATTTAGTTATAGATAGATGGACCTTAGTGAACCAATGAGAATCTCTGAGGAATGTGGAATTTGGACCAAGAGAGTCATATTAGTATGTGACATCTGGGCCTGCATAGGCCATGGATATTGAACAGTGGAGAAGGTTGTGAGCAGAGAAAGCAGAATGAGTTGAGACAGAAAGGTGAGAAATAGACACTCAAACCAATTGCCTTTGGTTTCTATGGTCTTCCATTTGCCAGTTTTAGTTTTTCCTGAGACTAACTTATAGCCCTTCATTTGGGCTTTGTGAGAAATCATTTCACCTTTATAATATTTTTTAATTTTTATTATTTTTTTATTTTTCACAACGTGAATGGAAGCACTGGCTTGTATATATTTACTTCTTTTTAAGCTAATTCTAGATGCATTTGAATACTTGTCACACACAAAAAAGGGATCTGTTCCAAATTATCTTATTGTCTTGTCTTTTTTTTTTTTTTTTTTTTTTAGTGTAAATCATTATCCTAAGGTGGTCCTATCTAGATATAACAAAACAGTTAATTTTGAGAATTTAGCCTTTCTAGGCCCATCATCTTTGGTATATTCAACATGTTTTCTATGTGAACTTTAAGGCCTTTCATTTCTGTTGACTCATGAAGCAAAAAACTGCTATAGCTTTTAAAGTTAGTGTCCTTTTTGACCATCTAGAGTGCTCAGGCAGCCAGAAATTGTTGAAAAAATGAGGAAAATGTAACTGCCTGAAAGGTTCTTCTTGCTCACCGCACAAATAAATACCATGGGACTGTAGTGAAAAAAAGAGTGTAGGCTGGGTGAGGTGGCTTACACCTGTAATCCCAGCACTTCGGGAGGCCGAGGCAAGTGGATCACTTGAGGCCAGGAGTTTGAGACTGCCCTGGGCAAAATGGTGAAACCCTGTCTCTTTTAAAAATACAAAAGTTAGCTGGGCGTGCTGGCATGCCACTGTAGTCCCAGCTACGTGGGAGGCTGAGGCAGGACAATTGCTTGAACCCAGGAGGCAGAGGTTGCAGTGAGCCGAGATTGTACCCCTGCACTCCACCTGGGGCAATAGAGCTGGAGACTGTCTCAAAAAAGAGAGAAAGGGAAGAAAAGAAAGGAGAAAGTTTAATGGACACGAGGGTTGGGCACAGAGGCAGTACTCCATGTCTCCTCCAGAGCTTGTGGGTTAGGAGTTTTTCAAAGGCAATTTGGGGAACTGCTGGGGTGTAGGCTTGTTGCTGACTGGTTGGGCTGCAGATGAAATCATAGGGGGTCAAAGGTGCCCTGCACACTGCATAACTTCTGGGTGGGGCCACAGGAGCAAAGTTGACATGTCTAGATGGAGCCATGGGTATCAGACGTGCAAAAAAAAAAAAAAAAAGGCCTAAAAAGATATCTCAAAAGGCCAATCTAGAGTAGTGATGTTACTTGCTGGAATGGTTGGCAAACCATGTCTAGATTTGAGCAGAATTAGGCTCCTCTCCTCCCCTGCTTGATGGCCTACTTCCCCTCCCCTCCTCTCCCCTCTCCTCCCCTCCTCTCCCCTCTCCTCCCCTCCCCTCCCCACCCCTCCCCCCCTCCCCTCTCCTTTCCTCCCCATCCCAGGTTGCCCAGGCTGGAGTGCAGCTACAGGGGCGTGATCTCACTGCAACCTCTACCTTCTGGGTTCACCTGATTCTTGTTTCTCAGCCTCAGCAGGGATTACAGGTGTGTGCCACCATGCCCGCCTATTTTTTTTTTTTTTTTGTATTATTAATAGAGACAGGGTTTTGCCATGTTTGCCAGGCTGGTCTCGAGCTCCTGGCCTCAAACAATTCCCTGCCTCAGCCTCCCAAAGTGCTGGGTTATGGATGTGAGCCACCATCCCCAGCCAAGCACCACTTTTTCTGAGTCCGTATGATTCTGCTCCAGTTGCTCAGACAAAAATGATGGCTCCCTTCCCTTCTTTGTACTCTCACTGTACTTTCTATCTATCTATCCTTATACCTCTTAGGCCTTTCATGACCTTTAGGCCTTTCGTGACCTTTAAAAAAGCAGGTGAATTTTGGGCAAGGCCTATTATCATTTAAACTATAGCCTAAATGTCTTTCAAAGTTAGCTCAGCCCAGTAGCCCAGGAATAATTAAATTAAGAGAAAGGTGCAGGATGGGGGTGGGAGTGGGTTGGCATTGACTGCTTTCACTGTCATACTTTTCTCACCGATACAATTTTTTCAAAGGCAATTTTGGAAATAGTGACAGGTGTCTCCCATTCTGGTCTGAGTCCAGCTACGTTAGGGGTTTATAGATGTACTAATTGCTTTTCCAGCATTTTCCAGGAGAAGATGCCCCTCAGTTCTGGTTGTTATTAGATAGGATGTTGGTTTTGCTCTTTCATTAATCACTATGTTTTGTTTTTTTTGGGGGGGATCTTTTTTTTTAAGTTCTGTCACCCAGGCTGGTGTGCTATGGCGTGGTCTTGGCTCACTGCAACCTTCATCTCCCTGGTTCAAGTGATTCTTCTGCCTCAGCCTCCCAAGTAGCTGGGATTACAGGCACCCACCACCACAGGCAGCTATTTTTTTTTTTTTTTTTTTTTTTTTTTTTTGGATTTTTAATAGAGATGGGGTTTCACCATGTTGGCCAGACTGGTCTTGAACTTCTTACCTCAGGTAATCCACCGGCCTTGGCCTCCCAAAGTGCTGGGATTACAAGCGTGAGCCACCATGGCCAGCCAACACTAGTCTTTTCTAAGTTTTTATTTTAAAAAATCACTAATGCTTTAAAATATTGTCAATGTAATAGATCCCAGCTGCTGATTCCTTCATGCCAAATGATTGTTTTAAGTAAATTTTGATTCCTACTTGTCTTTAACTGTAGTAGTTTTGCTTTAATTTTAAAAATTAAATTCAACAGGATCATAAGCATGCTTTTGACCAAATATTTTGCTGGTAAATCTTGACTGCAGTATAATTTAGAGTCTCAGAAAATTTTCTTTTAAATAGTTGCCTTTCTTTATCCTTAGTGTTCTTGTTCTGATAGTGTATCTTGTGATTCTAAAATTTTTCTTCCTTTCTGGGTGAAGTGACAGAATTTTAAAGTCTTTTTTGAAAGATCTGGTGATATAAATAGTTTGGGGGAGTTTTGACCTACTTAGAATGGTTCTTTGTGCCAGAGAGCATGTTTATTCCCAAGGTAATTGTGCTACGGAATTGCCCATGTGAATGCATTGAAACTTGCAACTTTTGCCAGATCTTTTATTATACAAACACAATGAAGCAGCAGGCAGCCAAAGAGAAACGAGGAACATTGCATTGTTCTTGTACTTCCTTGAATTAAGAAGTTTATTCATCTCAGTATTCTCTACAGATTCTTTGACAATAATATTGTGCACGAGGATTTATCAGCAACAGTTGATCGCATGTGTGTTTATTGTCAGTATGTTTGCTGTGTTGAAACACCTTTATGCATTTTGTTCAGTCGGAAATTATACTTACACATAAAATTTTTTATTTATATTTAGAGCTTTTTTAGATGTATGGCTCTATCATGAAGTATAGTAATATATTCCTTTTAGATAGTTTATTTTAAAATATCAGGATAATTATATTTAAATGTATACGTTTGGAAATATTTACATTTATTAATATTCCGTTTGTGTGATAGCAGTATATCTATGCCATTTCATCTATTTCTTCATGGTTGAATCATTTGCAGTAGACTTTCCCTAATCAGTTCAGTATTTTAACATACAAAGCTATCTACCCAAAAACTAGAAAATAGAGTCCCTTAAGATAATAAGCAGGACGTGTTATATGCAGTTTCTATGAAGATTCAAATTTGAGGATATGTGATTTCTGTTAAAATTAGGCTTTTTGTGAGATAGAGGTGTTTTTATGTACCTTTGGCCTCTAGGAGGCAGCATGGTCTAATGTAAGATTTCTGTATCCTGAATAAGGAAACAGTCCTCCCTCGTTTTAAGAACTTCCATTTATGAAAATACTTCCTTCTGAATCATAGTTATGCTGTGAATGAATAACAGCGGATAGTCACAGAGTCCTAGACTAGATTTTGTGATCCTGTTATTATTTTTGTGAATACTTAAAAAGCAAAAGGAATTATTGTGATTGCTGTAGCAGTAGTGTAACAATAGAAAAAGTAATCATTTCAGTGGATGAGTGCGTTTTCAGTTTGGAAACCACTAGTCTCCATCCAGCCTTCTCAGCTGTTGTGTAAAACCCTGCAAGAGGGCTGGGCGCGGCGGCTCAGGCCTGTAATCCCAGGACTTTGGGAGGCTGAGGTGGGCAGATCATGAGGTCAGAAGATCGAGACCATCCTGGCCAACATGGTGAAACCTCGTCTCTATTAAAGTACAAAGAATTAGCTGGGTGTGGTGGCTCATGTCTGTAGTCCCAAATACTTGGGAGGCTGAGGCAGGGAGGGGAGTCTTCTTGAACTTGGAAGGCGGAGATTGTAGTGAGTCGAGACCATGCTACTGCACTCCAGCCTGGGATACTCTGTCTCAAAGCAAAACAAAACAAAAAACCCTGCAGGCATCACTATCATTAACAGCTGAGGATGTCTTTTTCTAGCTGATGTTTTTGCCTAAGTAATGTGTTGTTTATTTAAATATAATTTGAATAAAATATAGCTCTCCGATAGTTATTACTAAAAGCTATCTAAATTGCTTGAAATTCAGGAAATACATTGTGCCAGTTTTTTCACTGTAATAGTGTATGGTTTTGCTATTTGATCAAAATGTATTCATGTGACTATTGTCGTAATTTGTGGCTTCAGGAGAACAGAGACTAGGCATGTATTGTAAGGGGACAGTGGATGAACGGTTACCTTTTAGTCGATCTATTTTTCTTTACTTCTATTTTATTTTTTTTGGAGATGGAGTCTCGCTCTGTTGCCCAGGCTGGAGTGCAGTGGCACGATCTTGACTCACTACAACCTCCGCCTCCCGGTTTAAAGTGATTCTCCTCTCTCAGCCTCCTGAGTAGCTGGGACTACAGGCACGTGCCACCATGCCCAGCTAATTTTTGTATTTTTAATAGAGATGGGGTTTCACTGTATTGGCCAGGCTGGTCTTGAACTGCTGACCTCGTGATCTGCCTGCCTCGGCCTCCCAGCGTGCTGGGATTACAGGCATGAGCCACTGCGCCCAGCCCTTCTTTTTGTTTTCATAGCACCTGAATAACTTCTATTTAGTGGCTCACATGAGACTACTGTAGTAAAAGGATAATGCCCCTTGGTTTTTGGAATTGCCAGCTTTGGGAAAATTTATTTTGCTCAAAACTCAAAGATAGGTTCAGAAGGCAAAATAACTGTCGGGAGGATTTATTTGTAATCTTATTAATGAGATTGATACTGCCAAGTATTATCATTAATTTAATTTTGGATCTGTTCTGATCAAAATGTTATCAAGTTCAGGTCATGCCCTCATGCCCTAGAATGTACTTCATCTAGAAAGATTTGACCAAAGTAGTCAAAAGCTATACTGAAAGAATTGATAAATGTTTAGAAAAATTAGAGCTGCCGTATATTTCTAAATAATTCCAGTAGATTCTCTTCCACAAAAAGATGCAGTCCTTTTTAAAGGAACAAATAACCTGCTGTTTTCTTGTTTGAAGTGGTCTGAGACTTCCAGCTCCCCTTTTGTATGTAAGACCATGAAGGTCTCCAGTTAGCTAATGAGCTGGGCTTCTTTTGCTTTTTCTGTAAATGCTTATTTGAGTGTGCATTGTTTCTGCATTGACAGGATGATATTTGGGACAAAATGAAAATGGGAGAACAGGAACTGGTATGTCCTGTTCTGAGCTCTGTAATGAGCAGGAGTGGACTTAATAAAGGAATTGAGTAGCCGGGCGCGGTGGCTCAAGCCTGTAATCCCAGCACTTTGGGAGGCCCAGGCGGGTGGATCACGAGGTCAAGAGATCGAGACCATCCTGGTCAACATGGTGAAACCCCGTCTCTACTAAAACTACAAAAAATTAGCTGGGCATGGTGGCACGTGCCTGTAATCCTGGCTACTCAGGAGGCTGAGGCAGGAGAATTGCCTGAACCCAGGAGGCGGAGGTTGCGGTGAGCTGAGATCGTGCCATTGCACTCCAGCCTGGGTAACAAGAGCGAAACTCCATCTTGGGAAAAAAAAAAAAAGGAATTGAATTATTTGTAAACCTTTAGATTTTAAAAAGCAAAATAAGTCTTCTATCCTCAATTTTTTATATATTTCTACATTATGTCATTAGAAAGTTTCTTACAAGTAAATATATAATTTCTACCAAGAAAAGCATCAAAGTTTTAAGTATTCCATTTGAACATTGTTTATAGTTTTGTTTTTTTTTTTAATTAGACATCAGAGATACATATGTGAGACATTTTATATTTAGGCGAAGTGTGAGTTGGCTTGTTTTTGTCCATTAGCTTAGTTCAGGACTGTTACTCTTGAAATAATAATTCCCTAAAGATGTCATGATAGTAAGACAAGGAACTGTAGTAACTAGATTTTTCTTACTAATTACCACTGTAACTAGCCTATCTTATGCTTGCCACAAGTATATGTCACAAATACACTACAGTGTGGAAGGACAATTTTAATATCTAATCGCCAGGGTCTTTTGCAAGAAAAGACAGTTTATGCTTGGTTTATTAAATTAGTATGATATAATATGTACTGTTAACGGTGTTTATGGAGCTTCTGGGAAGTCTTCAGTGGACTCAGCATATAAGGATTGCTTTTTGTGGGTGTTTTATGTGTAAGTGTGTACATAAATGTTTACTGGACTCTCTTATTAAAATGATCAGTTTATCAGGTACTGTTAAAAATGTTACATTGTTATTTGTGCCTGGAACAGCATGTAGCATATACAAATAGAATATAATTGCAGTGGAAACCAGAAGAGTCCCTCGGGCTGAAAGGGATCTTGGAGAGTATCTGGTGCCTTGATCTTCTAGCTCGGCTCTAAGGAGCTTGGATGTGGAGTTCTGCTACAGAAATTAAATAACTAATAATTAAATAATGACAGGATTGTTTTCTTTTAATTAGATAATGAATATAATTTCCTCACATGATTTTTTCACCTACTTAAATTTTTTTTTTTTTTTTTTTTTTTTTTTTACCATTTTCTACCATTTGTCTGCTTGGGAGTACCAACCTGAATTCAAAGTGAAATAACAGGTACAAATGAATGCAGATGAAACAGCCAATTGTTTTTGTAGCCTTGTATGTGTGTAGCTGTGATTTTTTTTTTCTTTTTTTGTTTGAGACAGAGTCTCATTCTGTTGCCTAGGCTGGAGTACAGTACTGTGATCACTGCTCACTGCAGTCTTGACCTCCGTGGGCTCAGGTGATCCTCCCACCTCAGCCTCCTGAGTAGTTAGGATACAGGTGTGTGCCACCATGCTCATTTTTGTGTTTTTTGTAGAGACAGGATTTTGTTATATTGTCCAGGCTGCTCTTGAACTGGGTTGAAGCTATCCTCCTGCCTTGGCCTCCCAAAGTGCTGGGATTACAGGCCTGAGCTAACGTGTCTGGCCTGATTTTTAAAATTTCTAATATTATAATATGATTGAATTTTCCATTCATAAGGTGTCTCCTAACACACTGAATTTAGCTGGTAAATCAATATTTTATCCCACTGGAACATGTTATGCAAACAGCATCATTAATTTTAAGTGCTCCATCACTCATAACAATTATTGGAACTAGTGATTTGGTCCAGTAATCTTTTTTTTACCAGTGAGTCCCAGAGAGATTGAATGACTTTCTTAAGGTTACTTGACAAATTAATGATAGGGTCCAGGTTATATTCTACAATTTAATGGTTTACATTCATTGTTCTAGATTTAACTGCAATACTTCACAGGTATTACTGAATTTGGAGGGAGTTTTTTTGTTTAGGAAGCATTCACCATTCTTTAGGGATACAATCCTCATTTTTACAGAAGAGGAAACAGGCTCATAGAGTTTAAAGGATTTACCATAAGTTTTCCTAAAGTTTCTTCACTAGTTGGAGAAGAATCCAGGTCTTTTCATTGGAATTATCAATCCTTTCCTTATGTAACTGGCTACAGGTAAAAAGAAAATTATAGCAGGAGTGATGACACCTTCAGAAATCTCTTGAGTCAACAACTTATTAGAATTAATAATTTTCAAGTATTTAGGCAGCAGGAAGAGTTGGGCCAGCAAAGATTATTATTTTGGTCAGTAAATTGTGTTTATTTGGGATGTTTGACACTGCCTTTTTTTTTTTTTTTTCCCCTTGAGACAGAGTCTGTCAGTCTGTCGCCCAGACTGGAGTGCATTGGTACAATCTCTGCTCACTGCAACCTCCACGTTTCAGGTTCAAGTGATTCTTATGCCTCAGCCTCCCGACAAGCTGGGGTTACAGGTGTGTGCCACCATGCCTGGCTAATTTTTGTATTTTTAGTAGAGATGGGGGTCTCACCATGTTGGCTAGGCTGGTCTCTAACTCCTGGCCTCTAGCAATCCACTGCCTTGGTCTCTCAAGTGCTGGGATTACAGGCATGAGCTACTATGCCTGGCCAGACACTGTTATTTATAAGGATCATAAAATGTAAATTTAAGGCACTTAAAGATGTTTCTGCATTTGGATTTATCTCCTTCAAAAATAAAGATTTGATTCTCTTCTGCTACTCCTGAAATAAAAATACAAATAAAATTAAAACTTAAAAAATATTTGAGAAAGAAATGTATTTAAATATCTCAAAGTTTTTATTTTATTTGTATTTTTATAGATTTTTTTTTAGCTTTTTTATTTTGAGACAGGGCCTCACTCTGTTGTCCAGTCTGGAGTGCATGGCATGATGACAGCTCACTGCAGCCTCCATTTACTGGGTTCAGGCAATCCTCTGGCCTCAGCCTCTTCAGTATCTGGGACTACAGGCACATGGCACCACGGCTGCCTGTTTTCTGTTTTTGCAGAGATGTGGTCTCATGTTGCCCAGACTGATCTCTAACTGTTAGGCTCAAGTGATCCTCCCACCTCAGCCGCCCAAAGTGCTGGGATTACAGACGTGAGCCACCATGCTTAGCCTACTTCCCGATTACGGTTTAGGGAGACTTGGCTTTTACAGGCACAAGTAAAATCAGAATTATCACAGAGATTCTTTGAGGTCTGAATTTGTGTCCATTGTTACTATGTATGAACTTTGCCTTATATTTTATCATGCCTTGAGGTGTTAACTAGTATTATGAAGCCAATAATTAAAACTACTTTTTATTTTATCTTTGCATCATTTTATTAAAAGTCCTGTTTTTGGCCAGACATGGTGGCTCATGCCTGTAATTTCAGGAATTTGAGAAGCCGAAGTGGGAGGTTTGCTTGAGCCTAGCAGTTTGAGACCAGCCTGGTGAGACCTTGGTTCTACTAACAAAAATAAAATAATTAGCCACTCTTGGCGGTGCATGCCTGTAGTCCCAGTGAGTTGGGAGGCTAAGGCTTGAGTCTGGGAGATACAAGGCTGCAGTGAGCTATGATTGCACCATTGTACTGCAGCCTGGGCGACACAGTGAGATCCTGTCTCAAAAAAACCCCAAAAAGCCATGACACCTATTTTTGGGTATTTTATAATCTAATAGTAGAGTAGTACATGTGCAGAATTTATAAGTGGATATATCCTGGAGTGGAGGGTCAAAAAGTCTTAATGAATTGCATGATAAAAAAAACTTGAGACAACTGAGAGAAAGATGCTGGAAAACTAAGGCAAAGAAAGACTGGTCATTTGAGGGTCTGTTTAGATTGTAGTAGGTACCAGTGATTATATGATTTCCTTTGCATATGTTATGTGACATGATGTTGACAATAATCTTCTGAAATAAATACCGACTTTTTTTTTTTTTTTTTTTTTTTGAGACAGAGTCTTGCCCTGTTGCTAGGCTGGAGTACAGTGGCATGATCTTGGCTTACTGCAACCTCCATCCCCCGAGTTCAAGCGATTCTCCTGCCTCAGCCTTCGGAGTAGCTGGGACTACAGGTGCCCGTCACCACACCTGGCTAATTTTTGTATTTTGTTTTATTTTATTTTATTTTATTTTATTTTTTAGTAGAGACGAGGTTTCACCATGTTGGCCAGTATGGTCTTTAACTTCTGACCTCATGTGATCTGCCCACTTCGGCCTCCCAAAGTGCTGAGATTACAGGTGTGAGCCACCGCGCCCAGCCAAATATTGACATTTTATAATCAGCAAGACTGAGGCTCAGAGAAATGTAATAACCTGCCCATGAGCACAATCACTGTATTGCAGATTCTGTATTTCACCCTCATCTCCTACCTAAGCTCTTTCTACCTGCTGTTTTTATTGAATTAGCTGGGCATTTGAATATGCCATTAGCTGAGATAAAGAATACAAGTAACTGATATTCTCCAGATTACTAGTTGAATTTTTTATAAGGATGTATTTATACTAACCTTACTTGAGACATCTAATACGTATATGATGTGTGTTAGTTGTACCTGTGGTCCATAACTTACTCATCGCGTTGAAAGTTAATATTGATTCTTTTGAGTTTGTGTTTCATAACAAAATATTCAGTTATGACAAAATATTTTTCCTTTAGGAAAATATCACATTTTGAATTAAAATGATGTACAAAAACCATAATAATTATTTAAGCAATTAAAACTGTTATAAATACAAAATTTTCTGATTTTTCTTTTTTATGCTTTTCAGATGAGGGTTTTCATGGTTCTATGTGATTCATGATATCACTAAGCTCTAGTAACGAAGTGTTGAAACAATTTCTTCAGTCTTAGGAGCTCACACATTAAAGAAAAACGCCGTAATGCTTAAGAGGCTTTTACCTGAAGAGATTAGTAGTAACGTTTCCATTTATTCATCTGTTTTTCTACTTATTTTGACATGTTTTTGCAAGATAGTTTATTTAATGTGAATTTAACAGAAGTGGAATTTGAATCCACGTATTTGCACAGAGCACTGAAAGCTCCTATAAAGCAAACAGAAGAAGCCTTCCAGGGGGAATTTCAAGAATGTTGTGCATTTTTAAAATAGAAGTCTCTGCTGTGCTCTGTTCTCATAGTTTATGCCCTTTGCCTTGTGACTATTACCCTTTCTTTTCATTTGTGTAACAGTTTTTTCTGAGATGGAGTCTTGGTCTGTCACCTAGGCTGGAGTGCAGTGGTGAGATCTTGGCTTACTGCTACCTCCACCTCCCAGGTTCAAGCAGTTCTCCTGCCTCAGCCTCCCGAGTAGCTAGAATTACAGGCATCGCCATCAGACCTGGTAATTTTTGTATTTTGAGTAGAGATGGGGTTTCACCATCTTGGCCAGGCTGGTCTTGAACTCCTGACCTTGTGATTCTCCCCCCTCAGCCTCACAAAGTACTGGGATTATAGGCGTCAGCCACCTTGATTTTTTTTTTTTTTTCTTTTTTAACATCTCCTTGAAATTGTTTTAAGTCACCTTGATTTTAACTGTGACTTTTTTTTTTTTTTTTTTTTTTTAGACGGAGTTTTGCTCTTGTTGCCCAGGCTGGAGTGCAATGGTGCGATCTCGGCTCACCACAACCTCTGCCTCCCGGGTTTTAAACGATTAGTAGAATCAGCCTCCTGAATAGCTGGGATTACAGGCATGCACCATCATGCCTGGATAATTTTTGTATTTTTAAAAGAGAAGGGATTTCTTCATGTTGGTCAGGCTGGTCTCGAACCCCTGACCTCAAGTGATCCACCCCCATCTTGGCTTCCCAAAGTGCTGGGATTACAGGCCTGAGCCACTACACCTGGCCAACTGTGACCTTTTAAGTTATGGATTTAGTTTGGTTTCTGCATCTGGCAAGTAAACACTGCATATCTGTGATTGGAAAGTTGGTGGCAAGGTTACCTTTCCATTCTTGATGTTGCAGCCTGAAGTGCCTTCACAACTTGTTCTGTGGTTTGCCTTTTTTTGGTGGATGTCAGATACAATGATGCATGCAAAACTTTTTTTTTTGAGCCAGAGTCTCACTCTGCTATCAAGGCTGGAGTGCAGTGGTGCAATCTCTGCTCACTGCAACCGCTGCCTCCCAGGTTCAAATGATTCTCCTGTCTCAGCCTCCTGAGTAGATAGGATTACAGGTAGCCACCACCACACCTGGCTAATTTTTGTGGTTTTGGTAGAGATGGGGTTTCACCATGTTGGCCAGGCTGGTCTCGAACTACTGACCTCCAGTGATCCAGCTGCCTCACACTCCCAAAGGGCTGGGATTACAGGCGTGAGCCACCCTGCCCAGCCTTTGCATGCAAAACTTTTAACCCAGTGTCCAGTGCAGAGGTAAGTGCTCAATAATTAATTGCTATTATTCCATTATCTCCTATATTTGATTAGCTCCCCTTTCTGGTTCAAGGCAATTAGCTTGTATTATTATTCATTCATGTATTCTCTCCAGGGTTCACTTATCTTTTACATCATTGCCATTTAGACCCTGCATTTGTTTTTACTTCTTTTTTATCTATGAGGAAGCCACTATATACTTTTATTTAAAACTAAGGTTAAATTTTGTCCAAATAGAATTGCAAATATTTCTAAAAATAGACAAAAGACTAGAGGCAATTTATATGTGCAAAAATGCTTGGGACCCTACTCTACTGCTCCCTTGACCCTGATTGTTGCAAGAAAGTAGAAGTAGGGTGACAGTAGAGGGAATGCATCCAACAATAGCCAGGTGCAGAGCTCGGCTGTTTAGTATACATTATGGAATGTGTTATCCCCATTTTACATTGGAGGAAACTGGGCTTCAGAGAATTTAAGTAACAGGCTCTCCAAGGTTGTACCACTAGTAACTGGCAAAATAGGGATTCCAAGCATGATTTCTGAGTCTGGCACCGTTGCTCGCATAGTAGGTACTTTAGAACAGTGACTTTCAAATGTTTTAACCACAGCCCAGTATAACATTGTGTGTATGTGTGTGAGTGTGCTTATGTGTGTGTTTGAAATAAAACTTTTTCATGTGCTATACACTTTGATTTTTTTTTAAATCAGAACCACAAATGGGATGAGACCATAGTTTGTAAAATCTCATGCCTTAGAAAAAAAGATAAGAAGAAGACATTTTCTCTTTAGATTTATTATTCTGTCTTAACTGAAGACCTTCCACGCTGGCAATATCCAAGGGCCAGATTCAAAGTGAGTTTATATACTTCTTGAAATATGTAAGGTTGGATAATTAGAACTTGGTGCTTAAAATAGTGCTTTCAGGGCAGTGAAATTTTCATCAGCTTGCCCCACATTTACTTGTGCCTTTGCTGTAATATAAAAGCAATGAGAACAGAAAGAAAATGCAGTATAAGTGCTGTACAGCATGGCAAATATTCTTGCTAAGACTTGCACTCACCCTGTGTTTCTTTGCAGGGAGATTTTAACCTAATTTCTTGCAATTTTTAGATCCATAGGCTTGTGTTAACTCACATCACTTAGAGAATACACTTGAGACAACTTTAGAAATTCAAGTGAGAGCTCTTGAGAGGAGGCAGCTCTGAGACAAGATGGAATTTTCTTCTTTATTCAAAACAGCAACCATTGCTGAAAAACAAGCAAACAAAACCCAAGAGCTGAGATAGCTTGTTCTAAGTCATAAGTGACTAGTAGAAAAGAGTAAGACTTCAACCCAGGTGTGGATTTCATACTGAAGATCTTAAAACAAAAACCCCTTCACTGTGTAATTAAGAATGTCAATCACCTTCGTTGTAGATTAAAATATCAACTTTTGGGGCAACAGATTAGATTAGAGTATAATGCAAGAAAGTATCATTCAGTTTTCATTGTTTAAAGGTTAATAAACAATGAAAGGTAAATAACATATTCTTGACTTTGAACTTTAGATGTGTAAAATATCTTCATTTGGAGGAACATTGATACAGTCCCCACAAATATTTTTCCTCTGTGCAGTAAAACTAGAAGCCTCGGTCAGTGTCCCTGTTTTATGATGTGTCTTCACTGCTTTTGTTGGCAGCACTGAGGTCTGAACGGTTGTGTGAGAATTGAAATGAGAACTCGGGCTTTCTGAACACTCCCCACTTCTTTGCAGAAACATTAGTTCATGTGGGCAGAAAATGAAATGTTGTGGTTAAAGACGAGATAAAAAATGGTAGAAGAAGAGGGCCACATTATTTATTTGCTACTTGGATTTAGAATGTAGCCTTGTGAAGACTTTGTGTTCTATAAAGTGATCCCATGAAGGAAGAATTCAGTAAAGTTCTGTACTTACAACACACTGATTTCACGAAACCACTAAGAAGCCAATTCTGTAGGTAGAAATATTCTGTTTTTTTTTTTTTTTTTTTTTTTTTGAGATGGAGTTTTGCTCTTGTTACCCAGGCTGGAGTGCAATGGCGCGATCTCGGCTCACCGCAACCTCCGCCTCCTGAGTTCAGGCAATTCTCCTGCCTTAGCCTCCTGAGTAGCTGGGATTACAGGCACGCGCCACCATGCCCAGCTAATTTTTTGTATTTTTAGTAGAGACGGGGTTTCACCATGTTGACCAGGATGGTCTCGATCTCTTGACCTCGTGATCCACCCGCCTCGGCCTCCCAAAGTGCTGGGATTACAGGCTTGAGCCACTGCGCCCAGCCAGAAATATTCTTTAAAGTTCAGATTTCCTTTAGGCCCCAAGTTTCTTTCAATTTTTGCTAAGCACTTATTTGCATATATTGTAGTGAAGCATGTTATGTATGTACATAATGGATTAGTCAGGTAGTGTGTTTCTGGCCCCAGCCACCTAAAGTTTGATTCTACAAGGGATTAAAGAAAAAGAACAAATGCGCATAGAGTATTTATACTATATGCTCATTGAAAGGCTGATTGAATAGTAATGGAAGAATAAGAATGGATAAAATTTACTGAGGGCTTCTATGTACCAGGTAGTATTCAAGGTGTTTTATCTCAAAAAAACTTGTCTGAAGATAGATGCTATTCTTACTCCATATTTTTACAGATGAGGAAACCAAAGCACAAAGAATATATGTTAATATTAAGGGCCATAGTTTCATAAATGATAGAGCAAGTGTAATGTGACTTGACATCCTGTGCTTTTTTTTTTTTTTAGATAGAGTCTTGCTCTGTCGCCCAGGCTGGAGAGCAGTGCGTGATCTTGGCCCACTGCAACCTCTGCCTCCCTCGTTTAAGCAATTCTGTGCCTTGCCTCAGCCTCCCGAGTAGCTGGGATTATAGGCGCACACCACCACGCCTGGCTAATTTTTGTATTTTTAGTAGAGATGGGGTTTCACCATCTTGGCCAGGCTGATCTTGAACTCCTGACCTTTTGATCCATTGCTTTGGCCTCCCAAAGTGCTGGGATTACAGGTGTGAGCCGCTACGCTCAGACCCATTCTGTGCTTTTAATAACTATGTTATGCTGATCCCTGTGTAAAAGACATTAAATTAAGAGTTAATAGAAAATGGGGCCTAATCATAATTTTATCAGTAAAGTTCAAGCTTGTACAAGTCATTTAATCTCTTGTTTGTTTCGTCATCCTAAATTATGAATAATATCTGTTCTACCTACAACTCTAACTTGTGATTAAATTGTTATTTAATAGGGATTAAAGCCAGAGAACAGTAGTGACTGTAGGCTAGGATACATTATGGAAATTAGAGGAACAGAGGAGTAAAGACAATAGAAAGTGTTAAAAAGTGCAGTTGACTTTTGAGCAACTTGGGGGTTAAGGGCAGTGATCCCTCTTCAGCTGAAAATTTACATATGACTTTTGATTCCCCCAAAACTTAATTTACTAATAGCCTACTATTGATCAGAAGCCTTACTGATAACATAAACAGTCAACTAATACATATTTTGTATGTTATAGGTATTATATACTGTTTTCTTCCTTGTCTTAAGAAATTGCCATAGCCCCCCCAGCTCTCACCTTTAGCAGCCACCAACCTCACCAGTCAGCAGCCATTAACATCAGACACTCTCCACTAGCAGAAGATTATGACTTACCAAAGGCTTAGATGATCATTAGTATTTTTTTTTTTTAGCAACAAAGTGTTTGTGTGTATGTGTGTGTGTGTGTGTGTGTGTTTGTCTTTTGAGACAGGATCTTGCTGTGTCACCCAAACTGTAGTGCAGTGGTGCCATCACTGGTCATTGCAGTGTTGGCCCCCTGGTCTCAAGTGATCCTTCTGCCTCAGCCTCCCAAGTAGCTGGGGCCACAGTCATACACCACTGTGCCTGGCTACTTTTAAATTTTTTGTAGAGATGGTGTCTTGCTATGTTGCTTAGGCTGGTTTTGAACTCTTGGCCTCAAGCAATCCTCCCACCTTGGCCTCCCAAAGTGTTAGGATTTCAGGCATGAGCCACTGTGTCCAGCCTAAAGTATGTTTTAATTAAGGATGTCTATTGTTTATTAAAACATAATGGTAGGGTACATGTGACAAACTGCAGTATATTGTAAACATAATTTTAACTTCTATATGTACTAGGAAATTAAAAAAAGCTTACAACTAGCTTTGAGTTATTCACTTTGTTGTAGTGGTCTAGAACCGAACTTGCAACATCTGCCTGTGTCAGTACATATAAAGAAATGTATTATAAGGAGTTGACTCACAAGATTATGGAGGCTGACAAGTCCAAATGCTCAGTGGGGTTGGCGGGCTTAAGACCCAGGAGAGCCAATGGTGCAGAACAAATCCAAAGGCCATTTGCTGGAGAATTCGCTCTTGTTTGGGAGGCTGGTCTCTGTTATGTTCAGGCGTTTAACTGATTGGATGAGGCCCACTCACATTATGGAGGGCAGTCTGCTTTGCTCAAAACTTACTGATTTAATATTATCCAAAATACCTTCCAACTTGATGTATAAAATGAGCAATCACGGCTGAGCACAGTGGCTCATGGCTGTAATCCTAGTACTTCGAGAGGTTGAGGTGGGTGGATCGCTTGAGGCCAGGAGGTCAAAACTAGCCTGGCTGATACGGCATAACCCTGTCTCTACTAAAATTACAAAAATCAGCCAGGCGTGGTGGTGTACGCCGGTAATCCTAGCTACTCGGGAGGCTGAAACAGGGAAATTGCTCGAACCTGGGAGTGGAAGGTTGCTGTGAGCTGAGATGGCACCACTGCACTCCAGCCTTGGCTACAGAGCCAGATTCTGTCTCAAAAAAATTAGCAATCACAGCCCCTGTGGAATGTGGTACAGGCAAGGCCTTTTTAGAGGACATCAGCCCTCTCCACCCTACACCCAGAGCTTCTCTCCAAGCCCAGAATTTTAGCTACATTTTTATTGCAGATATATTTTATTAGGTAGAAATATATTTTATTTGGTAGAAATCCTAAAACCTATTTGAACCAAATAAAAATAGATAGGAAAGCATTTTATTGCGAAACAGTTAACAAATGTAAGGAATTTTGGGGAGTGGTGAATTAAGAGAGTGTGGGTAGAGTTTATTACAATTGTGTGGATTGTCACCTGTCATGAGGATTACAGTTTGGCAAAAGAAGGATAAACTCTTTCCTCATTTTGAGCCTGGAATGTATGTTACTATCCATGGTGCAATAGGGGCCTTATTAGATAGATCTGCAGGAAATTTCTGTCTTCATTCTATGGGAGAGTGGCTTGCGGGACCTTAGGAACCTGGCTCTGCTACCCAGCCATTGGAGAAGTATCACCTCTTTTGGATGTTGCTGACGCTTCAAGGGAATTCCCTGTGGTGTTATTCAACTTGTTGGTTGAAGAATGAATAAATAAAACATATAATTAAAGTCTATATAGCAGCTACTGTTTAACCATATTATCTCATGTGAGCCTTGGAAGGAGCTAATAAAGTGGAGGGCATAGTCATATTTTTGCTCTTACAGAAACAGCAACCACAATTTAAGTCTTCTAGTCAGTGTAGGACAGTGTTTCGTACATAGGTGCTTAATAGAAATATTTGATTTAAAACCAGTCTTGTTCTGTTTTTGTAATGGTTTTCTTTTTTCTCTTCCATTGGTCTTTAATTTTAATTTTTGGCTGGGCCTGGTAGCTCACGCCTGTAATCTCAGTGCTTTGGGAGGCTGAAGCAGGCAGATCACCTGAGGTCAGGAGTTCGAGACCAGCCTGGCCAACATGGTGAAACCAGTCTTTACTAAAAATACAAAAACAAGTTGGGCATGGTGGTGGGCACCTGTAATCCCAGCTACTTGGGGGGCTGAGGCAGAAGAATTGCTTCAACATGGGAGATGGAGGTTGCAATGAGCCAAGATCACGCCATTGCACCACAGGCTGGGCAACGGAGTGATACTCCTCTCAAAAAAAAATTTTTTTTTTAAATTTTTAGTTAATTCTTTTTTTTCTGAGTTAGAGTCTTGCCCTGTCACCCAGGCTGGAGTGCAATGGCATGATCTCAGCTCACTGCAAGCTCTGCCTCCTGGGTTCCTGTGATTCTCCTGCCTCAGCCTCCTGAGTAGCTGGGATTACAGGTGCCCGCCGCCATGCCCAGCTAATTTATATATTTTTAGTAGAGACAGGGTTTCACATGTTGGCCAGGCTGGTCTCAAACTCCTGACCTCAGATGATCTGCCCACCTCAGCCTCCCAAAGTGCCTGGATTATAGGCATGAGCTACCGCGCCTGGCCTATTCTGGTGGTTTCTATCAGATTTTTAAAATACATATATAAACAGTATATATTTATTCTTTAAATGGAATTATACTGTTTTTTTCAACTTGTTTTTTTATTTATATATATTAGAAAGTTTCCACAGAAATCTTTTCTTTCTGTGGAACTTTTCAAATTCCCTAATTTGCCATCTTTTAATTTTAATTTAATTTAATTTATTTAATTTTTGAGACAGAGTCTTGCTCTGTCACCCAGGCTGGAGTGCAGAGGTGAGATCTTGGTTCACTGCAACCTCCGCCTCCTGGGTTCAAGCAGTTCTTCTGCCTGAGCCTCCCGAGTAGCTGGGACTACAGGCATGCGCCACCACACCCTGCTAATTTTTTTATGCTTTTAGTAGAGATGGGGCTTCACCATGTTAGCCAGGCTGGTCTCGAACTCCTGACCTCAGGCAGTCTGCCCGCCTCATCCTTCCAAAGCGCTGGGGTTACAGGCGTGAGCCACTGTGCCTGACTGTTTGCTGTCTTTTTAAAGACAGCATAGTATTTCACTCTATACCTAGACTACAATTTGTTTAAACCAATTTTCTATTAATAGACTTGTGGGTTGATAATATTTTATTTAAAAACTTTTTTTTTTCTCGAAAGTCACCATTTTTAGAGCAGATACATACTTGTCATTGAACAAATAAATAATAATTTAATAGTTTAATATATTCACATTTTACTACACGTGTGGAAGTTTTCTAAGAATTATCCTATGTGAATTAGAATAATTCTAAAACCTTTTGAGGGAGTTACTACACCTCTTCTAGAGTTACAGAAAGCCTCCAAGTTCCCTGTATGCCATCTTGACCCTCCCTAAGATGGACCAAAAGACAGGGGTGATTGGATCAGACATTTGAGGGCTCCCTAATCCAAAGTAGCAGGCAGAAGGAAGCAGCTGCCTAAATACAAAAAAGCAGAGCTTACAAGTTTTTGCTGGAGGTATTGATGCTAAAGTATTTGCTGGTTGCCATGAACAGGTTTCAGAAGAACTGCTTTCTTTTTCTGTTTTTTTGTTTGTTTGTTTGTTTTTTTGAGACAAAGTCTCACTCTGTCACCCAGGCTGGAGTGCAATGGCACAATCTTGGCTAACTGCAACCTCTGCCTCCCAGGTTCAAGCTATTCTCCTGCTTCAGCCTCCCTAGTAGCTGTGACCATCACACCCAGGTAATTTTTCTATTTTTGGTAGAGACACGGTTTTACCATGTTGACCAGGATGATCTACAACTACTGACCTCAGGTAATCCGCTCTCCTCGGCCTCCCAAAGTACTGAGATTATAGGCATGAGCCACTGCACCCAGCCTGCTTCGAAGGTTTCCTTGGCTCTTCCCACCAATTGTTTGGTGTCTGTGTAGTCCTTGCTGACTACATTCCACATTCTCATGTGAATTTACTTGATACACAGGGACTTGCCTTCTATTGGTCTGTATTCCCTGTCTGTCATCAAGAGTGGTATCTGGATTCCAACAGGGAGGCAGTGGATGCTGCCCACGCAGTTAAGGACTAGGCCCAGAACTGGCACAGCATCATTTCTGCCTGTGTTAATGGTCAAGGCAGTAATAGGCCCTGCCCATATCAGTGTGGGAAGTGACTTAGCAAAGATGAAGACACCTAGAAGTGTGGTTCACTGGGGATGATCACCAAAATAACCACTGACCAGAGTGTACTCTCTGACCCTTCATACATGCACGATAGAGCAGCCCACACAAGTCTCACTTATTCCATTGCTGCATCAGCTTGACACGTCCAGGATCTCATCCTGTAAATCAGGTCCAGGTGCAGGTGAGGCTCCCTGGGTGCATCCCATCTCAAACTGAAGACCTATGAACTAAAGGGACACGTTATTTTCCCTTCTTCCCCACTTTCCATGCCAACATATAATGTAAGGCAGGGACAGGAAAATTGCATCAGATATTCCTCTTCAAAAAGATATTAGGGGTAGTGGAGAAATCAGAGCCCTGACACACTGCTGGTAGAAATGTAAAATGGTGCAGTTGCTTTGGAAAACAGTCTGCGTAGTTCTTCAAAGGTAGTTCTCTATGTTTAGTTCTAAACATAGAGTTGCCTTATGATCCAACAATTCTGTATCTAGGTATACTCAAAAGCAATGAAACCGTAGTTCCACAGAAAAACTTGTACATGAACGTTTATAGTTGCAATATAATAGGCAAAATGTAGAAACAACCCAAATGTCCAACTGTTGAATGGATAAATCAAAAGCGATATGCTTATATAATGGAATTCTTTTGATCATACAAAAGAATAAAGTACTCCTACCTACAACATGGGTGAATCTTAAAAACGTGCTAAGTGAAATAATCCAGTTGCAAAAGACCACATATTTTATGCTTCCATTTACATGAAATGTCCCAAACAGCCAAATCTATTGACAGAAAGATTAACGTTGCTTAGGCTGGGAGGGCTGGAATGGGGGAAGGTGGCAGCTAAAGGGTATAAAGTTCTTTTTGGGATGGAAGCGGTGGCTCATGCCTGTAATCCAGGCACTTTTGGGAGGCCAAGGTGGGTGCATTGCTTGAATCCAGGAATTTAAGAATAGCCTGGACCACATGGTAAAACCCCGTTTCTACAAAAAATACAAAAATTTTCTAGGCGTCATTGTGTGTGCTTGTAGTCCCAGCTACTTGGGAGGCTGAGGCAGGAGGATCGCTTGAGCCCAGGAGGTTGAGGCTGCAGCGAGCCATGATTGTATCACTGTACTCCAGCCTGGGTGACAAAGCCAGACCCTATCTAAAAAAAAAATCTTTTTGATACGATTAAAAGGTCTAAAATTGATGGTGGGTGTATGTATCTGTGAATATAGTAAAAACCTTGGCATTGTAAACTGTTATTTAAACAGAAAAAAAGCAGCAGATGTGACTGGGAGGCACATGGCCATCTCTGGTGCATAGCAGCTCTGACATCTGGCTCGATAAATATCCTTGTTGAGGAACCAGTTCACTGCCTGGGTACTTCTCTTTGGCTCTCATCTCCATCCCCTAGGCTCTTGGCTGTCTTCTGATTCTTACTTTTCCATGAGAAATGGCCCATGTTTTAGGGCTCTTTCTGTCCGGTAAGGGTGCTAATATTTTTCATTTTTAACTGACTCTATTAGTCCAAACTGATGGTGCTTCCACTGGTATATTTCTCTGAAAAGCCTTTTGGGTTTTACCATGGATCTCTTAGGGGTTTACAACATTAGATAAAAAATACTCCCACATATCTTTTTAAGATAGGGCTTTCTTTACCTTAGACTGCCTTTAGATCAGACTGTGGTGTGAAAATACCTTTTATTGTCAAAAGCTCTACTGTGTGGTTTAGTTGGTACTCAAAGCACCCACTTAAGATTCTTTAAAGCCTTTTGTTCTAGCTATGTGATTCCAAAAGCATAGGTGTCTGTACCAGCAGCATTTGTATTACCTGGGAACTTAAGAGTTGAAGTCTCCATCCCAGACTTGCTAGATGAAAAACTGATGATCCAGCCCAGCAATCTAGGTTTTAATAAGATCTCCAGCTGAGTCTGATGTATACAAAGTTTTAGAACCACTGGTCTAACAGAAAGTCCTTGAGCAACCACCTAAAATCTTCATGAGGTCTCAAAAAAGAGTCTTGCCACCAGATCCTAGAGGCTCCACTTTACTGGTAGCACTGGATTTGATCTTTGCCCTAAGGCCATTTCTTATTTTGAGCGGTTTTAAGGTTAGCTGCTGAAAAGAGGAATTGTTGTTGTTTTTTTTTAATTTTTTAACCTATGAAGTCCAACTTATTTATATTTCCTCTAAATTTTGCTTAAGAAGGAACCAAACAGTTCCTTTTTTGATTCATCTCACTACTCCCGTCTTTTATTATAGGCAGTTAAAAACAAGCCAGTTGGTGCTTTCAGCATTCTTCTTGGAATCTCCTTAGCTGGGTCCATGAGTTCATTAAGTACCCTTTCTGTCTTCCACATTACTGTATGAAATGGGTCTGCTGCTTTTTCTTAGGTCTCCATTTCTTCGGCTACCAATGACATTTCTGTATTGTTTTTCAAATCTTGACTCACAGTCTTCCAGCTGTCGTCTACCGCCTGGACCCAAAACCAGTACGTATTTTGAGTTTTTGCTGCAGCAGAGCCCCATTTTTGATATCAGATTTTGTTTAGGTTATCTATGGTTGCTACAAAAAGTAATTAATAGTGTCACAGTTTAATGGCTTAAAACAAGTTTTTTCTTATGCACGGTCTTGCAGTTTGGCCAGAATTTGGTAGGAATGGCTTGTCTCTGATCTGTGTCTTGTCAGTTTGAGTGGCTCAATTAGATTTATTTCCAAGATACCTCAATTACATGACTGTCAAGTTGGTCCTACAACCTAAGATTTTAGTTGGGTTTGTCAATTGGAGCCTTAATTCTCCTCCACACAGCCCTTTCTGATGCATGTTTCTGCTTGGACTTTCATACAACTTGGCAGCTAGACTCCAAAAAACAGGAAGCAGAAGTTGCCACACCTCTAGCTAGGTTCAGGGGTATATGCCTGTAAACCCAGCTACTCAGGAGGCTGAAGTGGATGGGTCACTTGAGGCCAGCCCGGGTAACATAGTGAGACCCTGTTTCTAATTAAAAAAACTAAAAAGAAGTTGCCTGGTCTCTTAAAGATTAAGCTCACAATTGGCACACAGTGGAATTTCTGGTATTTTCTGCTGCACAAAGCAGTCATATACCTAGCTTAGATTCAAGGAGGTGGAGAAATAGACTCCATATCTTAGTGGGGGTAGTGACAGGACGTGTGGCTGTCATTAATCCACTGTAATCTGTTAGCTGTTTTTCTTTAACAGTACTGAAATGACACTCTTATCTTAAGGTTATGATTTGGTGAAAAGTAATTGTTTACTACTTGAGAAACTTGAAGATCTGGCCAGGCATGGTGGCTCATGCCTATAATCCCAGCACTTTGGGAGGCCCAAGTGGGTGGATCACCTGAGGTGAGGCGTTCGAGACCAGGCTGGCCAACATGACAAAACCCCATCTGTACTAAAAGTATAAAAATTAGCTGGGTGTGTTGGCAGGGGGCCTGTAATCCCAGCTACTCAGGAGGCTGAGGCAGGAGAATCACTTGAACCCAGGAGGCGGAGGTTGCAGTGAGCTGAGATCACACCACTGCACTCCAGCCTGGGCAGCAAGAGCAAGACTCAGAGAGTTCGACTCAAACAAAAAAGCAAGCAAGAAAACCTTTCTATATAAAGAGCCTCTCTTGTTATCAGTTTGTTGAAATTTTATTTTAGTATGGAACGCTTCACGAATTTGCATGTCATCCTTGTATTCTTCTCTATGTCATTCCAATTTTAGTATATGTGCTGCCAAAGTAAGCACTGTTGAAAGAAATCTTAAATGGTATATTTCACAGATGGACAGAAGTCATTTTAAGTTTTTGCCAACAGAATAGCACTTTCCAGCACCATCAGTTGTGTCAAGGTTTGTGTGTGACAGGGAAGTGTAAATGCATTTATACATCTTACTTGATCTTAATAGTGAAGTACATTTTTTTTTAAATAAAGCTTGCCTTATATACTGCTAAATGTAGAGAAATAGTCCCCTTCCACACACTCCCCTCCTCAAAATAGCAACCAGATGCTCTTTAAGAGTTGTGAACAATGAAAGGCGTAATCTGGATGCATTGTAGAAATGATTGTGGTAAACTAAAGAGTGAATAATGGGATGACAGAAGTCCAGGCTTTCTATCACTTGGAACTTTTGTGTGCAGCTGTTTGCAGATTGGTGGGAGATGACAAAACAGATGGTAGAAGAGGTCGCCTCTGCCTTTGCTCATTCACCCTGTCATCTGTTAGGTTTGCCCACACAGGATAGTAAATGGCTTCCTGAATTTGTTAAGCACTTAGGCTAGTAAATTTCTCTCTATCTAATTTGGAGTTCTGTTTAGGGAAAAAAATATCAGATTAATGCTCTGTGACAATAGTGATTCAACAGAGTTTATATCTATCTTTCAGCTTTAAAATTCATAGAATCTGATTAGTATTAAGTCTTTGACCTTTATTTTTTATCTTATTGTACTGTTGATTTAATGCTTTTGTTTCTGGTTATACATTTTGTTGATAGCATCAGTAAGTTGTTGGTAAGTACTGACATAACTTGAATATTTTTCCTCAATGTGATTGTGTTTTTTAATGAGACAGAGTGTCACTCTGTTGCCCAGGCTGGGGAGAAGTTGCATGATCTTGGCTTTCACTGTAGCCTCCTTCTCTCAGGTTCAAGCAATTCTCATGCCTCAGCATCCTGAATAGCTGAAATTGGTGTATGCCACCACACCTGGCTAATTTTTTGTGTTTTTTGTAGAGATGGGGTTTCACCATGGTAGCTAAGCTGGTCTCAAACTCCTGACCTCAGATGATCTGCCCACCTTGGCCTCGCAAAGTGCTGGGCTTACAGATGTGAGCCATTGTGCCGGGCCTTTTGTTAAGTATTGAAATAACTTGAATATTTTTTCTTCAATATGATTCTTTGTGAAAATGTTTGGGACAGCACAAGTTTCCCTTACTTTCTTATAGTTTTACTCTCCCACATCTGAGTAGTTTGCAAGTGTAACTTGTGCTTCCTCCTTTTTCTCTCTTCTTTGTTATTCCGTTTATGCTTTAATCTTCCATCCTCCTCATACCTTACCAAGTCTGGTGGAGTGACTTATTTAGGAATGATCTTTTGGGTAGTGTGGTTGAGGCGTGATCCGTGACATATGAATCTGCATGAGGAATCCTTCCAGCTATTTCTTGATATTCTCCATCCCAGTGTCAAACTTTCCTGGCATGATACCATTACCAACCGTTTCAACAATGATGCCCGCACTCTTGGTTTCCAGAGATTATTTCCTTCTGTATCTGGCCAAATTATAATTCTGTTTGCTTTGGGACAGGCTAGATACTTATTAATCCATCAAGCAATTATTGTATGTGAACTAGTAAAATGTTAACTAGGAGACACAGAGGTCAACAGGAAATGTTCACTGTAACTGGCACCTTGGTCTTCAGATTTTTTTCACTGTCAGATTTGAAAAGCAGATGTGGTTTTCTGAAGGCTTGGAGTGTGTACTTGTGCCATTTGAGGTCTCTGAGGTTTTTTGGTGCTCTTGCCTCACAAGTATACTTTAGTCATATTTAATAGGATCTTGTTTTATTTCCTACTAAATATGACTAAAATATAGTCATATGACTAAACTTTTGTAAAACTTACTACATTCTATTTTATTTTTAATAGAGATAGGATCTCTCTGTGTTGCCCAGGCTGGTCTCAAACTTAGCCTTAAGCAGTCCTCCTACCTCTGCTTCCCATGAGGTCTTACTATTTTAAACTCCTGTTGTTAAGAATATATTCTTGTGTATAATTTTTAAATCATCCTTTATCTCTCCTGGGTAGGTAAGTAACTTTCTGATTATATTCCTTAATTAGCTTACAGACCTCTCATTGCTGGGCTAATTAATTTTAATCCCCTAAAGATTTTTTTCATAGATTTTACTTTTTCCTGTAGTTTTAGTAAATTGTCCAAATAGTTATATTCGTTTACTATTTAACAGAATTCTTTTTTTTTCCATTTGACCTTCTCTGCAGAAATCTAAGCAGAAAAATTTATAAAGCATTATTATTTTTTCTTTTCTTTTTTTTGAGACTGGGTCTCACTCTGTTGCCCAGGCTGGAGTGCAGTGGTGCAATCTCGGCTCACTGCAACCTCTGCCTTCTGAGTTTAAGTGATTCTTCTGCCTCAGCCTCCCAAGTAACTGGGACCACAGATGCATGCCTTCACATCCAGCTAATTTTTTGTATTTTTTATAGAGACAGAGTCCTGCCATGTTGCTCAGCCTGGTCTCAAACTCCCAGGCTCAAGCGATCTGCCCACCTTGGCCTCCCAAAGTGCTGAGATTACAGGTGCGAACCACCACGCTCTGCCTGTAAAGTCTATTTTTCAGCATATTCTGCTTATTTGCCCCAAATGGATATATTTGTTAGTGGGCTTTTTAAATTTTTTTCCTTGAGCCAGGGTCTTGCTCTATTGCCCAGGCTGGAGTGTAGTGGCACCATTATGGCTCACTACAGCCTTGATGTCCTGGACTCAAGTGATGCTCTCACCTTACACTCACAAGTAGTTGGGACTGTAGGTGTGCATAGCCATACCCAGCCAATTAAAAAAAATTGTGTGTGTGTATGTGTCTGTGTGTAAATGGCATCTCCCTATGTTACTCCAGCTGGCTTTGAACTCCTGAGCTCAAGCAGTCCTCCTGCCTCAGCCTCCCAAATTGCTGAGATTACAGGTGTAAGCCGTGTGCCCAGCTCGTGTTTGTGTTTTTCTTGATTTTTTTTTTTTTCTCACTTTTGTTAACCAGGATCATTTTGACTTCTAAAATCTGTTTGCACTATCACTTTTTATTTTGGTAGCATTTAAAAGCTATTTCTAGTTTATCACTCAGGCTGTTTTTTAAAAAAGATGTACCCATAAAAACTATAAAATCCTGATAAAAGGTCTACATAAACTGAGGGGAGGGGGATGGAGCAGAGTAGGACTCTCTAGAAATTTCCCCACATAGAAACTTCCATTTGAACAACTATTCACATGGAAATATATTTTCCGCAAGAGCTAAGGAAATCAAATGAGTGATCTCAGTACTTGGACACATTCTTATACCTGCATCACTGCTTCTCCATACCCAAGCAGTACAGTGTGAAGAGAGATATAGTTCACTTAGGGGAAAGGGAGGAAGTGAGCACGGAATATTACCTTGGATCCCAACACTGGGCCTGCCACAATAAAACCCACCATCAGCCAGACCCCCACAGCCCCATTATCCAGGCTGTACCTGTAGACCTGCCCTGGCAGCAGTTGAGACCACACAGCCCCAGGATTTAGGCGTGTGGTGAACTCAGTCCTCAGCCCACACCACCACTAGGCTGACATCAGTGGCTCCAGGTTGCAGACAGGCCTCACTGACCCTGGTCTTCTATCCCGCCCCTAACCCTAACCCTGCTATAGCAGGCCCCATGCTTCTGGCACTGCCTTGCTGGCCATAGCTACACTGGGGTTCTGGAATGCCCCAGTGCTGTACCAGCCGCATCTTCCCTGTCCTCTGGCAGTCCTGTGCCAGCTGCAACTATCCCAGGATTTTGGTGCCCCCCAGCACTGTGCCTGCTGCAGGGCTTTCCCGGACAAAGCAAGTCTGTGAAGACTACAATAAGTGCCTATTTCTCCAAATGCACAGATATCGACCACAAGAATCAGGGAAACATGGCATCACGAAATAGACAAAATAAGGTGCCAGTGAATGACACTAAAGAAAAAGAGATGTATGTACTTCCTTGTAAAGAATTCAAAATGACTGTTTTAAGGAAGCTTAGTAAACTTGCATAAAATACACAGAAACAAATTAATGCAATGAAGAAAATAGTAGGTGACCAGACTGAGAAATTTAATAGAGAGGTTGAAATAATAATTTTAAAGCAGCTAGCCTAGAGGTAAAAAATAACAGTGAATGAAATGAAAAATGCAATAGAGAGTATCAACAACAGAATTAGTCAGGAGAATCTGTAAACTCAATGACAGATTATTTGAAAATGTGGTCAGAGGAGAAAAAAAGAATGAAAAGTAATGAAGAAAGCATATGGAATTCAGGGCACAACATCAAAAGAACATATGGTTGAGTCAGAAGTTCATGAAGGAGAAGATAAATATAAAGGAGTAGAAAGCTTATTTAAACAAATAGTAGTATAAAACGTTCTAAACCTGGAGAAAGATAGAAATATTCAGGTTTAGGAAAAGTCAGAAGTCTGCAATCAGATTCAATCCAAGTAAGATTATCCGAATACACATTATAATCAAACTGTTGAAGATCAAAGACGAAAGAGAGGATACCCTGATAGTAGCAAGGGGAAGAAGCAAATAACATAAAGAAGTCCCAGCATCGCTAGCAGCAGGCTTCTCAGCTGAAACACGCTAAGGGTGATATATTCAAAGTGCTAAGGGGGAAAAAATGGCAACCATAAGTACTGTACCCAGCAGATCTATCCTTCACAAATGAAGAGATAGACTTTTCCAGACAAGCAAAAGCTTGGGGAGTTCACCACCACTGGACCTTTTCTTTAAAACACATACACACACACACACACACATGCGTGTACACGTGAAGTACTAATGGCTGCTTTTCAAGCTCAAAGGAAAGTATGCTAATGAGTAACATGAAAATATCATGAAACATGAAAGTATAAAACTCACTGGTTAAAGGAAATACACAGTCAAATTTAGAATACTCAAATATGCCAGGTGTGGTGGCTCTCTCCTGTAATCTCAGCACAGCACTTTTGGAGGCCAGGCAGCCTTTGAGGTCAGGAGTTCAAGACCAGCTTGGCCAACATGGTGAAACTCCATCTCTACTAAAAATACAAAAATTAGCTGGGAGCAGTGGCGCATACAGTACCTGTAATCCCAGCTACTCAGGAGGCAAAGGCATGAGAATCACTTCAACCTGGGAGGCAGAGGTTGCAGTGAGCTGAGATCGTGCCACTGTACTCCAGCGTAGGTGACAGAGCAAGACTCTGTCTCAAAAAAAAGAATATTCAAATATTGTGCTGGTATGTAAATTATATCTTTAGTATGAAAGTTAAAACACAAAAGGCAAAACTCCATCTCTCAAAAAAAAATTTAAATAGGAGAGAGGACAGTGACTAAAGTAAAAAATGAAGTGACATATACTGTATTCATGGATTGGAAGGCTCAATATAGTAATGATCTCAGTTATTCCAAATTTATATGAAGGTTTAAGACAATTCCTATAAAATTTCTAGCAAGATTTTTGTAGCTATACACAAGATGATTCTAAAGGTTTACATACAAAGACAAGGTAGTAGACTGGGCATGCTGGCTCATCCTGTAATCCCAGCACTTTGGGAGGCCAAGGCAGGCAGATAGCTTGAGTCCAGGAGTTTGAGGTCAGCCTGGGTAACATGGGGAGACTTTGTTTCTACAAAAATGCAAAAGTTAGCCAGGTGTGGTGGTTGTAGTCCCAGCTACTCAGGAGGCTGAAGTGGGAACATTGCTTGACCCCAGGAGATTGAGGCTGCAGTGAGCCAAGATTGTGCCACTGTTCTCCAGCCTGGGTGACAGAATGAGACCCTCTCTGGAGGGAGAGAAAAGCAAAGTAACTAGAATAGTTAACAGTTTTGAAAAAGAGTAATGCGGCTGGGCACGGTGGCTCACGCCTGTAATCCCAGCACTTTGGAAGGCCAAGATGGGCGGATCACCTGAGGTTGGGAGTCCAAGACCAGCCTGACTGACGTGGAGAAACCCTGTTTCTACTAAAAATACAAAATCAGCTGGGCGTGGTGGTGCATGCCTGTAATCCCAGCTACTTGGGAGACTGAGGCAGGAGAATCGCTTGAACCTAGGAGGCGGAGGTTGTGGTGACCCAAGACCACGCCATCACACTCCAGCCTGGGCAAAAGAGTGAAATTTCATCTCAAAAAAAAAAAAAAAAAAAAAAAAGGAATAATGTATGTGGTATCACTCTACTCACTTTTAGAATGTATTATGTCACTACAATCTTCAAGAGTGTGATACTCGAAGAGATAGACAAGTAAAGCAAACTGAATATAGAACCCAGAAATAGGCATGTGCAAGTAGTCAGCTGATCTTTGACAAAGGTGCAAAAATATTACAGTTGCGGGAGGGTGATCTGTGTAACAAATGGTTATAGAGCAGTTGGATGCCCATGGACAAAAAAATAAAAATCCTTACATAAAAATGAGCTGAAATCGACCATTTATTAAAATGTTAAACATAAAACTGTAGTACTTTTTAAAGAAAACATAGGAGAAAATCTGATAAAGGGTTCTTAGCCATGACACCAAAAGCATAATCCATAAAAATAATTGATCACTCGAATTTCATTGAGAGTGAAAGCTTTTGCTTTGTAAAAGTCTATGTTAAAAGGTAGAAAAGACAGCATATAAATTGGGGGAAAAAACCACTTGGAAACTCTATATTTGACAAACATTCTATCTAGAATATATAAACAGACCTCAAAAATCAGTGGTGAAAAACTCAATTAGTTAGAAAATGGCAAACGTAATGACATGTTTCACCACAAAGGATGTACAGAAGATAAAGGAGATAACCACATGTGAACACTTATCATAACACCTAGCAGTTATACTTCTGGGCATTTATTCCAGAGAAATGAAATGTTAGAGCCACACAAAAAGTTGTACATGAATGCTCATACCAGTTTTATTTGTAATAGCCAAAACCTAAGAACAATGAACTTTTTTTTTTTTTTTTTTTTGAGACAAAGTCTCGATCCGTCACCCAGACTGGAGTGTAGTGGCATGATTTCATCTCACTGCAACCTCTGCCTCCCAGGTTCAATTTATTCTTCTGCCTCAGCCTCCCAGGTAGCTGTGATTACAGGTGTGCACCACCATACATGGCTAATTTTGGTATTTTCAATATTTCGTCTCAAAAAAGATGACGGGGTTTCATCACATTGGCCAGGCTGGCCTCAAACTCTTGACCTCAGGTGATCCACCTGTCTTGGCCTCCCAAAGTGCTGAGATTACAGGCGTGAGCCACCTTTCCCTGCCAAAATGTTCTTTAATTTATGAATAGCTAAACTACCTGTGGGACGTTCACGTAATGGAATTCTGTGCAGTAAGAAAAAAGAATGTGCGATTGGTACTTGCAAGAACTTGAATGACTGTCAAGGGCATTATGTGGAATGTAAAAAGGTAATCTCAGAAAGTCACATACTGTGTGATTCCATTTATATAACAAACATTCTGTAAATGACAAAATGATAGAGATGGAGAGCAGGTTAGTAGTTGCCAAGTGTTAAGGATACTGGGGAGAAGGGCATTGGGTGCCACTAAAGGGGTAGTCCCAGGGAACTCTGTGGGAATGATTGTCTGTCTTTTAATTGTGGTAATGAATACACAAGTTTATACAAGTAATAAAGTGATATAAAATCAAAAACATTGTACCAATGCAAGTGTTCTAGTTTCGATATTGTATTATATAGTCTTACAAGATATAATGATCAAAGGAAACTGGGTGAATGGTACACTGGACCTCTGTAATATTTTTGCAATTTCCTGTGAGTCTGAGTATTTCAAAATAAAAAGTTAAAAGATATATTCAGCAAAAAAAAAAAAAAAGATATATTCAGACTTTAAATCTATACTGTCTACTAGCCACGGGTTGCTTTAAAAATGAATATCAGGCCAAGTGTAGTGGCTACTGCCTGTATTCACAGCACTTTGGGAGGCTGAGGTGGGCAGATCTCTTGAGGTCAGGAGCTTGAGACCAGCCTGACCAACATGGTGAAATCCTATCTCTACTAAAAATACAAAAATTAGCTTGGTGTAGTCACATGCACTTGTATTGCCAGCTACTCGGGAGGCTGGGGTGGGAGGATCACTTGAACCTGGGAGGCAGAGGTTGCAGTGAGCCGAGATTGTGCACTCTAGCCTGGGTGACAGAGTGTGAGACTCTGTCTCAAAAAAAAAAAAAAAAAAAGCCAGAATATCTGAAATAAAGTTAATTTCAGTTCCTTGATCACATGAACCATGTTGCAAGTGTTCATGTGACCACCTTATTATATAGCACAATTATAGAACATTTCCATTATTGCATAAAGTTCAATTGGGCAGTGTGATCTACATAAACTCCTCTACTCTAGTGCCGGTTGTCACCTACAAATTTCTTAGAGAACAGACTCAAACTTATAAATCAAAACAATAGTCTATACCAGTAAAATTAAATAGAATAAATTTAACGTGTATTTTTTCAAAAGTGCCATGAATTTCGAGGCCACATTCTATGTTTTAATAAGAAATGGAAATGAAATATTTGCTTCATGTTTGAAGTAGGAATAAGGTGTTTTTCCTTATCTGCCAAAGTAGTTGCTGTCTTTTTCCATAATCACAATATAGCATATTTAGGAGATAGGCAAAATAGAGAAGGATGAGTAGGGAGAAACTGCTATGAAAAATATTTTTGTTTTCTATTTCTTAGTGACCAGCTTACCAATGGTAGCTCACCATTGCAGAGGAAGTGTGATTTAGCAACCATATCTTAAACCAAAATTCTATTTCTGGCTCGAAGTGAGCTTGAGGAAGTTACAAATGTATTCTTCTCATTTGTACAGCAAATAAGCAAATTAAGATAAAAGCAACTATTGCTGGGTGGACTGTAGGGCTGCAAGATATGTTAGTCTAAAATGATCCCACTATTCCAGATTATGTATAAAATAGTTTGCTTGCAAGTAGATTAAATAGAGTTTTCAGGAATTATGCAAATAATCACATGAGGTAGAAAGAGCAGCTTTACCAGACATAAAAATTTTTAAGGCTTGAATTTGGGGGGGAAAACAAGAAAACAAAGACATAGGGTAAAAGTTTTTATTTCATCCCAGGTTAATTAATAATTTTGACAAACTTTGGGAGGATAAGCAGACGTTCTGCACTTTAGAGACCAGGTTTTGAAGTTAAATAGGTCAAGATTTGCATTCCAGACCTGCCATTTACTATCTGGAAAGTTACTTTCTCAGTTACAGATGATATATAGATGGTCTTAATTTTAACACCTAATAATGACTTTTTGTTGAGGTTGTTCTAAGGAGAGCACATACCAAGTTAAGTATACGGCTATAATTACTGATAACAATCTTAATTTTATCAAGATACAGAATATAATGGTAGTGTTAGGAAAATATAAATAGCTTAGCGTATTATCCTTATATGAAGCTTTATTTTTAGACACATGATAATTTTTTTTTTGTGGGTGGGATACTAATTTTAGCTTGTAACAAATTGGTTAAAATCAAAGTTCCTATAGCCATTCTGAAATTAAAGCTTGTGTGAGTAAATTGATCAAGATCACTTGATTTAAAGCCAGTAGGGACAAATCTGTATTTTGTAAAATCTAGAAGGCAGAGAGAATCTGTGCAGACAACTCAGAAAAATAGCACAATCACACATCCATGAGCATAATTTTATTTCAGTGTAATCCCTGCAAGATTTTTCTATGGCTAGATCCATATAATCTCTAAATGAATAGTGAAAAGGTTTAGTTGATTGTAAAGATATATAAAAATCTGTAATAAAAATCTGTAATGTACAATGTCAAATCATCAGAAAAGATTTCATATAACTTTTCTTTTTCTTTGCCTTCCAAGCTGCCAAAACATTGAAAAAGAGGTCAAGAACAAAGGCCAGAATACTCATGAGGATCATTCTGGCCCTGGTTCACAGTAACAGTGCAGGAGAGTTCCAGTTTTAGCCTATAGCTCATTGACATATGGTCAGTTTGAAGTTTTGAAGTTTTCTGTAGTACTTTTCTGAGGTAGAGAGAGGGAAGCAAAAATGCTGACATCCTCATTTGACATCGTCACGCCAGCCTGTGTAAGTCCCAGCACTTCCTGTGTAAAGCCAATCCTAACTCTAGAGGATACCCTCAGCCCTCAGCTGACCTGCATGAGGATGATGGCAGGAATTGGTGAAGTTTCGACAGCATTAGCCCTCAGATGGATGCCACCACATATATGAACATACCATGTCTTATTATTATACCTTTCACTTCATAAAGATCAGCTTTTAAAGTTTATGAAAATTACATTCATTCACAGCAAGTGATTGTTGCAGGTAGGTTACTAACTCTCAAAATCACCACTCCATTACAGTATTATACTAGATGATGGAGTGTTCAAGAAAGAGCTAATTATTTAGATGTATAATGCCTTGGAAATTACACCAAAAAATCTATTGGAAGCTCTGAAGTATACATTTCTTGTGTTCCTCAGGTAGTATGGCTTTATCTTGACTGCCTTAACAGTCTTGGCCTCAATTTTCTTATCCATACAATGGGAGGATTTCTAAATGTCTTAAGACTTTATGATGTTACTGTGTATTTCTCCAGGTAGTTTCCTCCATGCTTTCACTTGTTGGTTCATAAGCTATATCAGGTGTCTGTTTTACTATACCCATCAAAATTTCTTCACGTATTTTCAAAGTGCTTTAAGGTAATACACAATTTTTAGTTTGTTATTCCTGTAGAAATATAGTTGAGCTGAGTCTAATTATTATGGTTTTATTCTGACTATAACATATAAATATCACAGGAAAAGGGACGTGTGTTATGTAAATGTTGAATTTACATGGTGATTAATGTTTAGGTATTTTTAAAAATCTGTTATGTGATCTGTTAACTAAAATATCCCTTTTTAGGCTGTGCATGGTGGCTCACACCTGTAATCCCAGCACTTTTGGAGGCTGAGGCAGGTGGATTACCTGAGGTCAGGAGTTCAAGACCAGCCTGGCTAACATGGTGAAACCTTGCCTCTACTAAAAATACAAAAAACTAGCCAGGTATGATGTCAGGCACCTGTAATCCCAGCTTGGGAGGCTGAGGCATGAGAATCACTTGAACACGGGAGGTGGAGGTTGCAGTGAGCTGAGATCACGCTACTGCAGTCCAGACTGGGTAACAGAGAGAGACTCTATCTCCAAAAAAAAAACAAACAAAAAAAAAAACCCTATTTTATTTTTTAAGAAATCGTGCCTCACTCTGTCGCCCAGACCAAGGTACAGTGGTATGATCACAGGTCACTACGTAACCTCAATCTTCTGGACTCAAGTGATCCTCCTGCCTCAGCCTCTTGAGTACCTGGGGCTACAGGCACATGCCATAACACCCAGCTAAGTTTTTGAAATTTATTTTTGTAGAGATGGGGTCTCACCATGTTACCTAGGTTGGTCTCAGACTTCTGGCCTCAAACATAAGACATTTATTTTAATTTATAATTTTTATTTATAGGCATAATGAGGATGAGAAATTTGCCTCATCAGTGCCTTCCTTTTTAAAAACGTGACATGTTTTTGTAAAGAAATTATTTGGGATTGCTAGGTAACCCCCATATCCATTCCTGGAAAAAAATGGAAGCCCTTGTTTGCTTTTGGGAATATCGAGAGCTTACACAGTTTCACTATTCAGCATTGCTTGTACTATTTCTTACAATTTTCTGATGTCTGTCAAAAAGAATCCTGAGATTCTTTTAAGATCTGTATTTAAAGGGAAGTTTGTTATAAGCCTAAATGCCATAAATGCAATAAAGCCATGTGCATTTGGCATCATACTTCCTAGTCCACCCAGTATTCTAGAGCTCTCTCAGTACATTTTGAAACACCTTCATGGAATTTTGAAATGCATTACTTGCGTAGTTCCTTGAGGCTGCATCACTGCTAGAAGAAGAGTTATGAAACAGATCTCTGTACTTCCCATTAGTTAGTTCTTTGTCATGTTGAACACTAGGTGCATATGTGTCTAGTGTCTAAGTACAGAATGCCTATAGTTTCTACCAACAAATTATGGATCCACATCCTTGCTCCAGAAACAGGAAATAGGTTAATCAGAAGATTGCTGGATGTTATGAAAGGAATCTTTTATGGGGGGCTGTGAGTATTGTTTTACAATTGCCATTTCTGAAATATCTCAGGGTAAAACATTTGGATTTTTTCAATATGCAACGTATAAAATAGATGAAGTCACTGGTATTTCTCTTTGTTGACTATTAAATGATAATTTCTACCATTACAGAAAAATTATTGTGGATTTTCTTTAAAATAGTTCAGTGCTGTCGTTTTAGCACAAAGGTGTGTTTTTTCTTACTTTCATGATCCAGGAACAATTACTTGAGGGAATGGCATTTCTCCCTGTGAGTTCCTAGCACAGCAGTGTTTCCTGAGAGCAGTGGAAGTGAGCTGTGCTTTACGTGCAACCACTGTTGACCCTTGTCACCCTAGTCTTTTATTATAACCTCTTTCCTTCTACTTTTGTCACGTCTTTCTATTTCTAATATTTAAGATTTATGCTTTACCCAGTTTCTTAAAACTTATTTGTACACCTAATATTCTCTTGGTCATCTGTTATTTGGGGATAACATCCAGGTCAGCTGAGGGCTGGGGGTGTCTCCTACTTCTAAAACATTAGCAAGGTACATTGGTAATTCTCAGGTTTAAGGATTTCTTGAAATAACATTATCTGATTTATTGGGATCTGAAGTATAGTTGGCTTGACTAGATACTTTTATCATTGTGGCTTAAGAGATCTTGTAGTCTTTTATTTTTAACTGAAAAATCATTTTAGGTAAATGTTTTTGTTCAGTAAAACATTTTAAATTTTAAACCAATATTTTTGTTGAGTAGGAAGGAGAAAAAAATAAACATCCACGTATAAGCTACTGTAACGTTTTGAGGTGTTTTTCCTCTTTGTATCTATTATTTTGTGAAACTGAGGCTGTACTATATGTGGATTTGAATTACGCCTCTTCCCCTGACCTCCACCATGTGTCATCAAATTATTTCAGGTTACTAAAAATTCTCAGGAAATATCCGTTTCAGTTGCTGTACACTATTCAGTTACAGGGTAGTGCCTTAATTAACACATCTGCTATTGTTAGATATTTAACAGTTTTCAAAATTTTGTTTTATAAATAGCCATGAGAAAAACATGAATTTGTAAGACTATCTTGCAAGGTCCCTTTGGTGTGTGTGTGTGGAGGGACTCATTGTAGTTGTATTCTTGATTTTAAGATATCGATAATAGTTCAACCTGAGATTTTTAAGCACAAACATTGAATTAGGATTTTAAACAAATATGTTGGGCATATCTTTGTTTAAACTTATGAATATTATCCTTTTTAAACTTTTATTTCTATGTGACAGATAGTGATGTGCTTTCCATTTAAAAATTTATATTATTATTATTGTTGTTGTTATTTTTTAAGAGACACTCTTACTCTGTTGCCCAAGCTGGAGTACAGTGGCATGATCTCAGCTCACTTCAACCTCTGCCTCCTGGGTTTAAGTGATTCTTATGCCTCAGCCTCCCAAGAATTACAGGTGCATGCTACCATGCCCAGCTAATTTTTGTGTTTTTTGTAGAGATGGGGTTTCACCATGTTGGCCAGGCTGGTCTTGAACTCCTGACCTCAAGTGATCCACCTGCCTTGCCCTCTCAAAGTTCTGGGATTACAGGCGTGAGCTGCCATGCCTGCCCAATTTATATTATTTTTATGGAAACAAAGTTTTGTCACTATGTTGCCCAGGCTTGACTTGAACTCCTGGGCTCAAGCAGTCCTCCCGCCTCAGCCTCCTTAGAGCTGGGACTATGGGCAAGTACCACCAAACCTGGCTTAGCTATTTAAAAAATGTGGATTCATTGCTTTTTTCAGAGAGAGAAAGTAGAATGGAAGCCATAGAATTTATTCAAATAGCTGGACCATTGAGAAAACTAATAGAGGACTTCAACTAAGGCAGGCCCTTCTATGTTCCAAGTCTCATATGAATGAAAACTAGATCCATGCATGGGAGATAAATCAAGCATGGGCTGTGAAAATGTTGGTAACTGGAAAAACACTAATTCACAAAGCTTTTGGCCAGTTTTTCTTTGTTTTATCAGGTTATCAATGGCCTGAGATTTTCCCAAATAATTCAGCCACAGGGGGAAAAAAAAAAAAAGAGAGAGAGAGGGAGAGAAAAAGCTTTTTGTTTTTGTGGCATTGTAAAAAGTTACTGTGTCACAGACTTGGACCAAGATGGTGTACTGACCTTTCTTGTGGAATGAATAGAACTGAGTTTAGAGTACTTTGAGTTACTTATAAATTCTTAAGTATGCCTTCTGTTTAAAACTTACAGTCATAAAGATAATAAGAGAAATCACTAGCGTAATATGATTATACAGTCAGAATTTGGAAGTTTGAAGTCTTATCGTCAAGTAATTTTAGATCAGAAAATTTGAGGATTTTTTTTTTTTTTTTTTCAATTTGACTTCAAGATCTCAGGGAATTCCTTTTTTTATTTGCCCATTCTTTTTGTTCCCCTTGTTAGCGTAGATGGTGTAATATAGACAACAACCTGATTTTTTTGTTTAAAAATATATTATCTGATTTTTATTAAATCCCAGATACATGTTAATATTAAAAAATAAGTTGGCCATGGGCAGTGGCTCATGCCTGTAATCCCAGGACTTTGGGAGGCCAAGGCGGGCAGATCACGAGGTCAGAAGTTCGAGACCAGCCTGGCAAACCCCATCTCCACTAAAGATACAAATAATTTAGCCGGGTGTGGTGGTGCACACCTGTAATCTCAGCTACTGGGGAGGTTGAGGCAGGAGAATTGTGCCATTGCACTCCAGCCTGGGTGACAGGGCGAGACTCCATCTCAAAAAAAAAAAAAAGTAAAAGTGGAATTTATTACAAAACCTATGTTTTATTCTCTATGATAAGCAATGAATGTATTTATTTGTAAAATTAAAAGTAGCCTCACAATTAATCTGAAAACCAGTAGTACTAATTTTTCCCCTTGTATTTGCCATCATTTTCTTTCTTTTTTTTATTTTTATTTTTGTATTTCTTGCATCTCAGCCTGCTTCTCTTCAGAGTGTGCCTGTAGTGCACAGAAGTGTTCTAAGGATCAACTTTATGACTGAACCAACTGGACTCCTGTCCAGTAGTTTATACCCTTCTTGGCATCTCTCCTGCCCATTTGTTTAATCTTTCCAACTCATTTAATCCTCTGGCATTAGAGCCGACAGCTGCAGTTGCATATGGAGTTCATAAAGTAGCTGAACAATAAAATGTCATGACCCAGTTCTTGTATAGTTTTACTGATGACTAAATCGGCAACTCAATGTTGAAGTGGGAATGATCAAGCTGTGTAATTTTCTTTGGAAGTTCACGTATATTCAGTGAATAGTTTTACTTCGTATGTCTTTCTGTAGCAGAAATGCTACAGACTTATTTGGCAGGTCAGGTGGAGCAATTTCTTGACTTTATAAGAAGAAAGTTTATGTATAAAAGGGGTTGATGATTGATTGAGTGATATTGTGTGTGAGAACTTCTTGACTTATTGCTTATTGAGCACCTGTCAGACACAGTGCGTTGTGTTATGTACACATTATTCCTGATCCTGAGAAGAATCTTGTAAGAGAGGTGATATGACCCTATTTTTCATGGAGAAAGTAAGCTCAATTAGATTATCTTATTTATATCAAAAACCCAATCAAAACTTTGGCCCATTAAAAACATTTTTTTTTTTTGTCTTGTTGAGTTGTCTGAGTTCTTTGTATATTCTGTATTGTCAGAATTATGAGCTAAAAGTGTTTGTCTCCTCTAAGGCTTCCTTTTTTATACTTGGTATCCTTTGAACAGTGATGTCCAGTTTCAGTCTCTTCCTGTACAGTTAGGTCTCTGTATCCTGCTTAAAAAACTTTGCCTACCTGAAGGTCATAAAGATATTTTCCTATAGTATTTCCAGAAGCTTTACTATTTTACCTTTCACATTTAGGTCTGTGATTCATTTGGAATTGATTTGAATGAATAATGAGAAACAGGAGTCAAGATTCATCTTTTCGTCCCATTTGCCCACTATATTTCAGTGGCAACTTTGTAATCTCTACAGTTTTGACTACAAATTCTGATATTTGATATTTCTAGAATCTAAACTATCTCAGATTCTTTTTGTAGTTTTTCTTAAATTGTCTCAAGCATAGACTATATTTTCTATTTTATCTCAGCTAGTACAGTGAGATAAAATAGAAAATATATGTTGTAGGAAAAGAGATTTTATCAGTCTTTTCTTTTTGAGATGGAGTCTCGCTCTGATGCCCAGACTGGAGTACAGTGGCGCAATCTTGGCTCACTGCAACCTTCGCCTCCTGGATTCAAGCAATTCTCCTGCCTCAGCCTCTACGTAGCTGGGACTACAGGCGCCTGCCACCACAGCCGGCTAATTTTTGTATTTTTAGTAGAAGAGAGGGTTTCACCATGTTGTCCAGGCTGGTCTCGAATTCCTGACCTTGTGATCCATCCACTTCAGCCTCCCAAAGTGCTGGGATTACAGACGTGAGCTACCACGCCCAGCCTTAGCAGTCTTTTTTAATGGATGACAGCAGCTGGGATGTATACATTCCTCCAGGGAAAGAAAAGGAAATGGCTTCACATTGCTGGATGGGAATAGAACGTGTGTTGTTTCTGGGTAAAATCTTCCTAGCTGCACTTTTCCCATAAATTTCTTTCTACTAAAAATCATGGAAGTTTGGATTATAGTTCCTCTCACAGGATTGAAAGCAAGTATCAGAGGAGCCATCTCTTCAAAACAGAGTTCTTCAACTGCAGTAACCAATGTGTTCTGTACGTGCGCTAAGGTGTCTTTTCAGTCAGTCTACATCAGTTCACCAGAGTGGGGACCTTTCACCCCGCCTCATTTGTTTTGTTTCACTTACTCTTTTCAATGGCCTATTTTATTTTATTTTATTTTTTTGAGCCAGAGTCTTGCTCTGTCGCCCAGGCTGGAAGTGCAGTGGCACGATCTCGGCTCACTGCAACCTAGGCCTCTGGGGTTCAAGCACTACTTCTACCTCAGCCTCCCGAGTAACTGAGACTACAGGTGCACACCACCACACCCGGCTAATTTTTGTATCTTTAGTAGAGATGGTGTTTTACCATGCTGTCCAGGCTGGTCTCGAACTCCTGACCTCGTGATCTGCCTGCCTTGGCCTCCCAAAGTGCTGGGATTACTAGTGTGAGCCACCGCACCGGCTAATTTTATTTTTAAGTAAGCACTCAGGTAAAGAATTCCGTTGAAGACTTGGTTTGGGCCATTACAAAGAATAATGGATGTTGTAATACCTTCTGCCAGTTAAAAAACTATGAAACGGGCTGGATGCGGTGGCTCATGCCTTTAATCCCAGCACGTTGGGAGGCCGAGGTGAGTGGATCACAAGGTCAGGAGTTCAAGACCAGCCTCACCAACATGGTGAAACTTTGTCTCTACTAAAAATACAAAAATTAGCTGGGCATGGAGGCGTGTGCCTGTAATCCCAGCTACACAGAAGGCTGAGGCAGAAGAACTTCTTGAACAGGGACCCAGGAGGCGGAGATTGCAGTAAGCCGAGATTGCACCACTGCATTCCAGCCTGTGCTACAGAGCGAGACTGCGTCTC
>NW_022437006.1:1172698-1227711 GCF_009761245.1 Sapajus apella
TAAAATGGGAAAACTATATAAGCGTTACAGGAATATATTAAAAACAAGTTATAAAGATGTAAGCCCACCTTAAGGAAAAAATTAAACTCTAAGTAGAGAGAGAAAAGTCAAATAGCTCTACATGTACTAAAGAAGGTGAATTTGCAATTTAAGATCTTCTAGTAAATAATGCTATGGTGCTGTCAGCCCAGAAACTACACTTTGAGAATCATTGTCATAGGCTTGGGAGGTCTACAAGCCTCTTTTAATTATCCGTGTGTGGTATAACATTCTTAGTAAATGTTTGTTGAATAGAATTGATTACATGACATGGTACCAGGTACAGAAAGTCCCTTCCCTTGAAACATCTAATTCCTTTTAACCTTTTTTCCTTGGTAAGGAACTTTTGTCCTTCTCTCTAATGCATTTCAGAAAAATGTATATACCTGCTGATATGGGAAAGAGTTCATTTCTTGCGTTTGTGAAACTATAGCTGAATAAGAATACCTCAGGGTTTCCTTGGTACATATACATCATGTTGAGTGTAATTGTGGGCTATAATGTTCCTAGGCATCCTACTTTAACTGAAAATCATAAATCCTATAGTCTTTTATAAGTTAAACCAAAAGTAACACTGATCCTGTTTTAGCAATAGCGATTTATTATTTTGGTCTGGGGGCAGTGGAAGGGTAGACTGGATTATTTCTGTGCATGCCTTTGCCTTTTCCCTGGCATCACAGTTCCTTCAAATACTGTGTTGTCCATTTTTTAAAAGAAAAGAACCAAATTATAGCATCCCAATTGCTTGTTAACATTCATGAGTTTTATCCAGCTTGAATCACGATTCAGCTGATAGTTGAAAATTTTCTAAAGTGAACAGCATTTTGGAGACTATTAAAAGCCTTTTTAGAAAGTCAGATAGCGACTCTGGGCAATGAATTAGCTTAACCTGCAGGAGGTAACTGTACATCAGCTGAGAGGTCTTCTTTGAATCAGGTGGCAAGCCTTCTTGGGCAGAGTGTTTATTTAAAGAAACTTGAAATGAATGTATTGACATTTATTGGGCTGTTACAGAAATTAGGCTCATGAATAGTGTCAACCTCTATGAAATAAAAGTTGGTTAAGTGGCTTAATTACACATCAAAGTCCCCTTTAAAACCCAATTACCTGCCTTGAGAAAATATGAAGCAGATTCTTTTTTTTTTTTTATTTTGCTATATCAAGTGATACAGTGTTAGGTATAAGAAACAGACTCTTCTGTTGAAATCATTTCATAAAATTTGTTATAGAGCACAATATTCAGAAAAACTCTTAATCATGATATGTGTCACACAATAACTTTCAGAAATGCACCAAATGCTGGTTATGATTATGTCTACATAATGGTTTTATAGTTTAATTTTCTTCTTTATATCAAAACAATTGAAATTAGTTGCAACTCATTTTAAATATACTTACAAATATGTTCAACAGAATGTATATTCTGTGTCTGTGACCCAGCTCCACAGGTACTTCCTGAATAACCAACAGTGGAATAGCCCAGGCTTAGTGTTATCTTCATTCCCAGCCATTTTTTATTTGTGATATAGTCATGTGTAGAGGTATATGAATGTATACCAAAATGATAGACAGGAGAAGATATCAACAGGGGTTGTCTCTAGGTGATGGGAAAGAAACTGCATCAGTTACGTTTTTGCTTATTTCTCTTATAGTTTTTTTTTATAAAATCTTAATTCCAAAGTTTTTTTAAAAAGCAATTGCAGCAAGCATGAGAATCAGTATTTCTTCTAACTTTAGCAAAGGTGAAAAGCTGATGCTGCCCCCATCCTGGGCAGCCTTGCTTTCCAAGAACAGACAATGAAGGTGGAACAGACTCTAAGAGAATGTAGTTAGATGTTTATGGACTGGAGACCTGTTATGGACACCCAGGCCTGCTGACTCTATTTCAGTTTCAAGGTGAAAACTCTGGTCTGAGCTCATTGCAGAGGGTTGGGATTTAGATGACTGCCAGATTTGGGTCACAAGGTAAAGTCTGGGTCACAGCCGGGAAGGTAGAAATCTAGTGTCAAAGTCACTGGGCAGTCAGTCAGTCACTGTCCAGCTACCTGGCAATATAGCAAAGAAATAGGGAGATACGGAAAGAAGGTTTTTGTTTTGTTTTCCTTAGTTTTTTTAATGTTTCACCTGATTTCCAGTTTTGCTAAGGATAGACTTCTCTTTCAGGTTTCCTCAGAAAGCACAGAGAAAGTCGTGACCTCTGCAGGGTCTTCATTGTCTCCCAGGCTGTCAAGCCACTTCCCTTTGAGCCCTTCTCTGTTCTCTTGGAGAAAATGTGGTAATCTGATGAGCCAGGGTCATTAGTCCTGGGACATAGGCTTCCTGCTTACCAGCTCATCAGGACTAGAAAACATTCTTGCTGCTTGACCTGCTTCAGAACTTGTCACCCACCTCCACTCCATTAGCTCAGATGTGTCTGTGACCCAGCTCCACAGGTACTTCCTGAATAACCAACAGTGGAATAGCCCAGGCTTAGTGTTATCTTCATTCCCAGCCATTTTTTATTTGCTCTTTCAACAAAGATTTAATGAGCACCCGCTGCGTGCCTGACACAAGATTTCTTGGTAAACGAGACAAAGCCCCCGGTCCTTATGGATTTTACCTTCTAGGATAGGAGCCAGAAAGTAAAGTGAGTGAAAAACATTCAGTATAATGTTAGGCAGTGATAGCTTAAACGACAAACAAGCATTGTAGTAGATAGAAAGTGACAGGGAGGAGTAGTGCCCCTATTTTTAATGGGGTGGTGGGGAAGGAAACACTCACCTGAGGAAGTGGCTTTCAGCAGATTTGAATGAAGTGCATTATAGAAACAAGAGGAAGATCTGGATGAAAATATCTTAGGCAGAGGGAGCTGGAAATATAAAGGGCCTGAAGCAGGAATGAACTTTGGTCGTCTAACTTTGTCAGGGGAGTGTTTTTTAAGAGTTGGTCTAGCTATGTTGCCCAGGCTAGAGTGCAGTGGTGCAATCAATGCAGCTTCAAATTCCTGTGCTCAAGCAATCCTTCCGCCTCAACCTTTCGAGTAGCTAGGACTACAGGTGTGTGCCACCACACCCAGCTTATTTTATTTTTGTAGAGATGAGATCTCACTATGTTGTCCAGGCTAGTCTTGAACTCCTGAGCTCGCAATCCTCCCTCCTTGGCCTCCCAAAGTGCTGGGATTTCGCAAAGAAGTGTTAAAATACCTACACAACTGTTCATTGGACCAATTTATGAGGGATGGTGAGTGAGGTCTTTTACCTACTTCCAGCCATATAATCAGTAAAATATTATTTTGTTTGCTTTCTTTTTTTTTTTTAGACAGTCTCGCTCTGTCACCCATACTGGAATGCAGAGGTGCAATTTTGGCTCACTGTATCCTCTGCCTCCTCCTGGGTTCAAGCAGTTCTCTGCCTCAGCCTCCCAAGTAACTGAGATTACAGGCACCCGCCACTACTCCTGGCTAATTTTTTTGTAATTTTAGTAGAGATGGGGTTTCACCATCTTGGCCAGGCTGGTCTTGAACTCCTGACCTTGTGATCCACCTGAGCCACCACACCTGGACTGCTTTACAGAGATTAAGAACTTCTAGCCATTCAGTAGGATTCCGTGTCTGAACTGATAACTTTATATTTTTCCGATGAATTGCTGTGCAGTAATATCTAAACACATTTACTGGTGATATCTGTTTTTATGAACATTTATTGATCTTACCCAGTTGATTGGATGTGATGGAGGAGAGAGCAGGAGAAAGAGTTGCTGATGAAAGAGGTGGTCAGAGTCCTGGAGAACCAGCAGAGTTGGTTGTGGGAAGGCCAGGGAGGAAAGGTCAAGAAGGTGTGGTTGGCACCCATAGAGGGCCCAGGATGCAAGAACTGAACCCGACCTATGGGTTTGGAGCTGCGATGTCACTGCTGGCCCAACTGGAAGCCGTGTCAGTTGAGTGCTAGGTCAGACAGATGTGGCTGAGGAGTAACTAAGAGGTGAGAAGTGACTAGACCTTCCACCCTTTTGAGAAGCATGGAAGAGCAAGAAAGGAATGAGCTTAGACAGCTTGACAGTAATATGAATGGAGCCAAGAGGTTTTTTTTTAAGAGGCTTCTGTGTTGTTGTTTTTTCATGGCAGGAAGTCAATTGTTTGTCATTCTGTCTTTACAGAGTAAGCAGTTCCCCCAGCTCCCACTTTTAAACATGCTTAATACTTCTTACAGCTGCATAGTTTTCCAGATATTCAAAGAGGTTTCACCTACATTATCTCATTGATTTTCCTGAGAGGATAGTGCCAAATATTATGCCTGTTTATTTCTTAGATGAAGATCTCAAAGCTCAGAGATTGTAGCTTAGAAATCACCCTGCTAACAAGTTGTGTTTTGCCACATACTCTACCTAGCCCAGAGTTCGTGAGCCTATATTCACAGCATTGACCGATCATGATTTGCCCCATATTTAACTGATTGTGCTTTGGTTATCTTCAAAAAGAACCCTGAGCGGCCAGGTGTGGTGGCTCATGCCTGTAATCTCAGCACTTTGGAAGTCTGAGGCGAGCAGATCGTGAGGTCAAGAGATGGAGACCATCCTGGTCAACATGGTGAAATCCTGTCTCTACTAAAAAATACAAAAATTAGCTGGGTGTGGTGGCGCGCATCTGTAGTCCCTGCTACTGGGGAGCCTGAGGCAGGAGAATTTCTTGAACCCAGAGACCGAGGTTGCAGTGAGCCAAGATAGTGCCACTGCACTCCAGCCTGGTGCCTGGCAACTGAACAAGACTCTGTCTTAAAAAAAAGAAGAAGAAAAGAAGAAAGAAAAGAACTCAGAGCATTTATGACATAAAACTTGGAGGGCAGATTAAGAAGCTTTTCAGAACCCCCTCCACCACCTCCTCCCATATCCTCCAGCACACACACACTGATCTCACCCGCCTTGCATATCAAATAGATGCTGCACATCTGTTTGTGTACATGCATATGCTCACATACACGCTCCACCTACCCTGCACACACATCCTTGCTGCACACAAAACCTCAAATTCAGATACCATCAAATGTTCGTAATTACATACACCTCAGTCCTAGTCTGAAGGGACAGAGCTTGGCTACCCTCTCTTTTCGATGCTTTATTCTTTCTGGGGTTTGGACTTGGGGTAGAAAAGTAAAGTTAGAATTGATTTTAAAAGATCAAATAAGAGGTCATAAGTAACTCCCTGGTATCAACAATAAACATTCAACTGATCATTACATTTTTGCTAAATTTGCTTTCTCTCTTCAAAAATGCAACCCTGTAGAACTTGAGTGAAACTGATTTTAAGTTTGACCTAAAGCTGTAGTTGTTTGCATGCTTTGGTCCTTTAGGGGTTTTTTTTGAGCAGCAAGGAGTAACCATTCAGCATCAGGTTTTATCAGCACAAAGCTTGAATTGTCATAGTTTTTGTTCTGGCCCGGTCTCAGCCATAAAACATGAAAGAGAAGGTTCTTAATGTTGGTAATTCGTTAGCTTTTGCAGAATGATGTGTCTTTGCTGTTTACCTGATGCTATACATCTGTTTTATCTTGTTAGCTCTTCTCCCCAACCCCCTACAAGAGGTAAACGTCTTTATTTCTCAAACATATCAAAAACTCATCAAGAAAAAGGCCTAGCGTATGCTTTTATTTTCTGTGTTTAGAACTTTGCATATTACACAAGCCTCATTTATAGAACGTTCTTTATTATTAGACCTTTTTCTGCTTTACACTCCACACATATTTTAGATTTATTAATGTAATTAATGCATAAACATAAATATACATGTTATACCTATGTCCTCCTACGTATGTCCTTGTAGAGTCTTCACTTTCATATATTTTAGAAATTTTCTTAAGAAAGAAGAATTAAAATATCTAGATTCCAATTATTTATTAATCACTTTTTGAAAAAAATATGGATAGTAAGTGTGGAAGGCAAGGCCTAGGTGCTTGTGTAATTTCCTCCCACCTTTGTTTTAGAATGATATTAAGAATTTGGAAGGATAGGGAATATTACTCTAATGAAGAGACAAACAATCTAATGATGTGAAGAACTAAATCTCATTATTCTTATTTGACTAAGACACTATCTTTCCAATTTTAATTAAAAATATCCCTGGAGCATTCATAGATCTGGGTGAGTTTTTTGATGGTTGGACTTGAATGGAAAAGGGCTAGAAATATAAGACCTCCTCACATAGACTTTCTTCGTCAATATTTGTTGTATTTTTGGCAGTGTATACTTGGGCAAGTCCTGGAACAACAAGTACCTCTCTGAAATGCTAACCATATCAGAGGAATGATGGGCCACTAAAAAAAAAAATTCCTTCCATCAAATCGGGCTAGACTCTTAACCTTAACCCCTTGCAAACTGGGTAGAGAAGTTCAATTTATTAATATTTCAAGTGGTTTATCTTCCTTATAAAGTACTCTGTACCCTGCAAATACATTTTTGCTCTAAATCACTTTTATGAAACGAATCATTAAAAAACCTATTAAATTAAAACAAAAAATTCATAGACTATTAACCAAAAATGCAAAAATTCTTGGTAATATATAGAAAATATCTAAGGAGATACCACCTGTTTATAGTATTGTATTTTATGGTTTCAGTGTCTGTGACTCGTTAGCTCTGCTGTTTAGGCTTTTTGGGTTCACTGATATGTTTGATCCCCAGTTAGGATTGGTAATTTGAATCTGTTTCATAGTCACAGATAACACTAACAATATCTGGTCAATTCATAATATAAACCATTTGTCAAGAAGGAATTTCAGCAAAAATGGAAAGACAAGTGAAACCAGTAGCAGAGCTTGTGGCATTTTTACTAAAAGTACATCCTAAATTGGGCATTGTTGTGCAAGTGCAATTGCCGTTTCAACTGGCATTTGAGCAATACTTCCTGCTCAGGCCTTTCATTCCTACCACACATGAGGATAGTATGCAGAGGTATGTTATTTTAAATTTTACTATGCTATTTCCTTCTGGAAAATAAATGTTTCTTGTCTTTGTTACTTCAGCCTTTTTTCTTCTTCTTGACTCAGTAAGACTCTCCTCTGATGTTTATTCTCATTATTTTAGAGCTGAGGAGAACTTTGGAAATGGCCTAAGCCAGTGTCCTCCTTTTGTGACTGAAGAGCCCAGGACCAGACAGAATAATGGCTTGCCTGTGTCATAGAGCTGGCTAAACAGGAACTAGAGTCTAGGTTTCTGAATTTATAATTAGGGCGCTATAGTTGGACTTCATAGAGGCTAAGGGCTTAAACACATAACTCCCAAAATATGTGCCTATTTTGGGAGTTATGTGTTTAAGCCCTTAGTCTCTTAGGTGCTTTGGGTATCATTGCCAACTCACAGGGTTGCTGTCTGCAGGGTATTTATAAATTTCCAGGGAAAAACAGCAACATCTATCAAATATTGTATAAACTCCTACGTCTAGACAGTTCCTTTTTTTTTTTTTTTTTTTTTGAGACAGAGTTTCACTCATGTTATCCAGGCTGGAGTGCAATGGCGCGATCTCAGCTCACCGCAACCTCCGTCTCCTGGGTTCAGGCAATTCTCCTGCCTCAGCCTCCTGAGTAGCTGGGATTACAGGCACGCACCACCATGCCCAGCTAATTTTTTGTATTTTTAGTAGAGACGGGGTTTCACCGTGTTGACCAGGATGGTCTCGATCTCTTGACCTCGTGATCCACCCGCCTCGGCCTCCCAAAGTGCTGGGATTACAGGCTTGAGCCATCGCGCCCGGCCGACAGTTCCCTTTTAAATAATATTTGGTTGCACTATATTTCTTTCCATAGTGGCATATTTTCGCAAAGTCGAGGATTTGGTGGGTACAAATCATTGTGGGAGAGGAAATGAGGTTTGTAATGTTTAACCTCTATGGTGTGAGAGGTGGGTAGGGTCCACCCACATCCCATTAGTAAATAGTAGGAGTGATTTAAGAATAGAATAAAAATATTATTTTTTCTTGAAATTATTATTTGTTATATATTGTCAAATGGTGCTAAATTGCTAAGTCAAAGGTAGTTATTAGTTTTTTTTGTACCAAACCACTTAATCAATGGAACTCTAAGGAATTTCTCCTGCCCTGGGGCACTGTGCAGAAATTACTGAGATGCTCTGATTTGAAAAGTTTGGGAACTTCTGACTTCCTGGGTAAAGCCTCATACAAAAGGAAAGAGAAAGGAGGAATAAAAGCAGATAGAATTAGGTGTATTCAGTCACGAATGGAAATGGAGCAACACTCCCAAGATTATTCCATCTCTGCCTAGCTGGCACAATAGCTGCAACAGCAGATTGAAAAGTTGCCACCTGCCCAGTATTTGAGGAAGATAAATTATCAGGCTTCTGCTTCCAACACCTTTTTATCTTAAGAACTTTTATGGGGATTGTTGGCTGTTGGTCACATGCTCTCCTACTTAGGTTTCAGGCCCTATTATTAGATTCTGGGCAGTGTGGTTTGAGGGGATAGTTATGATGAGGACAATATCAGGACACTCGGAGGTGAACTTGGAGCTGCAGAGGACACTACTACTCCTTACTCACCTTTCTTAGATCTGCCTTTATTTTTCCTTTCTGAGTAATTCTGAGTAATTTTTTCCCATGGAATCAATTCTCGAAAAACTGTGAGCCAATTCTTTTTAGGATTTTTATTGTCTCACTAGTTTGTAGATCCTCCCAAGAACATGGTGGAGTGAACATTAAAAAATATGTATAGGAGGAGTAAATATATTTTTAGTATGTTATAATTTGATATTAAAAATTTTAGAAACTGGAGTAGGAAAATAAGTCTAATATTTCTTCCACACAGGTACTCTGAAAATTTTGAGGCCTAGGTAAGCCTGGCCTTTTGTCCCTAAGAATCTCTTCTCTGCCAGGTGAGGTGGCTCATGCCTGTAATCCCTGCATTTTGGGAGACCAAGGCAGGTGGATTGCATGAGCTCAGGAGTTCGAAACCAGCCAGGCCAGCATGGTAAAATTCCATTTGTACTAAAAATGCAAAAAAATTAGCTGAATATGGTGGCGCGTGCCTTTAGTCCCAGCTACTTGAGGGGCTGAGGCAGGAGGATTGCTTGAGTCTGGAAGGTTGAGGCTGCAGTGAGCCAAGATCTTGCCATTGTACTTGAGCATGGGTGACAAAGTGAGACCCTGTCTCAAAAAAAGGAAAACTTTTATATCATTGCAAATGCATAGTGTTTATTCATAGTGGGTATTCAGTTTGTATTTTATTTTTTCTCCCACTTCTGGGAGATGTGCAGTGTAGCGACTTAGATGACTTAGATCCAAGCTTTCAGACAAATGAGGTTCTTGTCGCAACAGTGAGACCAAGGGCAAAGAGCTTAAATTCTGAATCTCAGTTCTATACCTAAAAAATACAGATAAGAATACCTACTTCATAGGCCCAGTGAGGTTTATATAAAATATGTGTAAAGTGTTTATTATAGTGTCTAGCACATATTAGGGACCAGTAAACAGTACTTGTTAATATAAACATTTCCCCTTTGACACATAGTCTTTGTGACCATATTTTAATAACTTCATGATAGTGTGTCATTTGTATATTTGCATCACCATTCTTCTAATTCTGGATTCTTAGGTACCTCTAAATTTGCACTAGAATTTAAAACAGTCTTTAGTCATTCATCAGATTTACTAAATTCACACTATGTACAAGGACCTTGGCTTGCTGTTGACACAGGGTTCACAATGACACTGTCCCTGGCCTTGAGGTGCTCACAGTCTGAAGAAGAGATGTGTACAAATAACTGTGTCCTGTGATAAACACCATCAGTGTCTAACTTACTGAGAAAGTGCAGAGGAGAGAACAAAATTGTCAGACTCCGCCTAGTGAGCTCAGGGAAGTCAGGAGGGTGTTATAGGAGATGAGTGAGTTAATGTGGGTGGGGTCAAGGTATCAAGGGCTTTTTAAGGCATCATACAGATTGGGATGTTTATTCCCATTGAAATGAGAAAGCCAATTTTATGAAAAAAATTGACCTTATCTGTGTGGTATTTTAGCCTGTAGGGTACAAGATGGAGACAGGGAGTCTAATTAGAAAGTTAAGGCATCCAGGTGAGAGATGGTGTGGCCTACACCAAGGGGGAATGGTGGAGATGTAAGAAGTGGCTGGATTTGAAGAAATACCCAGGGCAAGAGGAGACAGTTGGATATAAAATGTCAGAGAGGAGTCAAGGATGGCCTCCCAGGCTGAGTGATTGGAAGGATAGAGTTGCCATTTCCAAAAACAAGGAAGGATACAGGAGGACCAGATTTGAAGATTAAATGGAGAATTGGGTTTTGGAATGTTGTATCTGAGATGCTTATTAAACACCCAAGTCAAGGATGTTCAATGGGTAGTCAGATGTAAGAGTGTGGAATTCATAGGGAAAGAGGTTTGTCCTGGAGTCATATATTTGGGAAGTATTAATGTATTCATGGTATTTATAAGATGTTTTACAAACATGGTACAGTTACTTCACCCATTGTTATTACTATTACTCCTCATGTAGAATTGTCTTTCATCATTTCATCTATTTTTAAAAAATTTAAATAAACTGTAGAGTCACTTTGTTAAATTGATTTTTTTAAAGTATGCTGGAAATTTTACTAGGAGACTATTTGGTAAACTCTGAAGGTTTGGCATCTATAAAATGTATGTCTTATTCTTCAACATATTATATCTCTGTTTAGCTTTCCTTTATTTCTCTCACAGTTCATTTTTCCCCTCCAAATAGTTCACATACATTTCTATATAATATTACTTCTATACTTTTTGTTGCCATTATAAATCCAGTCTTGCTGGTATTCTGATAGTTTTGCTCTTATAAAGGCATTATATGGCTATATTTGTATATGGTTACCTCACTAAACTTTTAGTACTATAAAATCCTACTTGATTCTTTTAATTTTTTTTTGAGGGTAGGTAGGCATCTATAAAATGGATCTTTTTATTTAGGAGGAATAGAATCGTATCATCTGCTAGTAATAATTTTTGTCTTTTTTCTTTTGGTATTTGTGTCTCATTTCTGCTTTGTGCCAAGAAAAGAAATTTGAAATTAAGAGACGGAGTTATTATAGAGTAAGGAGGTAATTAATACCTAAAAGTCTAGTCACAATATACAGTTTTTGTTTCATTTTCTTTTTTGGATTATCCTAATTTTCTTGCCATTTATGTTTTATTCTTTTTTTATTTTTTGGAGACAGGGTGTCTCTGTCGCCAAGGCTGAAATACAGTGATGCAGTCATGGCTCACCAGAGCCTTGACCTCCTGGGCCCAAGCGATCCTCCCACCTCAACCTTCTGAGTAGCTGGGACTACAGGCGCACACCATCACACCTGGCTAATTTTTAAAAAAAATGTCTGTGGAGACCGGGTCTCACTATGTTGCTCAGGCTGATTCTGATGATGGACGTTTTGAGTGCCTATAGTTTATATGTTCTAGATTTATAGTTTACCTCTAACAGTTGGTTTGGTGTGGTATATTTGGTTTTCAGTCAATTTGATCTTCCAGTGACTTAATCTCTGATTCCTTCATGAGGACCAGGCGTGGGCAATTGTTCCTGCAGAATCAGTATTTAACCTTCATATGCTGAAACAGATTCAACACAGTAGATAGTATAAAACTAGGATGTTTTAATCCTATAATTGGGTAAAACTCTGGATGAAAATTTAATTTTTTTCTTTATTTTTTTTTTAGATGAAAATTTTATATCCAGCACCACCTCTCCTCACAAAGTTCAATTAACGCACTAAAAATGAATGTATGTTTGCCCAGAAATTAATTTATAACACAGTTGATTTTTGAAAACTTTATTTTTAAACTAAGATTTTTTTTTCAAATTTGAATATTAGATCTGTTTTAAAAAATCCCCATAAAAGCAGTTTCAGTTCTTATGTGGATTGCAAATCATGAAACAACTTGCTGATGAAGCTTAGATTTCTGGAATGCTTTATCTTTAAAGTTAACTTTGAAGTTTTATTTTCTGTTTGTCACGTCCAGCCTCTTGTGACCTTTCTCCCTGAATGAACAGAGTTAGCTCTCTGAAATGTCAGGAGTTTGTAACACCAAGGGTAAATTTGCTGGAAAGCTTTTAGTTGGGCTGCATTGCCTTGTTTAAATAGCCGAACACCTGCTAGGCAAGCCCTGCACATGTGAGTGGCTATATATGTTCCTTCCTTTAGGATTTGCAAGGCTGGAGCACAAAGACAGCGATTGTTACCCAATAAGCAGTAGTCACACACTTCTACCAATCGCCTTAGGAGGGCTGGTTACCATGGAATCCACCATCTGTTCACTCCCCACCGGAATGTGATTATCATTGTGGGCTTGGAACTGGGGAAAGCAGGGGAGCCTGTGCTGGGTGAAATTATCTGCAATGGACTGGGTTAATGGGAAGCTTGCTTTGGCTCACTGGAAGAATAAATGAAGGGAGTTTTACTTCAACCATTTGTGAATTCTGGCCAAGAGGAATAAATTCAGCTTTTATAAGGTAAGTAACTCTGGCGATATGTATCCAGTTTGTAGTCCGTTCGTGTGGGGGCATTATCTCCATGTGGTCGGAGGAAAGGGAGCTCTAAGCTCTTTTGAAAGAAATCTCCAGCGTTACACACTTTTCTTGTCTTGATTTTATGCAGTTCAATAATGCCTGTACAATTACATGTTGGTTTTGGAAAATGAAAAAAAAATTTAATCTTTTAAACTGTTTTCTGCTTGTGAAATTGTTTTGTGACTCCTGAAAGTGGCAAAAGGACAGTCATTTTTAATGGTTTTTCAGAATGAATTACACTGGTATTCTTTCTGAAATACGCCCATGGCCCCAATGTGTTCAATGCCTGTTCTTATTATTTGAAAAAAAAAAAAAAAAAAAAAAAAAAATCTCGGGTCAGGGACGTTTGTAGGTTATGATTTAATTAATGATTATTCTGACCCACATGATTGACCCATCATTACTAGCTGATGTTTTCAAATGTGATGTTTATGCAGTTTTATTTTGCAGTGCTTAGGCACAAGTTTCAAGGGCCTGAGCATGTGGAAACAATGTGGCAGTGCTTTAAGGCATGCATGCAGGCACCGTGGTAAAGGAAGGGCACGATGAGGAAGATCAGCTTCTATTTCAAGGGCTTCCTTTGTTTTTCTATTTCCACAGCCCCTTAAAATGTGTGTTGCATATTGTGAGCAGTAGAAGGAGATTTGGGTCCTAACAAACGGATGACTGACATTTTTCTGTGTGGCTAAGAGGTTGGTAGCTCAAACAAGGGACTTCTATGTCCTTTGTAAGGCAGCATTGTATCCCCTTCCCCAAAACTGTGCCCCAAAATATAAATGTGAAAAAACAAAAAGAGTGCTGTCTATACTCTGGATACTTCTTTTGTGTAAGTTTTTTTTTATCATTGAAACCATAGGGCCAGTGCTCTGTGAGTTTAACTGGGTCTGCCATTTTTATTTGATAGAGGAAAGGTTGCAAGGAAAGACTTGACTCCTGCAGGTTTAGTCCTTCTAATTGTGCTGTGCTGCTGTCTTCTTGGACATTCATGCCAGTGGCTGCCCCGAGAGTTGGAAAACGTTATTGCTAATAGGCTCTAATTGTTTCATTTTCTTTTTTAAATGACAGTACAAAATTAGATAACCTCATATTAGCCAAGGACTCATGTTCTTACTTCAAGAACAGGTTTTTAGGCCTGACTGTTAGTTATGAGTTCTTGGTATTAATTGTAGTTGACTTTAAAATTCCTACCCTCTTTTGTGCTTACTGGTCTTTATACATCATTATTATTACTTTTTAAAAGTTTTCTTCTTAATGTACAAAATTAGTTTAGCTACATAGTAGTTCTAAGAAGCATCTTTTAGTAATAGTAGATATATGTCTGCCTTAAAATTTCCTTAGCATAATCTAAAAATTTTTAAGCCAATATAATAGTATTGGGATAATTTTTTTCACCCATAAATGTCAGTCTTTCATAAGCAATATAAGGTTTGGGAGGAAAGTAGGTAATTTAAAAGCATTATGTATGATTAGGTGTTCATGTTGCTTTAATTACCATTATCTTAGAATCCAGAAAAAGGCTGTGAGTGAATGGGTGTGAAGTGTGTGGTATCCATGTGCTTGGGATGTGGTTACTTAGAGCAATTGAGGTGGGCAAGATAAATCTGTACACTTGTTAAGTTTCTAGTGTTGGTGAATTTACTTACTCTTTTCTTTTTGTTGTTGAGGCAAAGTTTTAAGATTGTATTTTTAATTGGTTGTTAATGTTAAAATATATCCCAGCACTTAGAGCGTTGGCATGCACATATGTATTTTCATGTGTAAGTATATTAGTAACCTTCTTGACCAAGTTTCCAGAGTAATAAGTAATAAAACCACAGATTTTTCAAAATGTTTTTAAAAAGCTTTGTCAGTCCCCCACTAACAAGAAACTTAGTGTTCTTGAGGGTAGCCCTTTACAGAAGTAGGTGAGGAGTGGGTAGCAGGGACAGTCCCTGGAGCATCTGTGATCCCAACCAGGGTACCTGCGCGACAGGAGTACACGGTCATATAACTGTCCTGTACTTGAAGGACCTGGTGAGATGTCCACCTCCATTCACAGCGCTATCAGCAGTGAGCCCTGCCACCATGCACACAGCTTCATATAGTAAGGAATTTAGAATTTAGAATGTATTAAATTCTCGGATCTACTGTGAACCACTGTTTTCTGATTTTCTCTATCCTTATTTGTGAGAGTGAAGACAGGTGCTAGATTTCCGAGAAGTCTGTGTCTTCTTCCAGTTTTTCCATCTGTATGAGGTCTTGATGCTTTTCAATTCTTCAGTACAACTTAAGACTTTACTACATGAGGAGATTACATTTATGTTTGTAAATATGTAAAACTAACCTTATTTGGTTATTTCATGTAAAAGCGTTATGTAGATGACAATATGAAACTTTGACCAAAATGTTAGAGTGATTCAAATCCATGAGCAGTGAGTTGACAGCAAATCAGCCACCACTAGTTCAGCACAGTCAAGTCTTTCTGCTCCTTCCTTTAACACATTATGCTGGAATGTTGCATGACCTAACGCATTCAGACATGTAGACTGTAAACCTAATTAATGGCGATTAAATTTCTTAGTTTTTCTTACTATGTTTTCTGGACACATTCATTCTGCCTAGCCTAAATTGAGTCCTTCAGTTTCTTTGCTTTCGAGGTACAGATTTATAATGCATTTAAGTATTTTTGGCCCTTGTGGTCCATTTGGCCTTTGAGCTGTCTGAGATGATGGAGCACTAGGGATTTGAAGTGAAGGGGCACCTGCAGTTGCTGTCACTGCTAATGCTGCTATGCTCACATGTCCTTGGGGTTGGATCTGTTTGCATTTTTCATAATTTTAAGAAATAGATGTACTGAAAATTGCCCTCTTGCTTTCTCCTACAATTCCATATTACCATGGGTGAAAGAAATGCTTGGAATGAGTTAATCATATGCATCAGCACAATTTTGCATGTTTTGCAATTTTGCTGTGTTAGATGTACATTTACAGGATGGGGAGCCTATAAAGCATGCATGTGAACGATGTGAACTTATACAAAAGCTATAGCTCAAAGCTGGTTTCATTTGGCAGGATTTTTCTCTATATGTTTGCCAATTGATTTGCTTATCGGCAGCTGTTTCTTCTGAGTTGTCATCGTCTTCTGATTTTATAACTACTCTTGAGCTTCTGTAAAATAAAAAGGCAAACTTTCCATAAATTGACAATGAGTGGGTGTATGCAGGTTGATGTAGATTCTTTGAACAGCTTTGGTATGGCACTTAACCTTTTCTTGCTCAGTTGCTGGCACTTTAACCCCAGAAATAGCTTGATGGAGTGACATGAGGGTGACTAGCATACCTTATCCTTAGAACTAAGTTCCGTGTTTTACAAATAACCGCCACTCTGTAGGGCTAATTGTTCTTTTGTAACAAACCTGTTGAATTACTGACTTCCAGTGTAAGTAGTAGTTCCTTCCTTTCTTTCCTTCCTTGTCTGGCTAAATCCTGTGTTCTTTTTTTATTTTTACCAATTTATTTGTCCTGAACTCAGATTAATGAAATTATGAGACACAGTATGTTCCCATCAGGCAAACAGACTGAATCTCTTTCATATTTTTAGATCCCTGTTTTATATCGCTAGATGTTTATTTTCACATAATTTAAGGGTCCCAATCTAAACAGGATTGCCTGCTTTTTAAAACCCTCATTTTAGAGAAGAATATGAGGCCTATAAAGATTTAAGCAACTTTTCCAAGGTCAGGAAACCTGTGAGTTACAGAAACAACTAATGTTGGGTATTGCATGTTGAATGCAAAGACACAGGGCAAGGTCAGCTTACGATCCTACACTGTTGTCCTTAAGAGGAGCAGAACATTGAGATGTTACTCTAAAAGTCCACAGATGAAATTTTCAGTATGCCTAGATGAATACACCTTTGGAAAATGATTCTCTATAATCAAAGCCATAAGAAACAGTTTGTCTTTATCAATACCAACCTTTTAAAAAACATAACTGCCAAGACAATTGGATACTTATGTTTTTTAGCTTACAAGCTTTTCTACCTTCTACCCTTAACTATATGTGAAGTAAAATGATCAGAGGGCTGCCTAGTCATTGTGGAGCCTAGAGCAGTGGGGGAGGGAGGGGCCTGAGGGATAACTGTGGTCCACTTTAGGACATATCTGTCTCTTGGGCAGCATACAACATTCCTGTTGTGGGTTAGTACAACTTTCTGTGGACCTTTCCACAGGTATATAGCCTGCACTTGCGTAGTTAATCTCCCTTTCCTCTGCTCCCTGCACCAACCCACAGGCACCTCCTTGCCCAGGACTACCCTGCCCCCTAAGGAGACATTCAGTATCTTCAGTGTTAACTTTTCATTCATTCATCAAATATTTCTTGCACATTTACTCTATGCCACTACTGTTGCAGGTGTGGAGGATATGGCACTAAGCACCATGGACAAGGTGTTAGTGAAGTTTACCTGGTAGTGGGAAGAGACATAATACAAAAGTAAAGAGATAAGTAAACAACACAGTTTCAAATAGTTGCAAGTTTGTGATGACAAAATGAGCTGTATTAAAGGAGGGAGTGAACTTTAGATTGTGTAACCAGACGATGTTTATCTGGGGCAGTCCCACATAAACTGAGACACAAATGATAAGGAGCCAGCCACGGGTAATCTGATCCAGTGAAAGTGTGTTGCCGTTATCCCCAGTTTTTGAAGTAGAAATAGAGGAAAGCTAATCATCAGGATCATATAAAAATCATGTTGAGTGCTACAAAGCCACACTGCATGTCATCTTTACTTTTCTTTTAGGACTTAGTCCTGAATATGTGTTCTTTTTCAAAGTCAGAGTTTACTGGGAGAGCATGGGAAAGCATTTACCAGTGGTTAAGTGCAGCAGTTTCAAAGTTGAGCAGACCTGGGGCTAGTCTAGTCTCTCATGCTAGCTACCTGGATGTCTCTAGGCCAGTCACTAAACCTAACCTTCCCCATTTGTTAGAACTTGGGGGCTTATCCTGGGTATGAAGGAGGTTATGTTCAAAAATTCAAGTTGTGCTAACAATGATGAGTATGGATGAGATGTTCTATTATGGGCATCAGTAATAATCCCTGAATGTTCCCAAAAGCAAAAAAAAAAAAAAAGAAATAATCCCTGAATGTTGAAATATTTTACTCTTTGCAGTGAAAGCCTGGTAGGACTATTAGCCCTCAAATTCATGTATTCGACAAATTCTTTCTTGGTGTCCACTCTGCCCTTGCTAGATTCTGGGTGAAGAGCAGGACCAGGACATGCTCTACACTCACACAGTGCTCAGCTAAGAGAGTATTAATCATTTGCATTCAGTGTGATTGACATAGAGGAGGAGGAATAAAGGGTACAGAGGGGAGGGATTCCTTGGCTGTGCATGTGAGGTGCAGCTGGGAATTCTGGTCTGAGGAGGCTTAAGCAAGGAGACATGACTGACCAGAAGTGTAGTCTTTGGGCTAAGGCAGGGCAGGATATGTGAGTGAAGATATTGCCTCGCACAGAAGTTTTTACTGTATCCTGTAAAGAACGAGGAATGTTTGAACAGTTTTAAAACTTTTGGAAATAGATCTTCAGTTTTATAGTCTGAAAAGATAACTGGCAGTTTAAATGATAGAAACATGGGAGGGAACAATCTCCAATGCAGCCGGAATTCTCTTCTTCATCTTTTTCATCGACAGCAGTTAGACCTTTTATTTTATTATCACCACCACAATATAGTTGCCATATCTTATTCTTGATACTTAGATTCTAAAGTCAGCACAGAAAGCCAAATTTGCATGAAGTCAAAAAAGCTCTCGAAAAATCCCTTAGGAAGGCATAGCTTTGCAGATCAACTCTCTTCTCGTTAAGTCCAACACTGTATGTGGTTTTTTTTTTTTTTTTTTTTTTTTTTTTTTTTTTTAGCGTTAGAAGAGATTGCTTCTTCTTGGGTTGAGCATGAAATATAATAATTACTTTGCTTACATTTAGAGGTCATGCTGTATGAAATAGAGTCCTAGAATTCAGCTCAGTATGGTGAGACCTCACACTTGGAGAGTCACCAAGTGACTCATGTGAACCAAGAGGAATTACAGGAGCTGCTAGCAGTTTCATGATTTCTGTCTGTCTTACTCCCACTGCAGAGCACATGAGCATTGGGTCAGATTGCCTGAAAGGCTTAAACTATTGCACCTGTGTTTGTCATGTACTTCCTATCACACACAGCTGTTTTCTGTAGCTGCAAAGTGTATATAGTTCAATTTGAGCAAGTTAAGATGCAACTACTCTAATTGCAATACATACCAACTTTTGGTGTTTTCTCTATGTCAGAGGCTGCAAAGTATAGTCATCATCCATCTAATCTTTAACAAATATTTGAGATAAGTGATTTATCCTCACTGAAAAAATACAAATGTTAGGAGGTATAGTACATAGTATTTCCAAGTTTGCCAACATTACGTGATGAACTAGGAAAAATAGCTTGATCTGTTCTGGCTTCAATTCTATGTTCTTAACTTTTGTCCTTTTTTTTTTTTTTTTTTTTCCCCAAGTTAGCCGTTGCATTAACCCAGGCAAAATATAAGTATTATTATTATAGGAAACATAACTATCGCAGTAGCAGTGAGGGTATAGAAATAAGACTCTAAATAGATGAAAAGATAATTAATGAGTTACCATCTTTAAGAAGTCCTCAGGTGGTTAGTTACTGTCAAAGAGCATAAATGGTTTGAAAAGGAAGAAAACCCCATTGACTAATACATGAAAAAAAAATTATACAACTGGCAATCAAAGAAATACACAAAATATTCATGCTTATATTGGCAGAAATTTTCCAAATGCTATATTTTGGATTGGCACCCTTGTATACTTCAGATGACACTGTAAACTGATGGAGCTCTTTGGAAAACTGTTTGGTAAAGACATTTTATCATAATCAGAGAGCACATGGCTGCAAGAAATAGAATCCCCCTGTAATTTAAGAGAAAACAGGACGGATAAAAACAACACAGAGGTGTCTTGTGGAAACCAGGGACAGTAAATTCGTCCAGGCCTCTCAAGAAGTTGGACCCCGGACAGCTACATTTCCTTCCCTCTGGGTGTGTAACCTCTCATCCTTACTATTCTGCCTGTGTGCTTCGTGGTGTTTGCAGTGGCCTCTTAGGATCTCTCTGTGAATGGCAGAAAACGTGGCCACCTTTAATCTCAGTGCCCAGCAGAAACACACAGTTCTAACTATGGATGCCCTGGAGAGACTCCAATGGGCTAAGCTTTGGTCATAGATTACCTTTGCTAGTCAGCTGTGGCCATGGAACGTAGAAGACACTTGACTTGTAATAAGCAGATAGAATACAACTGCTACATTATTGATAACTTTAAAAATATTTTTCACTCCTGTAATTCCAATTTGAGAAATCTACCACTAGAAAGTTGCTGAGTGATTCAGTGAATGATTTATCACATCGCATCAGGTGTTTTAGTGGGAATAGAAAGAAGTGGGAAGCTAGTAACATGTTCAACAACAGAAAAATTAGCTAAATAAATTACTGTACATTCATGGAATTGTAAGTTATACAACTATTAAAAACATCTTCACAAAATGTGGGAAAATGCTCACAATGAAATGTTAAATGTATATTGTGTTGTATATGCCGTATTATGCTTTTTATATAATACATAAAAATTCTAGAGGGAATTGCTAGAGAGATAACACTGGTTGTTTCAAATTTTAGGATCACTTTTGTTTTGTTCTTTACAATTTTTTGGAGATTTTAAATAATGAATAATGACCTTACAGGAATTTTACTATACTAAAAAGGTGAACTAATATAAAGTACTCAAAAAAGACATTATAATCTAGTAGGGAAAATGAACCCGTTGTAAGTAATAGTAACCAATGCAGGCTAGTATCTGTTTGTGTCATAGATTATATAATGGAACTCAAGGATGAATTTCCTAGTAATTAGACTGTTTTAAATATGGAATGTCCTGTTCAAAAACTATTTTCTTATCACTCGTGGTATTAAAATAGAAATTAGATAGAATATTTGTAAGAGATATTGTAGAGAAGATTCATCTATCAGGTATGTGGAACTAAATGACTTTGAAATTAATCAACCCCAATGTTCTGTTGGGAATACAGAATTTACCCTGGAAAGATTCTTTTTAAAGTGCTTTGTGTTAGGGGGAAGATACTGTAATAATACAAGCTGAGTACCATTTATGAAAGAGATGTGAAATTATATAGAAGTCATCAAGAGTCTGTGAGGTTAGGGAGGAGGATTAATTTGAGACAGATCTTGAAGTGGGTGATAGGCAGTGACTACATTATAAGAGGGAAGTTATTTTAAGGCTTGAATAATGATTGGTGCTAAGGCAGAGTTAGGATTCAGCCAGTTATGGATGAGGAATAGTAACCAAATTGTTTGCCAAATGGCAAGGTATTTATTTTCGTTGTTAATTCTCTAGTGAGATGAGCATGAAGTGGTGCAAAACTTAGATTGAACAAGAGAGCAAAGGGAAGTGACCATGGTAAATCTGCTTGTTTGTGGGCTTAATTATATTCTGGGAAGAAAAACTTTAGGGTGATTGGTGTGATTTTTTATGTTTTGGTGGTTATGTTAAATGATGGCAGTAATAGTACATTAACAACTGTGCTATAAAAATCAACCTGCTTATTTAACTCATACATTAAAATTCCTTGAAACTACAGAACTATAAAGAAACCAAGGACCTTTTAGTTTAGTTTAGTGTTTTTTGTTTGTTTTGAAGGAGTCTCACTCTGTTACCCAGGCTGAGTGCAGTGGTGGGATCCCGGCTCACTGCAACCTCTGCCTCCCGGGTTCAAGTGATTCTCCTGCCTCAGCCTCCCAAGTAGCTGAGACTACAGGCTCATGCTGCCATGCCTAGCTAATTTTTTGTATTTTAGTAGAGATGGGGTTTCACTGTATTGCCCAGGCTGGTCTTAAACTCCTGAGCTCAGGCAATCTGCTCACCTTGGTCTCCCAAAGTGCTGGGATTACAGGTGTGAGCCACTGCATCCAGCGGACTTTTAGTCTTACTGTGTGTTGTGTGGTCATCTTTTTTTTTTAAGTAAAGCAATATTAAAGGTATAATTTTTTCTGTTCATTAGAAAAAGTCTGTGGCCATATCACCCTGAATGAACTGGGTCTTGTCTAATCTCAGAAAAAGACATATTTCTGTGAAGATTAAGCTGATTTTAGGATTGAAACTCAGTTTAGCATTTTGTGTAAAGCTGATTGTTCCCCCATTTGAAAAATGGAATAGATGTAAAATTATTACTATAAAAATGATTAATATTGCTTTTCTTTGAATTTTTCTACTTTCTTATGATTGTGTACATCTAAGTCTTTTCTGTGATGCTTCTCAACTTTTAAACAAATTCTGGTGAGTGATCCTAAACTGAAAGTTGTGGTCAACTTGAGGACTCTAAGAAGCCTAGTGCTTGTGTCCAGGCGTGGTGGCTCACCCCTATGATCCCAGCACTTTGGGATACCAAGGCTGGCAGATCATCTGAGGTTAGGAGTTTGAGACTAGCCCGGCCAACATGGTGAAACCCAGTCTCTACTAAAAATAAAAAAATCAGCTGGGCAAGGTGGTGCGTGCCTGTAATCCCAGCTCCTCAGGAGGCTGAGGCAGGAGGATTGCTTAAACCTGGGAAGTGGAGGTTGTAGTGAGCTGAGATCACGCCATTGCACTCCAGCCTGGGGGATAAAGTGAGACTGCCTGGAAAAAAAAAAGTAGTAGAGTGCTTGTTCATGACTCTGAGCTCATTTAGTTTCAGCCTTCAGCTTCTGGTGCTACAGTACTTGGGACTCGCACGCCAACTCCCTATCAGGTTTTGTCACTGCCACCTTGTCACAGAAAATTGTAGGGGTAGGGGTTTCATCTCTTGGAAGGACCCAGGTAGGAGGGCAGCCAATAAATCTAATAGCTTGCCTACCTGAAATGCACAGTTGATTGGAGACAGGCTGATCCAGGGCCCGCCTCTTTCTCTCCTAGGGAGCATATGTGTTTTAGCATTAGGAAACATTGAGTTATTTTGGCCTCATGGAAGTGAAGAGCCTGTATTCTCAACCATCCAGAGCTTTTTCTCTTAATTATTCGGAGGCATCATACCTTTCCAGAGGCTTTTATTGTTTGTAAACCTTGGCAGAAAGAGGGAAGGGCATGGTATCTGCATAAAATTTCTAGTGGAGAGCAGATTAAATGGAGTCTCCTCACGTCTAGTTAGATTTATTTACTTATCCAGGCAACCTGGACATTCATTTAAACATTTAAGGATTTATGTCTAAAGCTTTGCTGGGCCAATAAAGATAGTCTTGCTTTCAATAAGCTCACTTTAGAAACTACGATGTATGATGCAAGGTCATAATACTGTATAAAGGTTCCTGCAAAGTGCTGTGATTGCACAGAGAGAAGGGAGAACTCATGGCCAGGCCAGAGAATCAGAACTACATCACCTTGGAGATAGCTCTGCACAGTGTTTTAGGAGCAAGTGAGATCTCCTATATGATATTTCATATCACACACAAAAGCTTGAAAACTAAAAGAATCTTACTTGTTTGGAATACAAGAAATTGGTTTAACTAGAGTATTGGGATTAGGTGTAGGAGTGGAATGGTTGGAATTTGTAAGATAAATGGCACCAGATTATGTTAGTCTAAGCTGTAAGTTAGGTGTGGGACATGATCCAGTAAGCAGTGGAGGGAGCTATCTGAGATTTTTAAGCTTCCAGGCAACATGATTCTTTATATATTTTGGGAAGATAACTCTGATGGAACTTTGCAGGAGGGGCGAAGGTTGCAAGATGTGGGAGCCTTGGCATTTTGATGAGGAACAGATGGTACAGGAGAAAGATGATGAGTCCTCTGAGTTAAGACTGGCACAAGGATGTAGAAGAGAGAAGGAATTGAGAAATTTATAGGAGTAAAATTGCCAGGACTTAGTGATTATTTGGATGTATAGATTGGGTAAAGGAGTAGAGAGTGTCAAGAACAGCTCTGAGGTTTCCAGCTTGGATAGCTGGCCAGGTGATGCATCTTTGGCTAATATAAGGAATTGAGGAATACTATGGGGGAAGCAGACTTGGATCCTGTGTTTGACGCAGGAACTATTAAATTTCTCCTCACCTATTTGTAATAACTGGTTTAAATGTATGTATAAAATTTGTATTCTTTACAATTTTGCAAATAAATGTCATAGAAATTCAATATATTAATAGTCTGTTAAACTATATTAGCTTCCTTTTTGTGGAAAAGTAAAGTGTAACAATAAAAATAAAATCAAGTATTTCAAAACAAACTTCCAGTTTCTCTTCATACATCACACTTCAAATTCTACAACTCTCTACCATTTAAAATTAATTGTTGCCTATCAACAGGTGACTGTACCCTTGCTGTGCGGTGAAAGCAGAAGAAAAAACAGGGATCTTCTGCATTCACAATATAACTTGGAAAAACTAATGGATATATAATCACATCACCCAGTCAGTCAATTAGTTTGTTTGGTGATAGACATTTCAGTTATAAAATACAGAAACAGTGTGAATGTTGAGGCAAGAAATGGCCATAAGACATTGTTTTGTTTTTTTTTTTAGTGTAAGAAGAAAATATTTCAGTATTAATGGGCTTCTCAACTGTAATACCACTTTTCCAATAAACCTTTTCCCCCAGCCACGTTAGTCTTCTCTGAGCTCTTGAAGCCCTCTGTGATTTTTATCTATCATTAACGTATTTTCAGTTGGCTCTTGTCTCTCTCCCCAACTAGATTGAGTTCCTGAGGCCAGGAAGCTTTTTGTTTTTGTTTTGAGACAGGGTCTCACTCTGTCTCCCAGGCTGAAGTGCAGTGGCGCAGTTGTGGCTCACTGTAGCCATGAACTCCTGGGCTCAAGCAATCCTCCTGCCTCAGCCTCCTGAGTAGCTGGGACTACAGGTGCACACCATCATGGCTGGCTAATTTTTTGTGGATATGGGGTTTTCGCCATGTTGCCCAGGCTGTTCTTGATATCCTGAACTCAAGCTGTCTGCTCACTTCAGCCTCCCAATGTGTTGGGATTAAAGGCTTGAGCCACCACTCCCAGCCCCAAGGAACTATTTTACTCACTTTATGTCCCCAGATTTTTGGCTCAGCACAGAACCCATACTAACATTTAGATTGAACAGAATTAAGGCTAAGGAAAACTTTAAAGGAATTTACTAAAATTACCAATCCCATTTCAACAATGGGAAGATAAGGAATGGCACCACATCATGGGATTAGAACAGGGACTACACCACCTTGCTCCAGCTCCACTGTCTCTTCTTCTAGAAAAGGCCCCACTTTGATAAGGAGAATTCCACAGCTCCTGCTTAAATTTCATATGGTTCTTGCTCCATTCTTGTCCAGATTTCTCTCATTAGATTGGGTATTGTTGAAGGTCATGGGTTTTTGTCCTGGTCATCTTTGTGCTCCAGATGATTGCACAAAGCCCAGCACATAGAATGTGCTAGATAAAGCACCTAATGGAAGCAGTAAGGAGAAGAGAGAGTCTTAAGCAGACTTCTTAAAGTGTTTGAGAATCACTAAGGAATTTGAAAGGTATAATAGACAGTAGGGCTGAGTTATAATCAACAATAATCTTTTGAAATGAAACCAAAGTCTTATTTTAAAATACATATTTGTTTTGGTTTGAATATCTACTTTCCTGCCTGTCCCTCCTGTTCTTTTCAGAGATCTGTACTGACATTGAGCATTGCACATGCTGTGCCACTTCAACTTCATTTCCTTGTTTCCTCTTCAATTAATTATGAACTGCCTGTACCTCCTTTTAACATAAGTGATAAAAGAGACATGGGCAGATTGAAACTGTGTTTCTGCAGGTATATGTAGGTACTTGTGTCTTTTGAATATAAAATATGATCAGGGATGGATAAGAGCCGAAATCTCATGGAGGAAGGTAGGATAAATTGAAAACTGTGGTTTCAAATGCAATACACCTTTTAAAAGGGCAGGCAAGTGAGCTTTAAACAAATGTGACAATCATATTAAAGAAGTTGAACACAGTCTTCAACCAGTAACTTGATTTTAATAAATAACAGGCTGTTAATCCCAAATTAGTGCATGATATAATAACTAAAATTGCCAAAAGCAAAACGATTCTCAGAAACCGGGAGAAAAATGGGATGGGGGTGATTAGAATTAGGCAGCAAACTGGAACTAATTTCCCTTTTGCCTTTTAGACTGGATCTCACTGTTGTCCAGGCTGGTGTGGAGTGGCACGATCACAGTTTACTGCAGCCTTCACCTGCTCAGCCTCCTGAGCAGCTGAAGAAGGAGCATTGCTCCAGGTTTGTACTACCATGCCCGGCTAATGTTTTAACTTTTTTTGTAGAGTGGGAGTTTCCCCTCTGTTGGCCAGGCTGGTCTTGAACTCCTGGGCTCAAGCAATTCTCTTACCTTAGCCTCCCAAAGTGCTGGAATTATAGGCATCAGCCACCATGCCTGGCCTGATTTCCCGTTTTAAGTTGTGGTTAGTATCATCAGTATTTCCTATTTATTTTGAATATCCCTGGACTTTTAGACAGCATCTCGATTAATAGGAATAATGGTGATACTGACAGAAGTTATGTGTTGTAAACATATATGCTTATACTGATGCATATGTAAACTGTAAAATGTGCAAATGATGAAGCAATCTGTTAGCACCTTTGACATAAACTGTCATGTTTAACATAGATTAAAATTTTATTTTAGTAGAATAAAAATCTCAGTCAGGCATGGATTTTACATAGTAAAATCCTAATATAGTTTTAGGTGAGTTATATGTCAATGATAAGAATAAAGGTTATTTTCTAGTAAAATGCCATTGATCTATGAAGGTACCAAAACTTTAGTTCATTATTTAAATGAGGAAAAGAATGGGAAACTTGGTACTTTGATTTAAGATGGTAATTTTATCTAATGAATACATATCTAAGACATAATACTGGGAATATCATTGCATAATACTGTAGTAGATCTGGAAATTACCATAATTTAAATTGGGCAATTTCAGGTCTAGTATAGTTAGTGGGTACTCAAAAAGTTCCTAGATGCTTAGCTAAGCTTCTTTATTAATGCATTCAAATCAGCAAATATTTGTATGCCTTCTTTTTGCTTTGAGCTGACCTTGTTTTGGGTGCCAGGGTATAATTAGAAAAATAGTTTTGTTAAACTGTTAGGTGAATGCTAATTGTTCTCTGTTCTAAATGGCATTACATTCATCTTTGCATATAGCTCTTTGGTTAGGATAGCTTGCCCAAGCATCGCAGGTAGATGATATGCAGTTTTCTGTCATGCAGTAGATATTACCATGTTGCCTTCTCAATTGCTGTTTCAATTTACCTGCTACTGTGAGCGCTTGAGATGACAGTGTCTTCAGCACTGGATTTTATAATTTAAAGCCATTTTTTTTCTGGTTGAAGTCTAAAAAAAAATTGTGTCTTTGTTATATGGAGATTAATTTTTTAACACATTTATGCTTATCAAATTATCATTACTTTTAGGTTAGAATTTAATGGCATCCTTAGTTTAATGAAATTTTCAGTATCATAGTTGATGTCCCAGAATCAAATTACAGGGTCAGGTAGATTTCGTATCTAGACTGATCTGTAGAAGATATGATTAAAGTTATAGGGCCAAGCATGGCTGCTTACTCCTGTAATCCTAGAATTTTGAGAGGCCAAGGGAGGAGGACTGCTTGAGCCCAGGAGTTTGAGAGCAGACTGGCCAACAAGGTGAAACCCTGTCTCTACAAAAAAATGGTAGCTTCGCATGGTGTCATGTGCCTGTAGTCTCATCTACTAGGGAGTCTAAGATGGGAGGATTGCTTGAGCCAGAAAAGTTGAGGCTGCCGTGAGCTGAGACCACGCCACTGCACTCTGGCCTAGGTGACAGAGTGAGACTCTGTCTCAAAAAAAAAAAAAAGTGTTAAAAGAATTTAACCCGAAATCATTTTGAAGATCCCCTCTCCAAATATCATTAATATTTTTTTGCATGTAGCATTTACTGTTTATTCCGCCTGCTTTCTGCCATCATCATAGTTTTAACATTGGCGCTATAGCATATTTATGTAAGCATACTGAGTTTTAGGACTAACTTAGTGTGTGTAGATGAAATGTACAAGATTCTTGTGAAACACTGTCTAGGAGCATGACTACTACTTATATTCTAGGCGACGCCTTCTACAGAGCAATGTTCTGTGAAGGGTTCTGTGCTCTACAGGGTACAAAAGATGAACCTTTGGACAACAGGAAGCAGTTACTAGACCCTGGAGTTCAAAAGAACCAGCCCTAGCATTCCTAATATTTTTGTACTTTTTCTGGCAGTTGTTTTTCCATCTATGTGTCAGATACATCCAATCTATGGGGCATAGGTGCGGAATTCTGAGGTGAGAATAGAGAGTGGACAGTGCAAGCTCACTTTTCTCTTTTGTATCCATGGCATTTTAAGCATGGCTGGTTAATTGGACTGAGATGACATTATTTTAGATAGTGGAATTCTGGCAATACTTGTTTATAAGTGACCACAAACATAAGTTATTTAATGGTATGATATTTAAACAAGATGTGAGACTAAAGATATTGCATCTTTTTCTTCACAAAAAATAAATGTCCCCTCCACTGCCTGCCATTTGCTAACTTTTCATGTGAAGACAAGTGTCTGTCAGTAAATATTTAGCAAGTTCTTACTTAGCAAATATGTTTGGAAAACACAGTCTGCCCCTTTGAGATACAGGTGACATTTGAATAAGTTAGAAAGTAACTACAATCAGGAGCAGCAGAAAAGTATGCTATAGACAGAGCATTTTCGAAATGATTGTTTGGAAATGTCCCATTATTGTGTAATTTTATCACTAAAAGGGATATACAGTGTCTTTTATTTTTAAAAACTTATTTTTAAAAAAGCTTATTTATGCAAGTACACTCAAACTTACATACAGATCTTTTTAACCATCTTTTAAAATCTTTGGCCAGGTGCACTGGCTCACACCTGTAACTCCCAGCACTTTGGGAAGCTGAGGCAGGAGGATCACTTGAGGCCAGGAGTTCAAGACCAGCCTGGGCAACACAGTAAGACCTTGCCTCTGCAACACAGCAAGACCTTGCCTCTGCTTAAAAATAAAATAAAATAAAAAATAAGGCTGGGCACACATGGCTCATGCCTGTAATCCTAGCACTTTGAGAGGCCAAGGCAGGCAGGTCACTTGAGGTCAGGAGTTCAAGACCAGCCTGGCCAAGATGGTGAAACCCCATCTCTACTAAAAAAGAAAAATTTAAAAAGTAGCTAGGTGTGGTGGTGTGCATCTATAGTCTCAGCTACTCGGGGAGCTGAGATAGGAGAATCACTTGAATGCAGGAGGTAGAGGCTACAATGAGGTGAGATCATGCCACTGCCCTCCAGTCTGGGTGAGGAGCAAGACTCTGTCTCAAAATAAATTAAATAGGGCTGGGCGTGGTGGCTCATGCCTGTAATCCCAGTACTTTTGGAGGCCAAGGTGGGTGAATCATGAGGTCAGGAGATCAAGAACATCCTGGCCAATATGGTGAAACTCTGTCTCTACTAAAAATACAAAAGTTAGTTGGCATAGGTGTGTAATCCTAGCTATTCAGGAGGCTGAGGCAGGAGAATCGCTTGCACCAGGGAGTCAGAGGTTACAGTGAGCCAAGATTGCACCACTGCACTCCAGCCTGGCAACAGAGTAAGACTCTGTCTCAAAAAAAAAAAAAAAAAAAAAAAAAGACATTGCATGAATATTGAATTATGTTTGTGAAGAAGTAGTCAGAGGAAACCCACAGGGACTAATTAGACTTGGTGATATGTAAAGACCTTAGGGTCACAGGAACTGAACAAGATGATGTGGCTGAAGTGATGGACGGGACTTTGTAAAAAAAAAATTCCCAAGTGCCTAACAATGTGTCTCTAATACAGTCCCATATAGGGGCTCAGTAATTCTTTGTAAATAAACGAATACAACATCTTTGAAGGGATTTTAAATGTTTTTGAGTTTTAGCATTTATTTTTAAAAAATATTGTTTTCCAGTTTGCCATGGGTTATTCTAATTTCTGCTGTTTTAAACTCGAATCCTGACCCATTTGTGGCAAATGACATTTGCCTCTTCTATCTCATGCAGAATGTGAAGATAAGCCATGCTCCATGAACAGTGAACTGTTTACTAATACAAGATTATTTATCTTAAGTTCCGCTACTGATGAATAGACAAAGTATTGTATTTTAAAGGCTATACAGTATAGGTATTTTATAATAGTTAGCATAGTACCAAAGACCTGTTTGTTTCAACATGATTGCTAAAGTTGACAATATGTAGATGCCAGGATGATAATTAGAAAATTCCAAGCAAGTAAATTTATAATTTATTTTGTACCCATTCGAAAGTGCATATAATGGAAATGAGCCTTTTTTAAAAAAATTAGTTCCCTTTTTATCTTTGACCTTATTTCCTACCACAAATTCAGTAACTTACGAAGATATTGAAAAGCTGAGTAAATTTGGATCTACTAATATTCTTTTTTCTTTGGAATTTTATTACTCTAATATACTTCTGAGATGGTATTAAAAAGGGAACAGCATGTTTAAGATTATCATTATCTGTGGTGGGTGCAGTGGATACATAGAGTGGATGATTTGCAAAAGACAGGAAGATCCTCATTCTATTTAGGGTATGCTTTCTTTCCACATTCTGAATTTGGCCTTTAAGAGTATTTGGGCCAACACAAAAGGCCCAAGTTGCTTCTGTTACCGCAGCAAGCTGTGCATTAGGGTCTTGGGGGAAGAAAGACGATAATTAGAAGAAATTTTGATCAGGCAGATCATCAAAAAATAGAGAAGTGAAAGCCTTCCTTCTCTCTCAAGTTAGTAGCAAGTAAATGGCTGTACTTTATCCTTTGTCTGACCTGGCAGGGGCAGAACCAACGTTTTGTTTTCTTTAAGTCTCAGAGGAGCCTTTTCTGGAAGCTGCATGGTTATTTCAAAGTTGGAAAAAATAATGGGTTCCTGTGGAAATTTATGAAAATATTTTTTCTTGACTTCCTTCTCAAAACCAGGGTGATTGATAGAGGGAGCATAGTTTAGGAACATATTTTGAAAGCAAAGTGGCAAGAGATGAGGGGTAGAACCTTCAGGCCTTCTGTGAAATTTAGATTGCATTCTAAGTACAGCCCCTGAGGCTTTTGGCAGGCGCTGATGAACACTTTTATAAGCCACAGTGAAGTTTGCAAGTCTGCCACCAATTTCCTTGTTACAAAGCCTGAAATAATATCCCTTCCCTCCTTTTGATGCCTAATGAAATCCTACTTAGCCTTCAAGATAAAGTTCAATCTTCCCTTCTTCAGTAAAGGGGAGGTAGTTATCTAGACATTTAGGAAGGAGAGCATGAACTGAAAAGGGGACTTGGTACTGGAATCTTCTGCATAGTGGAGGAGCTGCAAACCCCCTCCTGGATCAGTTCCCCAGAGCAGATACTGAAGAAAGAGAATACAGAGAAATAGTACAAGCAGTGGAGTGTCTGTCATAGAGTTGGCTAAGCATGAGAATACAAGTTGAGAAAAAACAAGGAGATGCTGCTGAGGTTGGGGAGCATAAATTTATGGTAGAAAATATTTCAGTTGCAATTTTTAATTGTGGTAAAATTATAAGTGTGGTAAAATTTAAGTGGTAACATATATATGACATTTACTATTTCGAAAATTTTTAAGTATGTGGTTCTGTGGCATGAAATACATTTGTATTGTAGTACAGGCACCACCACCATCCATCTTTAGAACTTTTTCATCCTTCCCAACTGAAACTCTGGACTCATTAAATTAATGTAGTAGTTTCTAGCTAGCAATACATGGCCTCAGAACTAGAACTGTTTGTAGGTGGACAGTGGACTGTGTCATGGTAGGTATGAAAGAGATGGGGTTAAAGGACTCTAAAGTGCTACACAAAGCATTTACTCTGCAGGTGGATGAAGCTGAGGCACTGATAAGGAGGGATGGAGCAGAGAAGAGAAATAAACTTTTATCTGCTTGAATTTAAGTGAATGATTTACATTTAGGAAGTACATAGCTCTTCCAGTTTGAATAGCCACTTGGCATTGATCTACTGGAATCCAAAGAAATTAATAGTAACAATTATAATGGTTATAATTAAACACCATGTTTGTGCTTAGAAGTAAATTCCCTGGAATTAGTATAAAAGTAAAATTTGATAAGAGATATAACAGATTTGGAGAAAATATTTGTGATTTGAAGAACTCCTTCAAAGACAGCTATAATTCAATTTAAAAAAACAGTACTTAAAAAAAAAACAGTACTCCCAGCACTTGGGAGATGGGAGGCCAAGATGGGAGGATTACTTGAGCCTAGGAGTTTGAGACCATCCTGGACAACATAGGGAGACTCTGTTTTTATATACCATTGAGTTGTATTCAAAAAAATGAAAATTTGGGCCAGGCATGGTGGCTTACACCTCTAATCCCAGCACTTTGGGAGGCCAAGGCAGGCGGATCACCAGGTTGAGAGATTGACACCATCTTGGCCAACATGGTGCAACCCCATCTCAACTAAAATACAAAAATTGTAGTCCCAGCTATTGAGAGGCTGAGGTAGGAGAATCACTTGAACCCAGGAGGCGGAGGTTGCAGTAAGCCGAGATCACGCCACTATACTCCAGCCTGGGCAAAAAGGTTGAAACTTTGTCTCAAAAAAAAAAAAAAAAGAAAAGAAAAGAAAAATTAGCTGAGTATGGTGACATGGGCCTGTAGTCTCAGCTACTTAAGAAGCTGAAGTGGGAGGATTGCTTGAGCATGGGAGGTCAAGGCTGCAATGAGCTGTGATCATACCACTGCAATCCACCTGGGTGACAGAGTGAGACTCTGTTTAAAAAAAAAAAAAAAAAAAAGCAGAAAGATTACAGAAGGGTTTTTTTTTTTTTTTTTTAAGAAAAATGGCTAATAAACATTTATAAACAAATTGTTGATTAGGAAAATACAAAATTTATACAATGAGGTGGTGGTGTTTAGTATGAACTATCTTATGCATACTAAGTTGTGTGAGTATGTATATGTCTCTAAAGATTGTTTAAAGAATAAGAGCAAGCCAGGCATGGTGGCTCACACTTGTAATCGCAGCACTTTGGGATTACAAGTGTAATCCCATGTAATCCCATGTAATCATGAGATCGGGAGTTCGAGACCAGTCCTGCCAACACAGTGAAACACCGTCTCTACTAAAAATACAAAAATTAGTTGGGTGTGGTGGCGGGCACCTGTAATCTCAGTTACTCAGGAGGCTGAGGCAGGAGAATTGCTTGAACCCGAGAGGCAGAGGTTGCAGTGAGCCAAAATCGCGCCACTGCACTCCCTCTGGCAACAGAGGGAGACTTAGTCTCAAAAAAAAAAAAAATAGGAAAGAAAAGAAAGTGCAAAACAGACTTTAAGAATTAGGATGTTACTAATACATTTGAAGCCCCTATGTTTCTTTTTTTCTTTTTCTACTCCCTGTGCCTCCTCACCAGAGGTATCTGCCATCCTGAAATTGTTGTCCTGATGTACCTTTGCTTTTCTCCCTCTCCAGAATGAGGGTTTTGCGAACCAGTTATCAGATTAGAGTCCTGTCTTGGGCAGGTGCAGGGAGGGGAGTGAGATAGATTATTTTCTGAGGTGTAAAGTACCTCAGCCTCATAACAAGGCTGTGAGAGTTATGAACGAGAACTGTGGACGAAAAATATAAATATCACACCACATATGGCTATGTGTCCATAACATTTTGGAATATTTTAAAACTGTATACTATATATAACTGGAATTGTACTTTATTATGTGATTTTTCATTCCACATTGTTTGTGAGAATGACCTATATTGATGTGTAGCTCATTGTTTTAACTAATATATAGTATTACGTCACGTGAATATACTATAAATTTACTTTCCATATTCTGTCAACTAAGAGTAAAGACCTAAAATATTAATAATCTAGTATAGATTAATGGCAAAGGACAGAGAGAAAATATATTGATATCATCCCTTGGAAGGTAAAGTTTTCAGTAAGTTACCAAAATCTAAAATTCATGTACCACTGAGTTGTCAAGTTCACATCTAGTAATCCATCCAAAAAAGTGCTTATGCAAATATAGAGAAATTTACTAAGATTATTTTTAAAAAAAAAAAAAAACAAGGCCGGGCGCGGTACCTCATGCCTGTAATCCCAGCACTTTGGGAGGCCGAGGCGGGTGGATCATGAGGTCAAGAGATCGAGACCATCCTGGTGAACATGGTGAAACCCTGTCTCTACTAAAAATACAAAAAATTAGCTGGGCATGGTGGTGCGTGCCTGTAATCCCAGGTACTCAGGAGGCTGAGGCAGGAGAATTGCCTGAACCCAGGAGGTGGAGGTTGCGGTGAGCTGAGAATGCGCCATTGCACACCAGCCTGGGTAACAATAGTGAAACCCCGTCTCAAAATAAATAAATAAATAATTTAAATAAATTTATTTAAATAAATAAAATTATGTTTATTAGTTAATTAAATGAATTGCAATAGAGTTAAACTGTGGAATATTATGCAGTGTTTAATGTCAGGCTGATCTATACATAGACGTGGAAGGGTGTCTAGCAGGGAGCCCAGCTGGTGGAACCCTGACAGCAGCAGTGAGCAAGGATGGTGAGCTCCCTTTGCAGTCCTGCCTCCGCTTGGCCAGGGGTACCACACACATCCAGAATCGATTATTTCTTCCCAGAGCCTGGCCAGACATCTCAAGTACAACAGAATGAAATCCTTAACATGGTATCTTCTTGGAGCATATCATCTGTGTCATGGTTATCTTAGTATTTTAATGTAGTAAGTTGACCATGTTGAGGGGAAATGCTCAAAGAGGAAATATCACCACCTAAAATCCTTATAGATAAGATCAGACAGATTGTAAATTGGGGTTTAGGGATCAATTTCCTAATTTAGGTTAGTATAATGTTTTTGTTCTCTAGTATTATATTTTTTTAGTGGACGAGAATCAAAGGAGGATGACATTGCAGATCAAATTTCTTCTTTCTTTCTTTTTTTGGGGGGTGACAGTCTTGCTCTGTCACCCAGGCTGGAGTGCAGTAGTGTGATCTCAGGTCACTGCAACCTCTGCCTCAGTCTCCCAAATAGCTGGGATTTCAAGCATGTGCTACCACACCTGGCTAATTTTTGTATTTTTAGTACAGACAGGGTTTCACCATGTTGTCCAGCCTGGTCTCAAACTCCTGGACTTAAGCAATCCTCCCACTTCAGCTTCCCAGAGTGCTGGGATTACGTGATTACGAACTTTACCACACTGGACTAGTAAAGTTGCTTCTTAACTATACTGAGTTATCGCTCAGTATGCGTGGGGTGGGGGTTTGGTTCCAGGACCACCACCCCTGTATCAAAATCTGTGCTTGCTCAAATCTCTTATATAAAATGGCATAGTGTTTGCATATATCCTATGCACATCCTCCTTTATACTTTTTTTTTTTTTTTTTTTTTGAGACGGAGGACCTGTTGCCCAGACTGGAGTGCAGTGGCACGATCTCAGCTCACTGCAACCTCTGCCACCCAGCTTAAAGCAATTCTCCTGCCTCAGCCTCCTAATACCTGGGAATACAGGTGCACACTACCATGCTTGGCTAACTTTTTGTATTTTTAGTAGAGACGAGGATTAACCATGTTGGCCAGGCTGGTCTCAAACTCCTGACCTCAGGCGATCCGCCTGCCTCAGCCTCTCAAAGTACTGAGATTACAGGTGTGTGCCACTGCACTGGTCCCTCCCTTATACTTTAAATCTTCTCTGGATTACTCATAATATTTAACTCTGTGCAACATAAACACTATGTAAATAGTTATATTTAAAAATTTTTAATTTTGTATTGTATTGCTTTACTTGAAATTGTATTTGAATATTTTTGATCCACAGTTGCTTGCACCTGCAAATGTGGAAACTGTGGATAGAGGCCAACTGTACTCTGTGTGTGTGTGACTATAAGTGAACATATAACTAAAGAGGTGATAGAAAATATTTTTATGGCCGATTGTGGTGGATCTTCCCGGTAATCCCAGCACTTTGGGAGGCTGAGGTGGGCGGATCATGAGGTCAGGAGATCGAGACCATCCTGGCCAACACGGTGAAATCCCTTCTCTACTGAAAACATAAAAAATTAGCTGGATGCTGTGGCACCCGCCTGTAGTCCCAGCTACTCGGGAGGCTGAGGCAGAAGAATTGCTTGAACCCAGGAGGCGAAGATTGCAGTGAGCCGAGATTGCGCCACTGCACTCCAGCCTGGACAACAGTGTGAGACCGTTCAAAAAAAAATTGTTATTAATTATTTTTAATACAGAAATAGATGTTCAAGGTTATAGGTTTGCTCTGAAGATTTGTACAAAAACAGCTTGGTACGAAAATATTCAAGCAACAGGATTTACTTGGCATACATTCAAGAATTTGTATGCCTCATTTTATTAAGCCTCAGAGACATGCAAAATGGAAATTATGCATCAATTGGTTATTGTTTTTTATAATATGTTTTTAAGCCATTGGAGGAATTGTTATTTGTTTTTATTAGGTTGTTATTAGAATACTAACAAGTGCAAAATGCATTAAGATTCAGAATAGGCCGGGCACTGGGGCTCACACCTGTAATCCCAGCAGTTTGGGAGTAGGCGGGTGGATCACGAGGTCAAGAGATCAAGACCATCCTGGCCAACATGGTGAAACCCCATCTCTACTAAAAATACAAAGATTAGTTGGGCATGGTGGTGCAGGCCTATAGTCCCAGCTACGTGGGAGGCTGAGGCAGAAGAATTGCTTGAACCCGTGAGACGGAGGTTGCAGTTAGCCAAGATTACCCCACTGCACTCCAGCCTGGCAACAGAGCGAGACTCCATGTCAAAAAAAAGATAAGATTCAGTTTAGATTTATTCTATGAAAATGGGAATTGCCCTCAGTTAAATAACACTAGAGGTACAAGCTGAGAATTTTACTCCTTACTTGATAACTGAGAATCTCAACTACTTCCATTATGTTTTGTTTTCTTCATTGTTATTTTTTTTTTTTTTGGGATGGAGTCTCGCTCTGTTGGCCCATCTGGAGTGCAGCGGCACAATCTTGGCTCACTACAGCCTCCGCCTCCCAGGTTCAAGCAATTCTCCTGCCTCAGCCCCCCGAGTAGCTGAAATTACAGGTGCGCACCACTGCGCCCAGCTAGTTTTTGTATTTTTAGTAGAGACGGGGTTTCACCATATTGGCCAGGCTGGTCTTGAACTCCTGACCTTAGGTGATCCACTCATCCCAGCCTCCCAAAGTGCTGGGATTACAGGCGTGAACCACTGCACCTGGCCTACTTCTAGTATGTTTTCCTACTCCATTTTCTATCTGAACTGTTAGTTAAATTCTAGCATTCACTAGGAATGATTTTCCTGTTACTTTTTTGCCAATATATGCTTATTTGTACATAATTTATTAAAGCTAACATTGCCATGGAAAATGGTAAACTATTGAAAGTAATACAGGTAGGCTTTCATTAAAAAGTTTAATATAATGAAAAAACATTATTATGAAATATCATATGAGCCAGGCACCGTGGCTCATGCCTGTAATCCCAGCTCTTTGGGAGGCTGAGGCAGGTGGATCACTCGAGGTCAGAAGTTCGAGACCAGTCTGGCCAACATGGTAAAACCTTGTCTCTACTAAAAATACGAAAATTACCCAGTGACACTTGCCTGTAATCCCAGCTACTGGGAAAGCTGAAGCATGAGAATTGCTTGAACCCAGGAGGTGGAGGTTGCAGTGAGTTGAGACTGTGCACCACTGCACTCCAGCCTAGGTGATTCCATATTAAAAAAAGAAATATCATGTGAATGTTTATCAGACCTTGGAAAGTTTCTTATTCAGTGGAATGTGTACAAAAATAACATCTCTCCAAAGAGGGAGAGGTGAAAAGGTTGGATGATAGCCACTAAGTCTTCAGAGTATGAGGTATTTTGTGAATAACTGTGAGTTCGCTGGCATGGATTTTAGGTGTCTTTCAAGACTGATATGTATGACAACCTTAATAAATTAAGGTGACTAAACATATTTAATAGATCCCTTTTGATATGCTGTCATAAACTTCAGGTTTTACACATGGACAATGTATGGGGAATTAATTAGGTCATTTTTAATGAATTTGCCAAGTTTTTTTTTTAATCATGGAAAATAGATACAATTAGGAATTATCTCTGCGTTGATCATGAGTATAATGCATATACCAAAAATCATTTAGTTTTGAGTTTACACTATATATGACAACCAGTTTCCTAGCCTCTTGCTTTTCTCTTTTTTTTATTTGAGACGGAGTCTCTGTCGCCAGGCTGGAGTGCAGTGGCATGATCTCAGGTCATTGCAACCTCTGCCTCTGGGTTCAAGCGATTCTTCTGCCTCAGCCTCCCAAGCAGCTGAGACTACAGCCACACGCCACCACGCCCAGCTAATCTTTGTATTTTTAGTAGAGACGGGGTTTCACCATGTTAGTCAGGATGGTCTTGATCTTCTGACCTCATGATCCACCTGCCTCGGCCTCCCAAAGTATTGAGATTACAGGTGTGAGCCACTGCGCCTGGCCCACCTCTTGCTTTTTTAATGAATAAATTGCTTTTATTAGCTTCTAAATTTTTTTAATTAAAAGATAATTTACAGGCATTAAAATTCAACCTCTTTTTTTTTTTTTTTTTTTTTGAGACGGAGTCTATTTTTGGTTGCCCAGGCTGGAGTGCAATGGTGCTATCTTGGCTCACCACAACCTCTGTCTCCCGGGTTCAAGGGATTCTCCTGACTCTGCCTCCCAAGTAGCTGGGATTACAGGCATGCGGTACCATGCCCAGCTAATTTTGTATTTTTAGTAGAGATAGGGCTAATCCATGTTGGTCTGGCTGGTCTCAAACTCCCGATCTCAGGTGATCTTCCCACCTCCCAAAGTGCTGGGATTACAGGCATAAGTCACCGCGCTCGGCCAAAATCCAACCTCTTTAGGGTATAATTCTGAGTGTTGATACGTACATACAGTCACATAACCACCACCACAATGAAGATACAGAACAGTCCCTTTAGCTTCCAAAATTCTGTCATGCCCTTTTATGAAAAGTCAGTTCCCATACCGCCAGCCCGGGCAACCTTGGATCTGTTTACTATTCCTATAGGTTTGCCTTTTCCAGAATGTGTTATCATATATGTGTAGCCCTTTACGTTAGCTTCTTTCTAATACATATGCAGGTATCTTTCATTCATTCCTTGTTATTGCTTTGTGGTATACCATTGCATGGATGTACCACAGTTTGTTTACCCATTCACTAGTGGAAGAACAAGTAGGTATTTCTAGTTTTGAGTGATTATGAATAAAGTTTCCGTAAACATTTCTGTCAGTGTAAATATTCATTTTACTTGGGTAAGTACTTAAGAGCTAGGATTGCTGGCTCATATGATAAGTGCATTCCAAACTGGTGAGAAACTGCTGTTGCTACTATTGGGTAGCCTAGAATTTAGTGTTAAATTTGTGGTAGATTCTGCATATTATTGCAGATTGTCCACTTGTGGCCAATTGAGAGTCAATCATAATTGTTACATTTTATTTTAATTATCACGTTCTCCTGTATACCATATTTTGATTTCTGGCTTTCATCTGTAAAGATTCAAAAGTGAATACAGTAGTGTCCCATTATCCACAGGGGATGTATTCTGAGACTATAGTGGATACGTGAAACTGCATATAGTACCGAACACTGTATGTACTATGTTTTCTCCTTTACATCCATATCTATGATAAAGTTTAATTTATAAATTAGTTGCAGTAAGAGATTAACAGCAAAAGCAATAAAATAGAACAATTATAACAATGTACTGTAATAAAAATAATGTGAACGTGGTTATCTCTTTCAAAATATAGTATGTAATATTTTCAGACTGAAGTTGATCACAGGTAAAGGGTGACTTCTGTACCATTATATATTAATTTGTTGCACAACAATGAATTTAATGTCTTTTTTTTAAATTTAATGTCTTAATTGTTATCATTTTACTAGCATGAGTGGTCAAGATATTTAACCTCCTAAACCTAGTTTTCTCTTCCGCAAAATGGTGATAAATTATCACCATCTTACAGAGTGGTATTCTTCTATAAGACCGTGATAAATTATTACCTTACAGTGAGGACTTAATGAAATTTTGCATGGAAAATGCTTAAACACAGCAGTGGGCACAAAGCAAATGTTAGCTTTTTTTATTTTTTTTAAAAGTGTTTGTTTTAATACCAAACCTAAGATTATAATTTAAACATTGCTATCAAAGCTCAGGAAGTACAGACAGACGTTGGGGAATTTTTGTGACAGGGAAATACTCTGGTTTTTACATTAGTGAAATTTGCCAAGGCTAAGTGGTCTTGGAATGAAACCTAAACAGTTTCCCTGCCACAGTGAAATTTAAACACATATGGGTGGAGTTTGCAAAGGAATTAAAAACAATTCAGGTTTCTTCTTCTCTTTGACTTATTTTCTCCATGTACTATTACCTCATTCTGTATTAGATTAATTGTAAAACTTAATTTATTCATGCCTTATATACACATTTCTGTTATTAAAAAGTACCACTTTTATTAATATGATTGAGAACCCCTGTGTCCTGATGAGCAACTTGTGTTGAAGTGGGAGAACAACCCTCCCCCACATCACACCTCATCCTCGGCATTGTATTGTGCTTCTGCCTGACATCCATCAGCTCCTGGAAGGTGTGCAATTTAGCAAGTCCTCTAATCCTCCCCAACCCAGCAATTCACTGCCCCAGTGGTTCTCAAAGTGTGATTACTGAAGTGAAGGTCTAGGTCAGCAGTGTCAGTGTCACCTGGTAGCTTATTAGAAATACAAATTCTGTGGCCTCACCATGCATCAGTTGATTCTGACTTTCATAGGACACCCAGTAATGTATGTCTTGACAAGCCAGTAGGTGATTCATGTGCACACCAGAGAGAGGGAACCACTGTGTCTGGACACAGAAAATAACCCTGGAGAGGTTTTTTTCCCCAGTGAGGGAGAATGTCTGCAGCCTGTTAACTCACTATAATTTTGTAAATATTTTAATCGGACATTTTTCTTTTGTTCATTTGTTTTTGAGATAGTGTCTCACTCTGTCACCCAGGCTGGAATGCGATGGCGCAATCTCTGCTCACTGCAACCTCTGCCTCCTGGGTTCAAGCGATTCTCCTGCCTTAGCCTCCCGAGTATCTGGGATTACTGGTGCATGTCACCATGCCCAGCTAATTGTATTTTTAGTAAGGCTGGGATTTCACCATGTTGGCCAGGATGGTTTCGAACTCCTGACCTCAGGTGATCCATCTGCCTTGGCCTCCCAAAGTGCTGGGATTACAGTTGTGAGCCACCGCAGCTGGTTCTTAATCTGACATTTTCTGATTTTTCGAGGCTATGAGAAATTTTTAATGTACTGATTAAAGTATGTAAAATTATAAAGACAGACAAAAATGAGTAATAAATATTTTACCGATTAAACTGTGTTCTGAAATAACATATACAACTATTTTTCCTTAGGAAATTTGTATGTAGTATTTATTCTGTGTCATTTTGTCACTGAAATCAATGAGCTGTGCTAGAAAGGAAAACATAAATGGGAAAACGGTATTTGAGGTCATTCAAAATGAGATTTTAACATCTTAAGCTTGTGAATCCTGAATCTGTAACCAACATCTTTGTCCAGGGCAGTAGCCCTGTTAAAATAGAAACAAACTGTTTTCCCACTAGCTTTTTAGAGCATTACTAATAGTTAAGGCATTAGTCCATTTAGAAATCGCCCTATTCCCAGCTGTACTTTGAATGCTTTTAAAGGTTCCATGTGCCTCAGTTGTTTACTTTTCTTTGATAAATAGAAGTCTCTCTGTGCTCATGTGCTCTGTCTCCTGCATTGGGCTGCTACAGCAGTCCGCCCTCTGGGGAGGTGTGGCATGTTTTCGTCCTTGGGCAGTAAGTTTTAAGAATGCACTGAAGTCATAGTGCATTGGTCTGAGCTCCTGGCAGATTCTGTGTTATCTTCAGACTCCCTGAGGCTTTACAGCCAGGAGTGAGATTTTATCACATGGACTTTAAAAGAGTAAAGCCAAGTATCTTTTTGTTAAACCAGAGTTGATTAATTATCTATCAGTTTATGTGAAATCATGTCCACTGATCAAGGTAAGTGGTTTCATTTTCTAGTAGATATATTTTTTTCCTTCCCCAATGTGGGTCACTTTATAACACGGCATGCTGAGGGATGTAAAAGTGGCAGAGTTTGGTTTTCTTTTAAAGTTAGTAAAGTTCACATTGGTTTTCAACTTCAAGATAAAAATATGTGCTATTGATGGGTTTTGGCTCTTCCAAGAGGCTTCTTCTGGGCTAACCAAATGCAAATGTGTTTGGTAGTTATGTTTCTCTGGCTTATTTTTATTAACATCAGTAAAGTTTGGAAATTCAGTCATTGAGTTTTAGGTTCTCTTTTTCCTGGAATAGCTTCTGTCCCTTCTAATTTCGTCTTCAAACAGAGATGATTGGAGAGAATCAGTATTCCCTCCTGGAAGGCAGCTCTTAATTAGGGAGAAAAATACTTCTAGAACTGGAAGAGATACAGAGACAGAAAGCAACAGTTTTCTTTTTCCTTCCATTTTTGGTGTGAACAACTGTTAAGAAATATTTACCACTAATCCTTCTTATAGTGCTACTGCATGGAGCATTGTTCTGTTAAAACAAACAAACAACAGTTCCCACCGTCCCAGTCTTGTTTTGGTGAAGTTCAGGGGAGTAAGTAGTATTTGTTTTTACATAAAAGACAACATTGTAGAGAAAGGCATGGGTTTGTTTTTTAAAAATTGTTAGTGGTAGTAGTATTAAGCCACTATGGTCTCCTTGAATGTTGTAGAGAGCATATTAATGAGAAATTGAGTCTTTGAAATAGAAAGGTAATTCTATGCTATGACAGAAATGTAATCATGTGATGGAAAATACCTGCTAAAAATATTTTTAATAGCTGAAATGGGTTCATTTTATCTATTTTCTCATTCTTTTTTGACTGGATATAAAAATGTCTACATTACTGAACAAGATAAACTAAAACTTGGAACCGGCAGCCCTCAAAGTTATCAGTATTCTTTCTGATGGTGGTGTCACTCTTTCCTTCCGTAAGCCTCAGGGGCTTACGCTGAGTGCGGAAGCCCGAGGTTGGGGTTAGTGACAGTTCTGCCTCTGGAGAGCTGAGGCGCCCCTCCTGCAGCTGCATAGCTGGCTCCGTTCCCAGGTTCTAATGGCTGCTCAAGGGTTGAGCTGCCCAGTCCATGCCTGCCCCTGCTCCCTCCACCATTCAGGCAGAAGCCTGAATTCTTTTGCAGGCATTCCACCACTCTTGCATAAAGTTTGGAGGTCTTGTGATCACTCCAGAATTTACCATCATACTCTAAATACGAACTTAAGAAAAAAAAAAGAAATACAGCAAAAGGGAAGTGTTTTCTCACCCCAGCAGTGAAGTTTTAGGTTTTCTGTTTGCTGAAATAGCTTCTGTCCCTTCTAATTTCATCTTCAAACATCTTCTACTAGGAGAAAATCAGTATTCCCTCCTGGAAGGCAGCTCTTAATTAGGGAGAAAAATACTTTTAGAACTGGAAGATGAAGCTTGAGAGGTCAATGTTGATAAACATAGAGAAATTGTTGTCTCTTTTCTGCTTTAATGGACAACATCCTTTAGAGTGGCCACTGTAACAATGTGGGCTTTATAAGTTCCCTTTTAGGTTTTTAAGCTGAAAAGACAGTAATGTAGCACTTCCTGCCCACACTACTGGATAAGTTTATTAAATCATCTCAGAAAAATTATGAATATGTATATTCAGTGCATATGTTATTTGTAACAGTTTTATCTTTTTTTCCTTTTTTTTTTTTCTTTCTTATGTTCCAGGCAGTGCACAGAGAAGATAAGTTTTATATTTTTTTATTGACCTGGAAAAAACTTTTTTTTTTTTTTGAGACGGAGTTTTGCTCTTGTTACCCAGGCTGGAGTGCAATGGTGCAATCTCGGCTCGCCGCAACCTCCACCTCCTGGGTTTAGGCAATTCTCCTGCCTCAGCCTCCTGAGTAGCTGGGATTACAGGCACGTGCCACCATGCCCAGCTAATGTTTTTTGTATTTTTAGTAGAGACGGGTTTCACCATGTTGACCAGGATGGTCTCGATCTCTTGACCTCGTGATCCACCCGCCTCGGCCTCCCAAAGTGCTGGGATTATAGGCTTGAGCCACCGCGCCCGGCCGACCTGAAAAAACTTTTTAAAGCTTATGCTTGCAGGCAAACTCCTTTCACATGAAAGAAATGAAATGTGATAGAGTATAATGCATGACTCAGTAGGAAATATTACGCAGTTCTTTGGAAGGATGATAGCTTGGTGTTCATTTAATAAACCTCCAAATGCACGTGAAACCTAAACTGCAAACTAGGATTAATATTTAAATTCAATCAATTCCTCTTAGATACTAGAATAGACTTGAGTAGGTCAAGAGTAGGTAGCTCCTGGAATAATCCAGGGAAAAGTTTTTATTCATTCCAAAAATAAAAAGGCATTTTCTTACGTGTTTTTAGACCATCCCTGCCCACTTCCTGATCCACCTTCTGATGACCTTTACTCTAGGCACCTTTTTTTTCCTTTATAAAATAACAAGCTAATTTTTATTGGCTGAAGTACATTTTTAAATGTCTTCACCCTGGTTTGGGTGTGTTCTCTGATTTATCTCCCACCATAGCACCTGTTAAGCTCTGGCTAGATCAGGTCTTTCCATTTTTATTCCCTGGCGAATTGACCCAAGTTAATTGGTTATATGTTGAAGTAGGAAGAAGGAAAACACTTAGGAGAAGAAAAATAGTGTTAATCGTAGAATTTGGTCATTTTACATGGTGGTTATAATAAAACTGGGCCTGGGAAAAATGGGTCTTTCACTCTCTTAGAGAATAAGTACACACAAATATATATTTTTTTTAATTAAAAAATATAAATACTGTGTCACTGTGGTCTTATCTTCTCCATGTCATTATAAAGCAGTTATTATTTCTTTTTTTGAGAGGCAGTCTCATTCTGTCACCCAGGCTGGAGTGCAGTAGCTTGATCTCGGCTCACCACAACCTCTGCCTCCCAGGTTCAAGCCATTCTCCTGCCTCAGCCTCCCAAGTAGCTGGGATTATAGGCATGCACCACCATGCCCAGCTAATTTTTTATATTTTTAGTAGAGATGGGGCTTCTCCATGTTCGTCAGGCTGGTCTCGAACTCCCAACCTCAGGTGATCCGCCCACCTCAACCTCCCAAAGTGCTGGGATTACAGGCGTGAGCCACCATGCCTGGCAATAATTGCCGCTTCTTTGCTCACAGTCCTCCAGTGGGTTTCCGTCTCTTCCAAAGGAAATCCCCTGTTCTTTCAGAGATGTGCGAGGCCCTACCTTTTCTAACCGCTATCTCTACCCCTTAACTCTCTGACCTCAGCATCAAATATACTCCCTAGTCTATCCATGTTGTCTTCCTTATTACTCTTTGAAAATATCAACTGTGTTTCTACCTTAGGATTTTTGTAGTTGTACACTTTACTTGGAATGCTAATCCTCAAAATATGCCTTATTCCCTTCATGTCTACTCAGCTAGCACTGTATTAGTGAGACCTCTTTGTCCTCCCTGTATATAGGATATAATAATAGACTCTCACCCATTAGCATGCCTGCTCCTTCACCTAGCTTTACTTTCTTCATAGTCCTTTTTTTTTTTGACAGGGTCTTTCTGTCATCCAGGCTAGAGTGCAGCAGCACAATGTTGGCTCACTGCAACCTCTGTCTCTCAGGCTCAAATGATCCTCCTGCTTCAGCCTCCACAGTAGCTGGGACTTACAGGCATGTGCCATCAGGCCTGGCTAATTTTTGTATTTTTAGTAGAGACATAATGCCCAGGCAGGTCTTGAACTCCTGAACTCAAGCAATTCACCCGCCTCAGCTTCCCAAAGTGCTGGGATTATAGGTGTGAGCCACTGTGTCTGGCCCTTCATAGCACTTTTAGCATTTAGCATGTTGTACAGATTATTTTTTTGTTGTGGTGTTCACTGCTGTATCCGTAGGGTCTAGAAAGGTTAAAGTTACCCAGAAAGGTAACTAAAGTTACCTAGAAAGTTATCTAGGTCTAGAAAGGTAATAGATACTGGGTACTTTGTTAATATTTCTTGATTGAATGTTTCTACTATTCAATGTCTTTTTCTGTTGGGAAATGTGAAATGAGCAGGAATATAAGAAGTTTAATAAATTATAAATATTTGTAGTGTTCTCCATTTCTTCCCTTCAATTCTCTTTTAAGAGTAAATATGCTTGCTTGCTAACCTCTAATGTCCCTTGTCGAGCAGAATATCAATAATGAGTTCCAGCCATTGCAAGTCTCAGAGGCCAAGTTGATATAAAGAAAGTAAGGAAGGGTTAGTGAGACTGGACTCTGTGGCTGAGCCCATAAATGATTTGGGATGATGAATTAATGGGCTGTATCGTAAGACGGACAAGAGATGAGGGAGAAGCTCTGGGGTGTGAAACCAAGAAATCTGGAGTGATACTGTCTGTAGAAGAAAATTGTGGCAAAAGTTTTTGCTATTAAAGATGTACTTAATGTTTTATGTTAAGGGTGTACTTGCCCTCTTTTTATTTTTCCTCTTCCTACATTTAAGTCATTTCGCTCTTTGAAACACTCTTGTAGGAGTGTGATAGGCAAAGTAAAAAGATTGAGTAAAAAATTATCTAGAAATGTTTCCTTAGTAGTTCCTGTAAGGCTTGATGTGGAGTAGAAATCCAGTACGTGAATTAAAGCATAAGAATTCTTTGTGTGTTAGGTGCAGTGGCTCACACCTGTAATCCCAGCACTTTGGGAGGCCTAGGTGGGCAGATCACAAGGTCAAGAATTCGAGACCAGCCTGGCCAACATGGTGAAACCCCGTCTCTACTAAAATTACAAAAATTAGCCATGCATAGTGGTGCGTGCTTGTAGCCCCCACTATTTGGGAGGTTGAGGCAGGAGGATGGCTTGAACCTGGGAGGGGGAGGTGGCTGTGAGCTAATATTGTACCACTGCACTTCTGCCTGGGTGACAGAGTGAGATTCTGTCTCAAAAAAGAATTATTTGTGTGTTTACATTTCATGTAATTTATTTCCAAATTTATCTAGATAATTGGAAATTGACCTGCATTTAAAAATCTGTAGCCAACAGTTAACATTAAAAAAAAATTACCTCCCCCAAATGCACAGTTAAAATCTATGAACTACTGTTTTCTGTTTGATAATACACTTGATCTGAATAGTAATTATGATACATTATTAGATTACATGACGTCTTAGAAATATCGAATCAATTTTGACTATAGCAAAAAGAAATTACACAAAGCTTGAAAATGATTTTGTTATTTTATAAATGTAAGCCTCCTAATGACTATCAGTAGAGTTACTGATTTATTAGAAATATCATCTTTTTTTCTAATATTGTCTAGTAAATTTTTAAATTTATTTCCACCAGCGTTACTAATTTAGAGTATAAAATAGTGAAATAAGAAATATCAAGGAAAAAAGATATTTTGGTACCTCTTTATCTAAAATTGACCACTTTGATATAGAATGGTAACAAGACATGCTTAGGGTCAGGAAGTACAACTGTATTCACTGTACTCAATCCTAAACATTTTGTAATACCTCTATCTTCCAGGAGGTTTAGGTTTACCTCCCTCATAGACATCTAAAAGCAGTGACTGTGACAAATGTCATCGGAGAGGTACAAAATATGTGTTTGGAGAATAGAAAAGGAACAACTAACATTTCATTGATTCAAGGAAATTTCCTCAAAAAAAGGTAACATATTGATGAATTTGTTTAAACAAAGACTTCCTGTTTTTTAAACTAAAAGAATTAACATATGCAAAAGCAGAGAGAAACATATCAAAAGAGAACTATGTTTTCCATGAATGGAGACGATGGGAATGTGGCTGAGCATTAGAGGTGCAGAGTTCTGAGTAGATGGATATTGGGCCATTCAGGAGATTGATGTCTTCTTCTTGTTTTTTTTGAGAGAGTTTAGCTCTTATTGTTCAGCCTGGAGTACAGTGGCGTGATCTCGGCTCACCACAACTTCTGCCTCCCTGGTTCACGCAATTCTTCTGCCTCAGCCTCCTGGGTAGCTGGGATTACAGGCATGTGCCACCAAACCCGGCTAATTTTGTATTTTTTAGTAGAGATGGGGCTTCTCCATGTTGGTCAGGCTGGTCTCAAGCTCCCAACTTCAGGTGATCCACCCGCCTCAGCATCCCAAAGTGCTGGGATTACAGGCATACGCCACCACATCTTGCCGAGATTGATGTCTTAATGTGAAGGGTCCTTTATGCAAACTAGAGGTTTTGGGGTTTCCCCCTGCCCATCGGGCCTTGCAGTTCCATTAAAGGATTTTAAGCAAGGGAGTAATAAAATTGGTTTTATCATTGAATGAATAAAATAGTCACACTTTTTATTTGTAGGAGCAAAATTGTATTAGACATAGCTAAATGTGGCTTAAGTAATGCAGTTTTAAAATTCAGAATTGGAAAAGTGGTTATCTTTGATTAACTGGCTTATTTTTTTGGTCCTAACTTCCCCCTTCTGTCAGCCAGAAAAAATATAGAAAATAATGGATAAGCTAACAGCAGTATTTGCTTTTTAAGTTTTGCATGCCTGAAACAATCCCCTACACTGTTAGAAGCTTAACACACAATGCTATTGTGCTCTGGGTCTAGAAAAAATGTGAGGCCTGCTAGTCTGATTCTGCAGCAGGGAGTAAGGAAAGTCAATACCTAAACTTGTAAGCTACTAAATATTAAATGTTTAGTAAAATGTGGTTTATAGTAATGTTTTTTGGTTTTGGGGTTTTTTTGAGACAGAGTCTCACTCTGTTGCCAGGCTGGAGTGCAGTGGCACGATCTCAGTTCACTGCAACCTCCACCCCTCAGGTTCAAGCAATTCTCCTTCCTCAGCCTCCCACGTAGCTGGGATTACAGACGCCTGCCACCATGTCCAGCTAATTTTTGTATTTTTAGTAGGTACAGGGTTTCACCATGTTGGCCATGATGGTCTCGATCTCCTGTCCTCGTGATCTACCTGCCTTGGCCTCCCAAAGTGCTGGGGTTATAGGCGTGAGCCACCTCCTGGCGAGTAATGTTTTTCTTAAAGAGGAGAGTCAGGAGTAGAGGGTATCACCATGGCTTTTTAAGAGAGCCATCTAATTTATTACATGTTTTTCTTAAAATTCCCAGCCATCAAAAAGAAGAATTTTGAGGTGTGCATCTATACCTAAGAGATGTCAGTAGAGCAGTAAAACTATTTCTCTAATTTATAAGGAAGTTAGGTAACTTTCCTACAGTCATAAAATAATCAGGTCAAAAATTTTGATCTTTCAACCTCTGGTTTCAGTAATCACCCTGTTTTTTTGTCAAGAAAAAAAAATGCACTTCCCAGATAAACATCACCTTGCATTTCACAGCAGGCCTAGGTGATCCTGACCTTGAAACAAGTGATAGTGTTGGTATATTTACAGCAGCAGCTTTTGGGTGACTGGCTGGTCCTGAGGAGCTTTTCCTACTTAGCAGTGTTCATTTTATCTATTATTGCCATGAAGCAAAATACAGATTTGAAAAGTTGAATGAACAGTGTTGGTAACTGCAAAGCAAAGTGTTGCGACACAGTAGGCTGAGGTAGTTTTAAGCAGATAAAGTTCACAGAAAGTAGTTTACAGAAATAGTGTTAGGCTTGGATATTTTAGCTTCTGGATTTCAAATTTAGAGAAATCAAGTTTAGAAAAATAAACCAGCAAAGTAGTACAGAATTAATAGCAACAATGTCAGGAAGAATTTGCTTATGAAAGGATCAATTTTCCCTTTTGTGAAGAGAAACATTTGTTCACCCTTGGTTACTTGTGATTGAGATAATTAAAAACAATTTTATTTGGTTTTAGCAGCATCCTTGTGAAAACTTATGAAATATTAGGGGGCTTAATTTTCTTCTCCTCTCTGGACTTTCAGATAAATTTGTTGTGAATAAATGGAAAATAGTTTGGCAGTGGGCAGAAGCAAGGGAAAAGCCAAGAATCTGGTCGATGTATAAACCAGACATTGTGAATAAATGAGTTGGCTACAGCTCTTAGAAAAAGGCTAACTTTTGCCCTTTAAGTTCTTTTCTCACATCTGTTTTTATTTCTGTCACAGTTTATGAAGTCAATAAAAATTTTAATTTCATTGTTACAGAGGTTCCTCCTTGTGTAGGAGCTTTTCAGACTCTCTGTTGGCCATAAATAATCTGCTTTTGCATGCTCAAGGCTCCTATTTGGTGACTTTTCATGTAAGGGGATGTCTAGGTTGTTTTTGGTAGTGATATTATCTCTTTCTACCCAGAGAACACTTCTGACACCAAATTGGGGGTTTTCCTCACGGTAATAACCAGTTCTTTAACTCCACCTGGAGTTAGCGTCGGATCCCGCAGGTGAAACGCTCAGTCCCATAGACTATCTCCACTTCAGATGCCAGTCACAAGTCCTGGGCATCCCATAATTCTGACTCACTCACCATAAATCAGAGGTTCCCATGAACTCTTCATCAGGTTTAATAATTTGCTAGATTGGTTCACAGAACTCAGGAAAGCACTTTACTGACATTTACTGGTTTATTATAAAGGAATATAGATGAAGGATTGTTATAAAGGAATATATGAAGAATATAGATGAATAGCCAGATGAAGAGCAATTAGTACATTAAGGTGAGGTCCAGAAGATTCCTGATTATGGGATGTTTTGTCCCATGGGGTTAGAGTAGGCCACCCTCGCTCCACACGGATGTATTCACCAACACGGAAGCTCTCTGATCCTTGTCATTTAGAGGGTTCGTCATGTAGTCATGATCATTCATTAACTCAGTCTCCAGGTCCTCTCCCTCTCCAGAAGTTGGGAGGAGTGGGTCTGAAAGTTCTATGCTTCTAATCACTACTTGGTCTTTCTGGCAGCCAGCTTCATCCTGAGCCTACCTAGAGTTGTGCCAAGAATTAATTTCATTAGAACAAAAGGGGCTTCTACCACCCAGGAAGTGTCAAGAGTTTTAAGAACTCTCTGTTAGGAACAAAAGATGCTCCTATTATCCCCACCGCTTAGGAAATTATGAGATTTAAGCACTGTCCTTTGTCAGATACCAGAGACAAAGATCAAATATATATGTATGTATATATATATATATATGTGTGTGTGTATATATATGTGTGTATATATATGTGTGTATATATATATATGTGTGTATATATATATATGTATATATATGTGTGTGTGTGTATATATATATATATATATGTTGATTATGTCACAAATGGATCATAATCTTACTCTTACTTACCTGTGAAGAGGACTTCATAGTTGGCACGTAAGTATTGGCTGTGACTTAAACAAGAGTCACATGGTGCTATGAGCTTAAATAATTATTAGTAAAAGTTGGCCAGGGCCGGTCTTGTGGCTCATGCCTATAATTTCAGTGCTTTGGGAGTCTGAGATGGGCAGATCACCTGAGGTCAGGAGTTCGAGACCATCCTGGCCAACATGATAAAACCCTGTCTCTACAAAAAATGCAAAAATGAGCTGGGCCTGGTGGTGGTTGCCTGTAATCCCAGCTACTTGGGAGGCTGAGGCAGGAGAATTGCTTGTATGTGGGAGGCAGAGGTTGCAGTGAGCCAAGATGGTGCTATTGTACTCCAGCCTGGGTGACAGAACAAGACTCTGTCCCCAAAAAAAAAAAAAAAAAAAATTTTTGGCTAGGCACAGTGACTCATGCCTATAATCCTAGCAGTTTGGGAGGCCGGGGTGAGCTCAGGAGTTGAGACCAGCCTGACCAACATGACGAAATCCCATTTCTACAAAAAAATACAAAAATGAGCTGGGTGTGGTGGCTCATACCTGTGGTCCCAGCTACTTGGGAGGCTGAGGCTGGAGGATAGTTTGAGCTGGGAAGTGGAGGTTGCAGTGAGTTGAGATCGTGCCGCTGCACTCCAGCCTGGTGACAGAGTGACACCCTGTCTCAAATAAATAAATAAATACTATTAAAATTAGTCTTCATGGTGTCCCCATTTTATACTTTTGGTGAACTTTAGCTTATCAGCTCAAAATTATAGAATTCATTCCATACAGCTTCCACTGTAGATACTAATTTGATCCAAGCCTGTTATAACACCAAGTGTGGTGATTCTTGACCATGACTACACGTTGGGATTACCTAAGAAGCTTTAACATACACTGATACCTGGGTCCCACACCCCAGAGAATGACTAAGTGGTTTGGGGTACAACCCAGATATTGCAGTTTTCTTTCTTAAAGTTCCACAGGCAATTCTAATGTAGTCATGGTTGAGAACTATTGACCAAGAAGCTTGATTTTTTTTAGAGGAGGCTAACCCCTTCTGGTCTACTGGTTCACATGCAGTAGAGATAGTTGGGGAAGATGATTTTTGCTTAAAAGAGGAAAGCAACTGACACAATCACATGCTAGGCATGCAGGGTTTAGAACAGTGAGAAGCTAAAGATTATATCATATGGCCGGGCACGGTGGCTCATAACTGTAATCCCAGCACTTTGGGAGGCTGAGGCAGGCAAATTACAAGGTCAGGAGTTCGAGACCAGCCTGACTAACATGGTGAAAACCCGTCTCTACTAAAAATACAAAAATTAGCTCGGCGTGGTAGCACAAGCCTGTAATCCCAGCTACTCAGGAGGCTGAGGCAGGAGAATTGCCTGAACCTTGGAGGCAGAGGTTGCAGTGAGCCAAGATCATGCCACTGCACTCCAGCCTGGGTGACAGAGTGAGACTTTGTCTCACAAAAAAAAAAAAAAAGACTATATCATATAACACTGTGAATTCATTAAATACATCCCAGAGTGGGTTATAAGCCAAGATGTGCTAGATCACTGTGTATGGCACTGCTAATGAGTTCACGGAAACCTAGAGGTATTGACTTGCCCAAGGTCACACTAGGGACACAACCAAAACTGGAAATTTGTAGCAGTGATTCAAATCTGTTGCCTTGATTATTTAGGTCAAGTTCTATAAACTTTTTCTATAAAGGGCCAGATTGTAAATATTTTAGTCTTTGCTGGCCTTATGGTCTATGTTGTAACTATGCAACTTTACTAATGTAGTAAAAAGTGTCATACACATTATGTAAGTGAATGAGTGTGTATTCTAGTAAAAACTTCATTGACAGAAGCTGGATTGGGCCTATGACCTGTAGGCTACAGATCCCTGATTGAGGGTTGTTTTAATTTTCCCAATGGCAAGTTGACTCCTTGAGAGCAGGTTGAAGATGTTACTGATCCTACATGGTGTCTTACTTTGTGGTGCTGTTACAGTGCCCTCTGTTGCAAGGTGTTAGATGAGCTTTTGTTGAATTCATGTCTATGCAGCTCTTAACCTTTTTTTCTGTTGCTTCTAACCCTTCCAGTAGGGGAAACAGTTGGCAAATATTCCAGCTTTGGAGACGAAATGCTTGAAGTCTGTAGCAGGGTATAGTTGCTGAATTCTTCAAGTTAATTAAAGATCTGAATTTGCTCTAGGGCATTGATAAGTATCTTAATTTCTTTGAACAGATTCTAAAAATTCATTTTAAATCTTAAAGTTTTTCTTAAAATCTGTTTTCTGATACATTGGGATATCTTTAATTATTTTTTTGAATATTGTTAGTTTCTCACAGCAATATTTAATTCATTTGGATCTAAGATCTTTGTTGTACTTATGTGTGGCCAGTAGGCTCTTTAGCAAAATTAAACAAATGCTGATGGGTGCAAACAACCCCCCAAATATTAGAAGTACAGCTCCAGATCATGAGCCTGTTTCTCTTTTACTTTTCTAATTATTATTATTATTATTATTTTTAAAGAGGTGGAGTCTCACCGTGTTGCTCAGGCTGGTCTCAAACTCCTGGGCTGAAGCCATTCTCCCCCCTCAGCCTTCCAAATAGCTGGGATTACAGGCATGAGCCACCACCCCAGACATGAACCCATTTCTAATGCAAAACACATACTGACCAGACAACAGGGCCCTTGGTTGTAGCGGAAAGAGCAGTGACCTTGGAATTAAAAGCCCTGTTGTGATTCTTGGCTTTGCCACTCTTAACCAACCTTACTTTTTTTCACCCATAATGTGCAGTTATCTGTCCCACTCTTTGAGGATGCTGAAGGTGAAATGAGGTGTGCTTTCTATGTAACAGTGCCTTGTGAGCACTTTCCTCACCTCTCCCTGAGGAAGTTTGGGTCAGGCCTACCAGAAATTATAGCCATATAGCATGGAGTGAAGTAGGACTAGACTGGCATAGAGTGAGTCTATGGGAGTGACCCTACTGGTTTCCAGAGAGAATGTTGAAGAGTCTACAATGGGGAGGCCTCATCAGCCTCATCAGCCGCAGAATAAGAGGAAGGTTAGGAGTCTACAGAGCTGAAGAGGTGGTGAGAAGTGGTTCCAAGCTGGAAACTGGCAAGGTAATCTGGAACTCTGTCTTGATGTCTGTGGAGTTATCCTAAATCAAGACTCAGGTCCCTCTTATCTTGTATTTCTTAAATTAGATTGTTTGATGCCCTTGGTATTTTGAAGCTTCTAGTTGCATAATCTTGATGGAAATAAAGGCACAGGATTAGGACAAATAGCTACAGTGACTTGTATACCTGCGTAGTGAAAACCAAAGAATCAGTAGCTAGAATCTGTATCCACAATTGCTTACAGACCACTCCTGACATTTAACATCAGGCAAAGGCTGGGCATGGTGGCTCACGCCTGTAATTCTAGCACTTTGGGAGGCCAAGTCGGGGAGATCACTAGCACTCAGGAGTTTGAGACCAGCATGGGCAAGATGATGAGACCCAGTCTCTACAAAAATGAAAACAAAACAAAAAAAATAGCTGGGTGTGGTGACATGTACTTGTAGTCCCACCTACTTAGGAGGCTGAGTGGGAGGATCACTTGATCCCAAGAGTTCAAGGCTGCAGTGAGATATGGTCACTCCACTATATTCCAGCCTGTCTGCATTTAAAAGAAAAAAATAAACACACACACCAGCTTAACCGCTTACCATCTCGGTTTAATCATCTTTATAATGGACATAAAAATGCCTGCCATACTTTATATCATAGGATTCTGGAATAAATGAAATAATACACATAAGGTGCTTTGTACAATGTGTGCTTGGCTCACAATAAACACTCAATATTATTAGATATGATTTCTACCATTATTGCTAACAATAGTAAGAAGAGTAGTAGTATTTAAAAGCAAGATTGCATTAGTTTTAAAGCACTATGAAATCCCAAGTTTTTTTTTTTTTTTTTTTTTTTTTTTTT
>NW_022437006.1:1227811-1263415 GCF_009761245.1 Sapajus apella
CCTGAGTTCAGGCAATTCTCCTGCCTCAGCCTCCTGAGTAGCTGGGATTACAGGCACGCACCACCATGCACAGCTAATTTTTTGTATTTTTTAGTAGAGACGGGGTTTCACCATGTTGACCAGGATGGTCTCGATCTCTTGACCTCGTGATCCACCCGCCTCAGCCTCCCAAAGTGCTGGGATTACAGGCTTGAGCCACCGCGCCCGGCCCCAAGTTTTTTTAAGACCCAGTCTTTGTTGCCCAGGCTGGAGTGCAGTGGCGCGATCCAGCTCACTGCAACCTCCGCCTCCTGGGTTCAAGTGATTCTTCTGCCTCAGCCTCCTAAATAGCTCTGATTACAGCTGCACGCCACCACACATGGCTAATTTTTTTTAGTTTGTTTTTTGTTTTTTAGTAGAGACGGAGTTTTACCATGTTGGCCAGGCTGGTCACAAACTGCTGACCTCAAGTGATCTACCCGCCTCGGCCTCCTAAAGTGCTGGGATTACAGGGATGAGCCACCATGCCTGGCCTCAAGTTATGATTGTTAATATTTTTGTGACATTGAGGATAAATATTTTTGAGTGTTATGCTACTGAAGGACATGTCTCAGCATCGATGTATCCCTGCCTGAAGCTATATGTTACTTTGCACTTAACACAGAGTTGTCTGGTGTCCAGAAAACAAATCAATTGAGAAAAGGCCATTTTGAAAACGATATTTTTCCAGGGAGCATACCCTAGTACTCTGTTGGGACATAAGTGCATGTGGGGGTGTTTGGGTTATAGGTCTTCAGTGTGAAATCAAATGAAGTGTTTTGTCTGGTCTTAGAATTTAAACCCACAAGGAGGTAACAAAGCAAAGGGCTAATATATCTGTTCGCTACTTAGAACTACAGGCCAGACATTTTCTTTTGTATTCTGAGATCTTATGATACTTGTCGCAGTGAAATAAAGCTGTGTGCATTATTCTACATTTCCATATTACTGTTCTCTATATTGGCAATTATTATGCTTGCTTCCTGTACTTAAAGCAGCATGCAGAGTTATTTTATAACCACTTCAAGGAAAGAACCAGTTCCTTTGGAGATTTCCTGTGGTTCCAAAGTTGCATGCCTCCAAGTCTGTTAGGTTGTGGGATTTTGCAGGTGAGAGAAATGAGGGAGGTAGAGAGAATGAAGAGAAAGTAGACTGGCAGACTTACAGAATGTGGTTTCATCTGATTTTTTAAGCTGAGGGCTACTCTGTTTTTAGACTCCATGCATAGAACTCAGGCCTCCTGGGTCCTGCCCTAGTGCTGCTTTGTGGTCAGAGCACCGTGGGATCGTGAAGCCTCAAGGCTGGGAATATGTGGAATCAGGTCCAAAAGCCATGAGCAGGTTGGAGTTTGGGCTCATGATTTCAAAGTTAAGGTCATGAGGGCAGCCAAGATGATTACCAAGAAGTCAGGAGCACGTGCCAGTAATGGCAATGGGAAGGTCTGGGAAACAGCCAAAAGATAGCTGTCAGGAACGTAGGACAGAGTCCCTGGGGCGGCTTTTCCCAAAACACGTTCCAAGATACACTAGCTCGGATGGGATGTTGACTTACAATAATATGTGGTGGAAAGGTTTTCCGGACAAACACTGACGTCAGAGTTAAGCAGGTTTTTTCTATTGCAGAGCTTGTCAGAGCCTCTAATAGGCCCCCATTAGTATCATAAGAATACAAGATGAAGCTTTAAAATTGGGCAAATCACAGATATTTCATACAGAATCCTGGATGTGGCCAGGAGTGATGGGAGACGAGAGATCCTCTTGTCAGAGCAGCACTTCACAGAACACACTTAGGAAAACTTGTTCCAGGGTCTGTGGCATGTGCTGTGAATTCATTGCTGTGGCCTTTTCACCTGACTGTTAACTCCATGGGGTTCGGAAGGAACCGGCAAACACCCAAAAATGTTATCTAGGCTCTCATTGAGTGCTTCCCCCTCCTCCCTCCATCTGAATCACTTGGCTGATATTTGTTGCTGCTATTAACAGAATTCAGGAAATCAGCCCTTCTTAGAGGAAGGGCAAGTGATTTAGCCTACAAGTACTGAGACCACAGACAATAAAATACAATGAGTGGATCAGAGCCTGTTTATAATAGGCCCTGAATTAGGAAAATAGGCTTTCTCCACTCCCTTAAAATGAAAATAAAATGGTAGTTTAAAGAAAGTACCGGCCAGGTGCAGTGGCTCACACCTCTAATCCCAGCACTTTGGGAGGCCAAGGCAGGCGGATCACGAGGTCAAGAGATTGAAACCATCCTGGCCAACATGGTGAAACCCCCTCTCTACTAAAAAATACAAAAATTAGCTGGGTGTGGTGGTGTGCACCTGTAGTCCCAGCTCCTCTGGAGGCTGAGGCAGGAGAATTGCTTGAACCCAGGAGGCGGAGGTTGCAGTGAGCCGAGATCGCGCCACTGCACTCTAGCCTGGTGCCTGGCGACAGATCAAGACTGTCTCAAAAAAAAAAAAAATTGAAAAGTACCAAAGGGAATATATCTAATCACGTAACAATGAGATTGAAAAATGAGGGCATATGGTGTGTTTAGGGATAGCTGAGGCTAATGAATGCCAAGCAGACTGCATCTTTGACAGTCTCACTGGCTCCTGAAATCATGACACACAAAACAGTATTCTTCTTGCATTGTTAAAGTGAAAGGCACTGTTTCCCTGTCACATTAGCAAGGTTCCAAGGTATGTGTTGTCCTTTCCTCCTGCTTGGCCCTGCCTTCTACAGCTAGTGCCCCTGCCATTTGTCTCCTCAGCGCGTCTCCAGCTTTCCTCTTCTCTTCTCCCCCTGCACGGCCTCACTTCCAGTCTCATCATCCTATTCCTGGGCTGGTGCCTTTGCTTCCCAGCTGCAGTGAGCTGGGGATAGATGCAGGGGTGAGACCGGCATTCCAGGTACTTACAGAAATGTTCATGTCTCTTTTTTCCGTTAACCATGAATTACTCGAGGGTAAAGATTGTGTCTTATTTGTCTTTCTGTCTCTAGTAATTAGCTGAGTACCTGGCACTTTTAATTAAGGAGTTATCACTCAGTACATTTAAATAGGGAGAAAAAGGAAAAAAAAGAATGGAATAAAGTAAAAGTTTGATAGGTTTTATTACTCCTTTTGCAGTTGATCACGGGCTATTCTTAATGTTTATGGAGCGTTAGTAGTTCAGCAGCATACAGATACGATATATTAAAATCATACATTGAGGTTTTTTTCTTTTTCTTTTTAACCTCGAACTTAGCATATACATTGAGTTTTTTAAAAGTAGTTGGGCATGGTGGCTCATGCCTGTAATCCCATCACTTTGGGAGGCTGAGGCAGAAGAATCACTTGAGCCCCAGAGTTTGAGACCAGCCTGGGCAACATAGTGAGACCCCATCTCTACAAATTTTTTTTTTTTTTTTTTGAGATGGAGTCTCACTCTGTTGCCAGACTGGAGTGCAACAGCACGATCTCAGCTTACTGCAATCTCCGCCTCTTGGTTTCAAGTGATTCTCCTGCCTCAGCCTCCCAAGTAGCTGGGATAACAGGCACCCACCATCACACCTGGCTAATTTTGTATTTTTAGTAGAGACAGGGTTTCACTATGTTGGTCAAACTGGTTTTGAACTCTTTACCTCAGCTAATCTGCCCTCCTTGGCCTCCCAAAGTGTAAAATTTTTTTTAAATTAGCCGGGTGTGATGGTGCACCTGCAGTTCTAGCAGCTTGTGAGGATGAAGTGAGAGGATCACTTGAGCCTATAAGGTCAAAGCTGCAGTGAGCCGTGACACTGCACTTCAGCCTGGGCAACAGAGCAAGACCTTGTCTCAGAAAAAACCCCAAAAAGTTCATAAGCACTTAAACGTGCTTTTCAGAAAATGACTAATTATCAAAAACTAGCAATTGTGATAATAGCAAATGAAGAAATGTCAAATGGAGGAGAAATGAAAAAATTTGTAGAATCCAGGACACACATTTATAAGAAAGTGAAATATTGTGAAAGTAATTTGGAGGAGAATTATGATAAATTATTTGGGACTAGAATTACCAGCAGTAAATTCAACTGCATGTCGATTATTAGGCATTTGATCATTGCTAATGCTGTTACTATCTTTGTTGAATAAGAGATTCATACTTGTTGTACAAGGTCTGTACATTTATAAATAATTCATTATTATATTAGTTTGCAAGAGTCATGATTTTGCCAGAATTTATCCAGAATGGTCTATTGGTAATCCCAGAGAGTAACAGAGGCATTGGGCAGTGAAGCTAACAGCAGGTGCTAAAGCCAGCATGAGCAAGTGCTGAGTGGCAGGAAAATAGAACTCGGACAGTAGTGAGGGCAAATATAAGCAGACAGCGCAGGCCCAGAAGGAGGCAGCCAGTAAGGGGCTTAGGAGGCTGGAGGGGCAGAGACTAAGGAACACTCCCTGGCATCATGCAGCATTACTATTTACGTGTTAGTAGTTTCAGATAGTTTCAGATAGTTACACACTTCCATGCAGTGTTTACCATGTGCTAGCTACTGTTGTAGTATGCTCTCTAGAATTTAATACTTTAATCCTCACAGCAACCTAGGTAGATACTATTATGAATCCTATGAATTCTCATTTATAGATGACAAGATTGAAGTACAGGGAAGGTAAGTCATTCACTCAGCTGATCATCAGTAAATGGAAAAACCAAGATTTGACCACAGGAAAATGATAGTTATTTGGCTGACTTGAAGAATGTTTAAGTTAATGTTTTGCTGTAGGACCCTATTTAGTGCTTAATGATATACAATAACTGATACAGTTGGTATCCAAACAGCTAAATGTCATGCTTTTAGAGATCAGTGAAAGCTGCCTAAGTGTACATGCACCTAGCATTTGAGTTACTTTTGATACAGATGATCATACCAGAAAAATATGCCATCAGTTTTCAGGCCTGTCTGCACAGTACTATGCTTGGAGTTCTTCATGATATATTCACTCATGATATCAAAGCTCAAAACTGTTATGAATCTTAGGCTCTGGTGAAAAAATGTGATTGTTTAAAAATTCAGCATTTATCTTATCCTGTGGATGGGCAACTTCTGAGGCCCATTTTTCACCACCAGCACAGCAGTAACACAGGGTGTTGTTTTTTTTTTTTTCTTCAAGTTTCAGTTATTTATTAATCAGTGTAATCAGCAATAGATTACATTAACATGATTTCATGCATTTAGAGAAGAAATATTTCCTGGTTCAGTGGAAAATTGTGCGGATGGCTTCTGGAAGACCTTCATTTTAAAGCAGCTTTACATTTCACTTAGAAATCTGGACGTTCTTTCTTCAGCTTGCTATAATCCACATTCACAGAGTAGAACTTATATTGATCATTGGGACCCAGTTTGTTCCAGGGCTCTGGGTTATTCTTTTTGTCCCAACAAACATCTGGATTGAACAATGCCAAACGCAAGAGATACGGGGCTGCTCCCCCACCTCCAGCTCCAATAAATACAAAGAGGGGGATCAAGCTCGGATGCTTCTTGGCCTGACCTAAGATGTGGCGGAGCATGTTTGCGGCAGAGACCTCCGATTGGAAAGAAGAAAATGAGCCCAGCCACCAAGCTCCGGGCTAAGTAGTATCTGCATTGACACTGTGCGGACTTCCCTATACAGGGTGTTTTAATAAATCTATTGCCCAGTCTCTTCCATATGGCTCTGCTTAACTGTAAAAGAAGGGACCGAGAAATGGGTGTTATGATGAATTGGAAACAATTTTCAGATAAAGCACAGCTGTCTGTGAACCTCCTCCAGCTTAAGATGGTGTCAACTAGAATTGCCTTTTGCAAGCAGGCAGAAAGAGACACATGTACTTGATTGTGGTATCTCTTTACTCCCACCTTCCACTCTGGTCATTCCTGCAGACACATAGTAATTTGTATACTATAAATAGCTAGAGCTTTCTGTAATCTTTGTTTGCTTGTTTTTTGAGATGGAGTCTCACTCTGATGCCCAGGCTGGAGCACAGTGTCTCAATCTCAGCTCACTGCAACCTCCACCTCCCGGGTTCAAGCGATTCTCCTGCCTCAGCCTCCTGAGTAGCTGGTATTACAGGTGCCTGCCACCATGCCCAGCTAATTTTTGTAATTTTTTTTTTTTAGTAGAGATGAGGTTTCACCATGTCAGCTAGGCTGGTCTTGAACTCTGACCTCAGGTGATCCACCTGCCTCGGCCTCCCAAAGTGCTGGGATTACAGGCGTGAGCCACCACTCCCGGTTTTAACCAACATTCTTAGCTGAACACAGCGGAAAGGGGAACCTCCATTAGCACGTGGAACTCAGGCAAGGCAATAGTGAGGGCAAATATGAGTGGGAGAGCTGCCTTCCTGGTGCAGTGGTAAATTCAGTCTCTACCTAACAAAACAGCATGCCAAGCAAGGTACAGCAGAGCACACTGGCCAGTCCCCATGCAGGAATCATCATGGAATGTGCACTTTTAACACTGCCATGCAGGGACACATGGCATCTAACAACAAATGGCCATCCCAAGAGTGATGGAGCAGAGTGTTGGGCCTCCAGAGCCCACATTTTTATTGTAGTGATATGCAGTCTTCTTATAACAGGTACTATGGCCATGGGTCTCATCAACTTCTATTCAAAATTGGAATTAGGATGAGCATAGCACGTTGTGTTCTAACAGAATTCTAACTTTTAACGTGCCACAGACAGTAGTATTCTTTAGAAATGTTAGTGTTACCCTTTCATCTTTTTAGAGTACCAAACAAAAGACACTCAGTAAATAATTATGGAGTACAATTTGAGAAAAACAAAATATTTCTAGTCTGAAAATTAGCATTGTTTTAAAAATTATTTTTGTCTTTGGAGGTTGTACATTTATGTCAACTGCACAGGCACATTGTTGATATGCTTAAGAAAGATAGCTGTCAAAACTGCCTTTTTACACTTTGTATTAGTGCTTATCCAACCCTGAGACCTTTAAAAATATTGAATATCTGCAGTTATCTCCCTTCAAGTCTTATTTTTGAGTTTATGTTACTTTTAAACTCCAAAGACCTCAAGCCATTTGCTTTACCTGACAGTATAACATTCTTTAATTTTAGGTAGCATTATATGATGAGTCTGAAATATTGGCAGTCTATAATCCATATAAGTTAGTGATCCTAGTAAATGTAAATAAAATAATAAACAGAAACATGCTGGACATGGTGGCTTATGCCTGTAATTCCATAACTTTGAGAGGCAGAGGCGGGAAGATTGCTTCAGGCCAAGAGTTGGAGACCAACTTGGGCAACAGAAACCACATCTCTACAAAAAAAAATTTTTTTTGAGATGGAGTCTTGCTCTGTCACCCAGGATGGAGTGCAATGGCGCGATCTCAGCTCACTGCAACCTCCGCCTCCCAGGTTCAAGCGATTCTCCTGCCTCAGCCTCCTGAGTAGCTGGGATTATAGGCTCCTGCCACCATGCCTGGCTAATTTTTATATTTTTAGTAGTGACAGGTTTTTACCATGTTGGCCAGACTGGTCTCAATCTCTTGGCTTCGTGATCCGCCCACCTTGGCCTCCCAAAGTGCTGAGATTACAGGTGTGTGCCACCATGCCCAGCCCAAAATTTTTTTTTAAATCAGTTGATCATGGTGGTGCATGCCTGTAGTCACAGCTACTCAGGAAGCTGAGGTGGAAGGATCACTTGAGCCCAGGAGGTTGAGGCTGCAGTGAGCCATGATTGCACCTCAGTCTAGGTGGCAGAGTGAGGCCTTGTCTCAAAAACAACTATCAATAAAAATAATATTAATAACAGAAACATTCAGTCAATAACTGGGATTTTTTTTTTACTGTTGCTGTTTTTATCAAGATAAACATCTGGAGAGTTCCACAATTCCAGATGCTTAAAAATCTGCTTCTGGGTTGTGAAGAAATTATTTGGGTATGTATAGCTTTTAACTTTTTTTTGTTTTAACTGAATATTGAGGATTTGTGTAGAATAACCTTGAATGTTTTAGATTTTAGATGTAAATGGAAATGTCAAAAATTTTATACAGGTTGGGCTCTTAGCTACATATTTCCATATTGTCAGGATTTAGAAAACATCTTTTATGAAATAGAAACCAAGAATTTTGGCAAACAGAGAAACTTGCTCAAGGTCTCCAGAATTCATTTGTTTGACAAATATGTATTGAGCATCTACCCTGTGACAGGTGATATTCCCGGGATTTGTCAGGAGTACGATTGCTGCCTTCCTGGAGCTTACATTCTAACCAGGGAAAACTGACAATAAACAATTAACAGAATAAATAATGTAGTTCATTAGAAAGCAATAGGTGCTGCAGAAAAAACAAAAAACTATAAAGTAGGGCCGGAGTAGCAATAAAACTAAATAGTGTGGTCAGGGTAATCCATGTGGACAAGTTGCAATTTGAGCCGAGATTTGAAGAAGATAAAGCAATTCGCCTCAAAATAATCTGGGGGAAGAACATTCTAGCACCAAGTTTTCTTGGCCTGTTGGAGGAATAGCAAGGAGCCAGTGTGCCTGGAATGGAATGTGCAAAGGGGCAATAGGGGCCAGTAAGGTAAGAGTGGCAACGGGGCTAAGGCCAGATCCTGTAGAGCTTGCAAACCATTGCAAGAATTTGAGATTTTACCCTCAGCAGAACGTAGATCTTTTGGAGAATTCTAAGCACAGGATCTGACTTGGGTTTTAAAAGGGTCTCTCTGGTCCTGGTTTGAAAAATATGGACTGCACTGGGAACAAGGGAAGGAACAGGGAGACCAGGTGAAGGGTCTTGCTGCTATAATTCAGTTAAAAATTGTGGTAGTTTAGGCCAGAGTAGTAGCAACAGAGATGGTGCTAGATAGTAAAATCTGGAAATATTTTGGAAGTAGAGCCACCAGGATTTCCTGGTGGATAGGATGTAGACTATGAGAGAAAAAGAGGATTTGGGGTGTTTTCAAGGTTTTAGCCTATGCATAAATGGTGTTGTTGCTACTGAGTCAGAGAAAACCTCAAGGCAGTTAGTTTTAGGTGAAAGTTGGGTGATGAGATATGGGTCTGTTGATAGTGAGATGGCTTTTAGACATACTGGGGAAGATGCTGGTAGGCAACTAATGTAAATCTGCAGACAGGTGAGGTCTGCAGTGGAGATTTAATCTCAGCATGTGGAAGGCATGGAATTGTGGGTACAAGTGGGAGTGGAGAACCAATCCCTAATCCAAGTGCACTTCAGTATTTAACTTTTATTTATTATTTATTTATTTTTGAGGCAGAGTTTCACTCTTGTTGACCATGCTGGAATACAGTGGCATGATCTCGGCTCACCGCAACCTCTGCCTCCTAGTTTCAAGTAATTCTCCTGCCTCAGCCTCCCAAGTAGCTGGGATCACAGGCACCCGCCACCATGCCCAGCTAATTTTTTGTATTTTTAGTAGAGATGGGGTTTCACTATGTTGGTCAGGCTGGCCTTGAATTCCTGACCTCAGGCGATCCACTTGCCTTGGCCTCCCCAAGTGTTGGGAATTACAGGCATGAGCCACTGCACTCGGCCCTTTTTTTTTTTTTTTTTTTGAGGTGGAGTCTTGTCCTGTCGCCCAAGCTGGAGTGCAGTGGCGCGATCTCAGTTCACTGAACCTCTGCTCCTGGGCTCAAGCAGTTCTTCCACCTCAGCCTCTTGAGTAGCTGGGATTACAGGTGCTCACCACCACACCCTGTTAATTTTTGTGTTTAGTTAGTAGAGATGGGGTTTCACCATGCTGGCCAGGCTGGTCTCAAACTCCTGACCTTGTGATCTGCCCGCCTCGGCCTCCCAAAGTGCTGGGATTACAGGCATGAGCCACTGCATCCAGCCATTTTTTTTTTTTCTAAAGTGACAAGGTCTTTCACTCTGTTACAGCTGGAGTACAGTGGTGCAATCACAAGTTACTACAATCTCAAACTCCCAGCCTCAACTGATCTTCCCAAATAGCCAGGACTACAGTTATGCACCACTGTGCCCAACTAATTTTTTTTACTTTTTGTAGAGATAGTGTCTTGCTATGTTGTCCAAGCTAGTGTCAAACTCTGGTGGTAAGCAGTCCTCTCTCCAGGGCATCCCAAAGTGTTGGGATTACAGGTGTGAGCCATCACACCTGGCCAGGCACTTTAATTTTAAAGAACCTTTAATATGGTTTCTTGCCATGTCAGAGATAAGAACAGCTTAATATTTCTTTATTTTTTTCTTGGTTAAACAAGGGATATGCTTTAATTTTTTTAATTTTATTTTAATTGTGGTTAAAAAGTACTTAAAATTTGCCATCATAACCATTTTTAAATGTACATTTCACTGGCATTAAATACATTCACCACTGTCGTCACAGAACTCTTGTGCTTCCATCACCACTATCATCCACAGAACTCTTTTCGTCTTGCAAAACTGAACTCTGCACACACTAAACAATAACTCCTTTTTCCCCCCTCCTTCCAGCTCCTCAGAACCACCATTCTGCTTTCTGTTTCTATGATTTTGACTTTTCTAGGTATAAGTGGAATTACACAGTATTTGTCTTTGTAAATGGCTTATTTCACCTAGCATTATGTGTGTCCTCAAGATTCATCCGTGTTGTAGCATATGATAGAATTTCATGCTGCATGCGGAAGCTCATGCCTGTAATCCCAGCACCTTGAGAGGTTGAGGCAGCTTGATCACCTGAAGTCAGGAGTTCTAAACCAGCCTGACCAACATGGTGAAACCCTGTCTCCACTAAAAAGAAAAAAATTAGTTGTGCGTAGTGTTGGGCACCTCAGCCTCCCAAAGTGTTGGGATTACAGGCGTGAGCCACTACACCGGGCCCGCTTCTACTTATGTATTTTTATTTATTTATTTTTTTTTTTGAGATGGAGTCTTGCTCTGAAGCAAGGCTGAAGTGCAGTGGCATAATCTCGGCTCACTGCAACCTCCACCTCAGGTTCAAGCAATTTTCCTGCCTCAGCTTCCTGAGTAGCTGGGACTATAGGCCCGTGCCACTACATCTGGCTAATTTTTTTTTTTTAATTTTTAGTAGAGATGGATTTTCACCTTGTTAGCCAGGATGGTCTTGATTTCCTGACCTTGTGATCCACCCTGCTAGGCCTTCCAAAGTGCTGGGATTACAGGTGTGAGCCACCGTGCCCGGCCTGCTTCTAATTTTTGACTATTGTGAATTAATGCTGCTGTGAACATGGATGTACAAATGTAAGGGATATGCTTTTTTCTTGAGATGGAGTCTGGCTCTGTCATGCAGTGGCATGATCTTGGTTCACTGCAACCTCCACCTCCCAGGTTCAAGCAATTCTCCCACTTCAGCCTCCTGAGTAGCTGGGATTACAGGCACCTGCCATCATGCCCAGCTACTTTTTGTATTTTTAGTAGAGATGGGGTTCCACCATGTTGCCCAGGTTGGTCTTGAACTCCTGACCTTACGTGATCTGCCTGCCTCTGCCTCCCAAAGTGTTGGGATTATAGGTGTGAGCCTCTGCATCCAGCAGGGATATGCTTTTTAAAAAGTCTCTGTGTTACGTATACTTGGTGACTTTCAGAGATTTTTTAAAAGATAAGTAATATGTAAATACATTTTTATTATAAAAGATTTAAATGATATAGCTGTTTGGAGACCAAAATATGAAACTTCTCATTCATTCTCTCACCTCACCTTCATCTGCAATTCTGTAATTTACATTTGCTGTGTTATCTTCCCCCTCTTTCAGTACATTTCTATACATTTGTCTATATCTTATTCTTTTTAAAAAATGAGATATTATACATATTCTACAGTTTAATAATGTCTTGTAGATCTCTGTTATTAATATTTTGGAAATCTTCCCAGTCTGCTGCATATGTTCTATAATGTTATACCGACCATCCATATACATACAACTTTACATACACAGGACTATTGCTGTAGATTAGAGTCCTAGAAGAACAGTTCTTAGGTCCAAGGATCTTTCTTTAACTCTTCATCAGATTTTCTTTTTGAAGATCCTTTGTGGCTTGATAATTATTTTTCTAGCAAATTTATTATTCAGGTTTAGAAGTTCAGGGAGCTATGTGAAATAACACTCAAATAAATTTCCTGGCTATGGATTTGTTCCCGTTAGCGAGCGAGTTGTAAAGTATGGGTTTTATAACCTTAATGGCTTTTTTTTAAGGCAATTGATCTCTTAATCTAGGTTTGTAGGCTAGCATATAGAAGATGTAATCTGTAATCTATGTGACAAATGGGGGAGTTTTGGGAGTTAGGATAAGAGCGTTGAAGAATGTCTTATAATAATGTTTTATAGTGGAGAAACTTGGCAGATGCCACCTCACCAGTTGACCAGGGTTAACATCACATGATAATCATGTTGCTACCATGCAGTGATATTAATATAATAAAGTGAGATGGGTGCATTGCCTCTGTTACATTGTTCCCCCAAACCTGTAACCACAGTCTAATAATGAAAATATAACAGAGAAGCCCAATTTGAGGGACATTCTACAAAATACCTGACCATGTTCTTTAAAAGTGCCAGAGTAATTCAAGAGAAATCTAAGTAATTCTCACAGGTTGTAGTACACCAAGGAGACAGTGAAAACTAAATGCAAATAAAGTGGTTTTTGGTTTTTTAAAGTATGTTTATCCTTATGGACAATATGCTCCCAAAAAGATCTACCCTAGAAAACTGTGTCTTCCCTCTTTGATATAAGAGATCCTTGTTCCAACAGGTGGACTCCATTGAGATCTCCAGGGCTAGAGACCCAGTGTATGTATGGATGAGACAGTATAACCAGACTGTAAGCAGGATCGTATAAAGATGTGATCTGAGGTCATGGACGCTGTAGCAAGAGGTCAGGCCCGAAGAATCAGAGAACTGAGTGGACTTTGAAATGGATAGCCAAAGAGAGAATCCAAACTTAAAATGCAAAAGAATAAAATATAACAGCCAATAACAGACTTGCAAATAGTAGCCAAAAGTCACCCTAACTGATCATAGGACATATCTACCACTCAAAAGCATGACTTAGTGCATAACCGTTGAAATGTCAGAAAAGACAGATAAAGGAAAGTTAAGCCATAGGGGCAACCTCTGCAGTTGGAACGAGGAAGCCATATGCAGTCAACAGTGAGGCCAGTTGAGAATATTTGAGGTTAGCATATATCTAGAGATTCCTATAGGAGATGCAACCCAGCAAGCCTAGGTCAGCAACCCAAGGTCAGAGTACACAATGGGTTAGTATTAAAAAGTGGCTAAACAGATGATCAGTCCTCAAGAAGGACAGTATTTAAATCAGATACCTCTCCTCCCCCATGCTAACTAACATACTGTAATTCATTATAGCTGTGTCTAAGATAACTATTTATAAATCAGCCCTACTAGTTCTTCTTGTTATTGTAATTTCTAATCAAAGAGCCTCTAGAGTTAATAAATGAGAGGACCAGCTTATTACAATTTCGGTTTCAATTCCCTGTTATGCAACTGGTACCCAAATAAGGACTGTTTGTCCAAATATGAGTTGGCTAAGTCAGTCAAAAACAAGCAGAAAGTTTCAGTTTTTGTTGCTATTATCCAAGATGTTAGCAGATGAAGTGTTTAATGAAAAGTGTTTCTTTTAGGCAAACTTCTTTTTACCGTGATTTGTTTAACTTATACCAGCGGTCTGCACATTTTTTCCTGTACAGGACCATATAATCATTAATAGTATTTTTAGCCTTGTAGCCACATATGATCTCTACGTATTTGTCATTGCCTTTTTGTTTTTTTAAACAAATGTTTAAAAATGTAAGTGTTCTCTGTGTCCTTCACCATGCTTCCATGCTTTGTGGTAGTGGCTGAAGTTTAGAGACTTGTTTTAAACAATGTTCTGACATGTTGATCTATTGCCTCTGGCAGAAGATGTGTAATGAATCATGACTTTGATGAACTTATTTTAAAAGTAGATGCACAGTTGATCTCTTATTCCAGGCATTTTGGCACATTCATGGGAGATAGTCTCTATCAACATGACAGTTGTAAAACCTACTATACCCTGAAAGTTTGCTGTCTAGAAATTAAGTGCTTTGTTTTCATTCAAATTAATATTTAGATAAGACATGTTTTATTTCTAATTAGACGTCAAACTTTTTAAATATTTTAAAGTGTAATAGTGATTACCTTTTTAAAAGACTCAATGTAACTCGTTTCTTATTTAACCCATTAACTGCCCCCTTTTTGTGGTATTGTTGCTGCTTTCTCTTATGAATTGATGCTAAAGCTACATTCTTGATGTCTCAGGGTCTCAATTTATGATTACATTAGTTCCTTGCTTTAGTTTGTAGTTGAACTGTGGCTCTGCACTGTTTGAGACTGTACAGCCATCCTTCACTAGACCCCAGCAGGTGGCCTTTAAGCCATTCTTAGTATCATTGTGAAAAAGCATCCAGTTTTTCCCCCTAAAAGGCCAAGTGGTTGTATGACATGCTGTGGATTTTAGGGATGTACTTTGCCTATTTCACATACTTTTTCTAAGAAGGTAGATAAGCTTACACATTTAAAGGTTTGAACTGTATTTCTTCTGTTTATAATTTTATTTTATTTATATTGAGATGGTGTCTCGCTCTATCACTCAGTTTGGAGTGCAGGGCAATAGTGTGATCACGGCTCACTGTGGCCTCAAACTCCCAGGTTTAAGCCATCCTCCCACCTCAGCCTTCTAAAGTAGCTGGGACTACAGATGTATGCCACCATACCCAATTAATTTTTTTGTAGAGACAGGATTTCACCATGGCTGCCTAGCTGGTCTCAAATTCCTGGGCTTAAGTGATCTGCCTGCCTCAGCCTCCCAAAGTGTTGAGATTACAGACGTGAGCCACTGCACCGGCCTTTTTATAATTTTAATAATAATCTGTCAAATAATCTTTTATTACTTTTGCTTTCTAAATTCTTGTTATATTTTGCTAAACAATGCTTAATCTATCTGATAAACCATTTTAGTAGAAGGGTGTCTGATAAGCACCATCCCTCCCACCCTGCTTTTCTTTTTCTTTTCTCAAAGTTACAAGGTCTCCCTCTGTTGCCCAAGCTGGAGTGCAGTCCTGTGATTATAGCTCACTGCAGCCTCAGCCTCCTGGACTCAAGAAATCCTCCTACCTCAACCTCTCTAGTAGCTGGGGTCATAAGCATGCACCATGTTGCCCAGCTAATTTTTATTTTTTAAGTAAAGACAAGGTCTCATTATGTTGCCCAGGCTGGTTTCAAACTCCTAGTGTCACTTAATTTCTGTTTTGGCATTGGCTCTGAAAGAACTGTTGAGACAGTACTTGGAACTCGATATTTTCCAAAATCTGTTTTACCAAGATAAATTTTAAGGAGGGCCACAGAAAATAAAGTTCAAGTGTGGAGTCTTTTTGTTTGTTTGTTTTTTGGGTTTTTGGGTTTTTTTTTTTTAGACAGAGGTTTGCTCTTGTCGCCCAGGCTGGAGTGCAATGATGCCATCTTGGCTCACTGCAATCTCTGCCTCCTGGGCTCAGGAGATTCTCCTGTCTCAGCCTCCCGAGTAGCTGGGATTACAGGTGCCCACCACCACACCCAGCTAATTTTTGTATTTTTAGTAGAGATGAAGTTTCACCATCTTGGCCAGGCTGGTCTCAAATTCCTGACCTCAGGTGATCCATCTGCCGTGGCCTCCCAAAGCCATGGGATTACAGGCATGAGCCACAGTGCCCAGCCCAAATGTGTTTTTTAGTCAATATTATTTAATAATGAATTGAATTAAGAGACGTTGTTTTACTCAAAAGAAAGTTGATTTGGTTTTTTTTAAATAGCTTCTCTTGTTTTAAATAATTAAGGTTTAAAAAAAATCTCTAACAGTTCTCTTTCAGATATTTGGATTCTATAAAAACGAGACTCTTCATTCCTTAACCAAATGATAATTCCTTAAATTACATTCTTTGATTCAATTATAGTGAATTTCCTGGTAGAAATTTTATTTTCTCTGAAGCAGAATCAGTTGTCTTCATATCAGCATGTCAACCGGAAGAGAAGGAAATCTAATATGCATAATAAAGAGAGAACACCAACACATGACGCCTTTAAAAGTCTCTGAAATTCAATATATGACTTTTTATACCAGAAAGTGAACAAAATTTTAATCTTTTCCTCTTCATCTATGTCTCATGATGTGTTGGTGTGATTTTAAAGAACATTTTGGGGTTGTGAGTTCTATATAAATGTGACCATGTCATCTGTATAATCTTGCCATCCTTTCTTTGGAAAACATAGGTCACGTTAGCCTGTGTCATGGATGTTGATGTGGAGTCTGACTAAGCTAGTGGGCGAGAGGGTGTGTGTAGATGTGGGCGCGTGTGTGTATTTGTTCATTTCTAATGGAGCCATTCTTCTAGAGTCTTTGGGTCAGCTGTCACGTTGGGCTTTCCTCCTTTGTACTTTTGAATTGCTCTATGACTAGCAACAGACCCGAAACTAAAAAGGAAGGCTTTTAATGGATTAGTTCAGTCCTTTCCTTCGCCTACATTGTAGCAGCTGTGTTCTGCCCTTTCTGTGGCCCTGCAAGGAAAGGATGCCTGTACATAGCAGTCTTCTGTCAACATCCATTATAAGATTCCTAAAGCCCATAGAATGAGATATTTCCTAGGAAAACTCTTTGTCAATGCCAGCCCACATGGGAAAAGTATTTCTGTGTTTAGTCTTGTAACTATGACTGTTTCTGTTGTACGGGGTCAGGAGAAATTTAACTTACAAGACAGTGCTGTGCTATGCCTCTATACTTAACTGCCCTTTCTTTCTGAACTCTTTTGTAGGCAGCAGTACCTGTCCAAAGATCGCTTTAGCTCCACCTTGTTTCATAAGCAACACAACCACACTGGTTGATGAGAATGTATCTAAAGAAGAGGCTCAGGGAATAAATGGGAACAGGCCAGCAAAACACTCAGCTGCAAGTCCAAAGCCACAAGGTATGCTCATTGGGGAATTGTGATTGGGGTGGGTACTTTGTTCATCAAACAAGGCTAACTATCAAGATGATGGCCACAAAGAAAGCATTTTAAGCTAGAAGTGAGGAACTGGGTACATTATTTTTTAGAGAAGAGGCTATCTCTATGCATTTTCTCAGGTAGAGGTTGCTATTTGCTCTGCTCCTGAAACAACATACATTTCTCTATTACGGATCTTTTCATGTTGCTGAAATTTTTTGCATGTCATCTTAATGGAACTGTGATCTCTTTATTATGCTTGACCTAACACAGGGACTTATTGTCTGTGTAATAAATGTGTTTGGAGCACTGTTAGACAGAAATGATTTTCTAGATGTCAGTATTTGTGAAAGAGATAATTCTAAAACAGCACTTCATGTACTTATCAAGAACGTGATTTGATAATATTAAGGAAGTGGGACTTGAAAATACCTCATAGTAAGGTCATCCGCAGAAAGGAGCAGTAACAGCTCTCCATTCAGGATTGAGTGGCCAGCGAGGGGAAAGAAAAAGCCGTGATGGTAGAAAGTTTGAATGATTTTTTCAGTGACTGTTTCCTTTTACAAAGAAATTTCCAGTGAACTGAGTATTAACTTTGAGAAGCACAAAATTATAGTTTCGATGATAAAGAGCGAGGCCTTTTGAAATGGAACACAAAAGCTAGGCTACACTACGGTTTAATGTGTAGTTTCTTCCTTGTAGATTTTCATTGATAATGAATGCTAAACAGATATGAGAAACAATACTGGGCATTGTCAGAATTACTACACTTGGGAAAAATCAATATCTGTTTTTGTTTATTTCGTGTTTACTTAGGTCTCCTGTTCTTGCAAAGAAAAATTTATTCTAAAAAAAAATGTATTCTAGAGCATGCATTATAAAATAAGTGGTGTTATTCCTTAAAGTTGTATGTTTTAAGGATTTCTGAAAGAAAATTTTAGAATGAGTTTGAAATGAATCTTCTGGATTATGGGATATTTGTCTGCTTGTTCTCACAATTATATTTGTGGTGGTATGGAATATCGCTATCAAGCAAGGTCAGATAATTGACGATTCAGATGAGTAGCCTATTCACGAGCTTATAACCATTTCTTTTGACTGCACTGCTCCCTTATAGCATTGACATGAATATAAACATAGGAAATTTTTTTTGGCCATGATTTGAGCCTTTTGTGTTTCCAAAATGTAAAATTCCATCTTTCCTATTAGACCCAAGTTGACAAAGATCCAGTGTGAGGTAAGAATATTAATAATGAATACAATTCTAGTTTCTGAATTTTCCTGATCAAAGGAAGAATTTCATTATTTAAAAAGCCTTTATTTTTGGAAGATGCACTACATTACCTCATTGTTTTCCAGAGTCATTGTATTGAGAGAAATAGAGTGTCCTTCCTAAGCTGCGTGTGCCAAAATAATCCCATTTTTAAGCAGACAACACTTAACCTTGTTTTTTTGTAGTTGTATTAAAGCCAGCGTATTGTTATTTAAATACATACTTACTTCCTATCTTAAATATGGGCTAATTATGTTTATATACTTTTCTAACTAAAGGGAATATTTGCAGATATTAAATAAATCACAGAGTACTTTATACTTCTTTTTCAAAATACTTGCAAGTAGTGTTTGGCCCTTCCCTGATACCCATGGCTAACGTTTTAACTCTACCTTTCATCCTGCCATTTTGTATTTCCCTATGTTATAGTCTGTTCAGGTTGTTGAACAAAATACCATGAGCTGTGTAGCTTATAAATAACAGAAATTTATTTCTTACAGTTCTGTGGTCTGAAAGTCCAATATCAGATTCAGGGTCTGATAAGGCCTGCTTTCTGGTCTATAGATAGGTCCAAGATCAGATTCAGGGTATAATGAGGGCCTGCTTTCTCATAGATGGCCATCTTTTCGCTATAACCTCGCAGGCTGGAAAGGGTGAGGGGTCTTTCTGGGACCTTTTTTCAATGGCACTAATTTGATTAATGAGAGCTCAGTCCTTATGACCTAAACACCTCCCAAAGGCCCTACCTCTTTATGCTGTCACCTTGGGAATGAGGATGTCAACATGAATTTTGGGATGCAAACAAACATTCAGATCATAGCACTCCATAGGAACTTTATTTTTTCTCATTCATTACAACTTGACCTGCTGTATATTTTACTCATCAACTCAGTTTTTTCTGCCTATGTGTCCCCTCACAGAGTACATAACCAGTCTTCAATAATACTGCTATATGGCTACATTTCTTCCCCTTTGTTTCTGCTATTCTTTAAAACTTTAAACATGTGCCATGCAGGGACCAATGCCCCTAAAATGAGGCTACATCTTAGTATTGTCAGATGAGCTGCCACATAGATTGGTCAATAAGTCATCAGTAATACCCAAGAATGAGTGTTCCCTAATTCTTTTTTTTTTTTTTTTTTTGAGACGGAGTTTCGCCCTTGTTACCCAGGCTGGAGTGCAATGGCGCGATCTCGGCTCACCGCAACCTCCGCCTCCTGGGTTCAGGCAATTCTCCTGCCTCAGCCTCCTGAGTAGCTGGGATTACAGGCACGTGCCACCATGCCCAGCTAATTTTTTGTATTTTTAGTAGAGACGGGGTTTCACCATGTTGACCAGGATGGTCTCGATCTCTTGACCTTGTGATCCACCTGCCTCGGCCTCCCAAAGTGCTGGGATTACAGGCTTGAGCCACCGCGCCCGGCCCGTGTTCCCTAATTCTTTAGTGGAGAGAAGCTAATTTTAATTTCTCCTAACATTTGGGTGACTGAGGCAGAGAAGAGAAGTGGGTGCTAATAGGGACCTACTGCATGAAGCAAGGAATTATCACACTGACACCTTTGTTCCTGCCTTGCTGCAAATCCCTTATAAGTTGTGAATGGTGAGGTTGCTGCAACTTCAAGGTCACTATGTTTGGAGTCCTGATAAGGGAAGGGGAGTCAGGCTGGCATGGCAGGAGCAGAGGAAAGCAGAAAGAAAAAGTATATAAACTGTTAAGTCCACCTTTCTTCCTGGTCCAGGGCCCATAGCAGATAACTTACAATCTTCCTGCACTGACTTATCACCAGACCCTGTGACTAATAGAAAAATGCAAGTTAGCTCACTGCAACCTTGGTGTTAATCAGTACTGCATGTAGCCCTCTCTAGCACAAGCACTATCCTGTAAAATCCCCAGGAAGCCTTTGTCTCTTTGTAGTCAGCTCCTCTCTTGGTGATCTGTCTGTTGCTTTCTTGCAGTGTATTTTCATACTTTGTCTAATAAGTACGCCTTTCTGTGCCTACAACTGTCTTGGTAAATTCCTTTACTGCCCACGCCACCAGCCCTGGATATTGCTACCCACAACACTGTGTTGTTTTAGTTTAATTTAGGACTCTTACTCTAGATGAGTAATTTTCAAGCATGCACTTTTGCCCACATATGCATATCCTCCCCCGACAATAGGACATTGGTGGTATCTGGGGACATTTCTGCTTTACACTGCTTGTGGGAATTGCTACTTGCAGCTAGTGAGTGGTGCATAGGGATGTTGCTCTGCATTCTGCAATGCACAGGACAGTCCACAATGAAGAATTCATACAAACTGTAGTATCAGTTGCTGCATTTGCAAAACTCTGACCTAGATTAAAATAAGCACATATCTTTTATTTCATTATGTAGATTGCTAAGATTATAGTTACAATTTATTGTGTGTGTGTGTTTTTTTTTCTGAGATGGGGTTTTATTCTGTCACCCAGGCTGCAATGCAGTGGTGCGAACTCAGCTCACTGCAGCCTCTGCCTCCCAGATTTAAGTGATTCTCTTGTCTCAGCCTCCATAGTAGCAGGACTACAGGCATGCACCACCGCGCCCAGCTAATTTTTGTATTATTTTTTCGGTAGAGACGGGGTTTTACCATGTTGGCCAGACTGGTCTTGAACTCCTGATCTCAGGTGATCCACCTGCCTGGGCCTCCCAAAGTGCTGGGATTACACGCACGAGCCACCACCCTCAGCCTATTGTGGTAATTTTCAAAGGGGAAAGTATTGCACATCTTTATTAGTGGTGATTATGTAGTAATGTCTCTGGAACAATGTGTGGTTTATGTTTTGTGTTTATTAATCACCAGTAAGTAAAGACTTTTGAAGAATTATTTATAGGTTTTTAAAAGGTGAATCAACTAAGTTTCATTTTATTTTATTTTATTTTATTTTTTGAGACGAAGTTTTGCTCTTGTTACCCAGGCTGGAGTGCAATGGCGCGATCTCGGCTCACCGCAACCTCCGCCTCCTGGGTTCAGGCAATTCTCCTGCCTCAGCCTCCTGAGTAGCTGGGATTACAGGCACGTGCCACCATGCCCAGCTAATTTTTTGTAGTTTTAGTAGAGACGGGGTTTCACCATGTTGACCAGGATGGTCTCGATCTCTTGACCTTGTGATCCACCCGCCTCGGCCTCCCAAAGTGCTGGGATTACAGGCATGAGCCACCGCGCCCGGCTCATTTTATTTTTAAACCTGAAAATGGAATGACCAGAATACCAGCCCTTTGCATAGTGTTTCAAAATCAACAGAAAGAAAGATAAATTTTAGAGACTGGATAAACTTGGATTTGGATATAAATTGGAACATGTATATTTCGAAATGGATTTGTTTCATAATTAGAGCTTGTTTTGCCTCAGCCTCAGAAAATACCCTAAGGCCTTGGAAAACAATGGGTTATTCACTTCATACCAATCCTAATAGTCAAACAAATTACTGAGCAACCTCCAACGTAAGTCTTTCTTCTTGTTCACCACTTTTAATACTGGCCTGTTTCCTGCCATGCTAGTCAGTAACTCAAAATAGCTCCTTTAGTAATTAAAGCTAATAGTTTTCTCTTAACAGCTTTTATCCAGAACATTCTCCAAAGTTTCTGATTATTTTGATAACATGCAAATTGTCACATAATGTCTCAATCATTACATGCTTTAAAGAACCACATTGTTTTTTGAGTAACTTACATAAATATAGAGTACTTAAACCTATTCATTTGCTTCTAAAGTAAAAGTCTATGTGTAATAATCCATTCTTTTCAAAGTGTAATGTTATAATGCATTTATACATAGTCAGCTTTTGTTGTTTCTGTTTTTAAAAAGAAGAGTAATTGAAGTCTGTTGACTTAAACTGGCAATTAGTTTCTCTTTTCAGTCTAGATAATCACTTTGAATAATTAATTTTTTTCCTATTTATATCTGTAAATGTGGGTGTAATAAACCCATCTTACTTGTAGTTCAATGGAGATCTCAAACTTAGCATTTATAAAACTGAACTGCTATTCTCCTTTCCAAAAATTGCTCTGTCTGCTGTGTTGTTTGACCACAGATCCATCCTTCTGGTAGATAAGACCCAAGGCTTCAGAGTCATCCTTGCCTCCCCTCTCTTTCTGTCATATGTTTCATTTAATCTCATCAGGAAATCTACTTTAAAAATATACCTAGAATCCAAGTATTTCTAACTACCTTTGTCTAAGCACCATGATCTCTTGCCAGAATTTCTACAATATCTGCTTAATTGTCCACCCTATTTCTCCCCTGTTCTCCTCTACATTCTCAACACAGCTGCCAGAGTGGTCCTGCTGCAAGTTAAGTTATATCATGTCACATTTCAGCTCAGAACCCTGCGGGGACTTCTCATTTCATGCAACCTCAAAATAAGTGGTCCAGAGTCTACTTTCTCTGGCCTCCCTCTGCCCTGCTTTTGCCCACATGCTCATTCTGCTCCAGTCCTGCTGGCCTCCAGAGCCCAGCTGTCCCTGGCTCTCATTCCACCTGCTGGAAAGCCTTTCCGCAAACAGAAACAGTTCCTTTCACTTGAAGGCTTACTCACATCGCAGCTTCTCACAGAGGCCTAACCTTGCACACCCTATTTAAGATAGAAGTCTGCCCTCCCTTTGAGTTCCCATGCTCTGGATTGTGTTTATCTTGTTCTTATAGCCCTTACCACGTTTTCTCCTAGCACTTACCTCCTTCCGATAAATGATAAATGATTTACTTGCTTTTTTTGGTTTATTTTTCCTTTGCTCATTGAGAGGCTTAAGTGCCTAGAACCTAATAGGTATTCAAGGCCAGGCGTGGTGGCTCACGCTTGTAAATCCCAGCACTTTGGGAGTGCGAGGTGGGTGGATCTTGAGGCCAAGAGATCGAGACCATGCTGGCTAACATGGTGAAACCCCATCTCGACTAGAAATACGAAAAATTAGCTGGGCGTGGTGGCGCATGCCTGTAGTCCCAGCTACTCGGGAGGCTGAGGCAGGAGGATCACTTGAACCCAGGAGGCAGAGGTTGCAGTGAGCCAAGATCATGCCACTGCACCCCAGCCTGGCGACAGAGCAAGACACTGTCTCAAAAAAAAGAAAAAGAAAAATTTTAAAAATAGGTATTCAATAAATATTCATTTAATTAATGAATAAATGAAAATAAACACCCTATATAGAGGTATACGAATTGCTCAATGGGCTGCGCGCGGTGGCTCACGCCTATAATCCTAACACTTTGGGAGGCTGAGGCAGGTGGATCATGAGGTTAAGAGATCAAGACCATCCTGGTCAACATGGTGAAAGCCCGTCTCTACTAAAAATATAAAAATTAGCTGGTCATGGTGGCACACACCTGTAGTCCCAGCTACTTGGGAGGCTGAGGCAGGAGAATTGCTTGAACCTAGTAGGTGGAGGTTGCAGTGAGCCGAGATCGCGCCATTACACTCCAGCCTGGGTAACAAGAGCAAAACTCCATCTCAAAAAAAAAAGAAAAAGAAAAAGAATTGCTCAATGATAAATATTTTTTAAATGCTAAATTCTTAATGGTTTTGTAAATTTATACTCTCATCAAAAACGTGTTGTTCACATTGCTTCATATCTTCACTGACAGTATTGTCAGATTTAAAATTCTAGTTCATTTGATCTGGTCAAAACGGTATCAGCTTATGCATTTAATTTGTATTTCCCTGAAATACTAATAAGTGAGGGTGAACACTATTTTTCTTATCTATATCCTTTGGGTTGTTAGGTCTTTTAGTTAATAGTGCTTAGGAGTTTTTTATTTTTATTTTGAGGCAGGCTATCTGTTGCCCAGGCTGAAGTACAGTAGCATGATCTCATCTCACCGCAACCTCCATCTCCCAGATTCAAGTGATTCTCCTGCCTCAGATTCTGAGTAGCTGAGATTACAGGCATGTGCCACCACACCCAGCTAATTTTTGTATTTTTAGCAGAGACAGGGTTTTGCCATGCTCGCCAGGCTGGTCTCAAACTCCTGACCTCAGGTGATCCATCTCCCTTGGCCTCCCAAAGTGCTGGGATTGCAAGCATGAGCCACCGTGTCAGAGATTTTTATTCTGATTATTATTCCTTTCTTCCTTTTATATAATACAAAACTCTTATCTGGGTCTGTAAGCTCCAGTTCTTCACAGGGCATTGTAGAAGAGCCAAAGAAGGCTGAACAAGGAGAGGGGCAGATGAAGGCCATTCTTGTATTTTGAAACTTTGTATCCTGAGAAAATTTCACATTGATGTTACATAGTTATCTTAAAAATAGATGTCTTATATATGTTAATCTTGTGTGATTACAAAGTGCTTTCTTTCATTGGTAGGGTTCTTTCATGTGCTTTTAAATATTTTTCTGGTCATTTACTTCTCAGAGTAGCAGTGTGTTACTTTTTCAGTCTTTGACAGGAGCAGTAAGATTATATAATGAATTCGTTTCATGAAATAGTGGTCTTCCTTAAGACTTGAATGTAGCTGAGCAAGGTGGCTCATACTTATAATCCCAGCACTTTGGGAGACCGGGGCAGGTGGATCACCTGAAGTCAGGAGTTTGAGACCAATGTGGCAAAACCCTGTCTTTACTAAAAATACAAAAATTAACTGGGCATGATTGCAGGCGCCTGTAATCCCAGCTACTTGGGAGGCTGAGGCACAGAAATCACTTGAACTTGGGAGTCGGAGGTTGCAATGAGCTGAGATTGTGCCACTGCACTCCAGCCTGGGTGACAGAGTAGACGCTGTCTCAACAACAACAAAAAGAGTTGAATGTTAACCTATAATCATGGAAACAAAGATGAGACTCATTTCCTGTTCTTCAAGGAACTCAGAAGTCTAGGGAGGCAACCCTGGTTATAAAATATTATAAAACAAAATGACAAATGTTAGTTGAGAAGATACTTGAAGATTTTTGACGCAGTGTGGGAGGGCAAGAGGTGGAATAGCCAGGTAAGCCTTCCGAAAAAGAGTTGGTGGCTGAGGTGAGCTTTGTGGGAATTATGGGAGTTTGCCAAGCGGACCATTGTAGGTATGTGCAAACACCTGAAGCCTGAGAAAAACTTACCAAGCTTACAATAGAAGATGTAATGCAATGTGTCTGGAATCTAGGCTGCATAGGAGTGGGGGACTAGAGATGAGGCAAGCACTAAGAAAGTTCCCAGGAAATCTATTTCAAGAGAAAATGAAGCCAGGAGGGTTGGCTCTCAACCTGTAATCCCAGCTACTCTGGAGACTGAGATGTAGTATCACTTAAGCCCAGGAGTTTGAAGTTACAATAAGATATGATTGTATCAGTACACTCTATAAGATAAATAGAAAAGAAAATGAACCTACTGTTGTGGCTTTCCAATAGACATGTTTTCATTTAGCTCTCGATATATAATAAGGTACCTACCAATATGATTCTGATTGTTCATATTGTAGCAGAATTGTACTTAGCTAATCTTACTCAGCTAAGTAAATGTTATAGTAGGAGGTATTTGGATTCAGGGCATCTTTTACCTGAAAATATTACTGCTCTAGAGAGCTTAACAATCAAGTAGGAAAAGACTGTATTTGCATACTACACTGTTCTCAGAATGTGAAACCCAAATCTGGAAATGGTATTGCTCCTTTTAAATGTCACACTATTGATCTGTAGAATTAATATTGTATCTGAAGAAAGGGGAAAAAATCTAAATAAATAAATAATTGAAATATCAAGAAGAGGAGGAATTGGAGCTTTAGAGTCTACCCATTCTCATTATCTGTAATGCCAATAGAGACTAATAATAAACTGCATCCTTAGAATATCGCGTACAATTTATCATCTTTTCCCTTATAGAACTCATTTGGGAAAACTTTTTAAACAGTGAATATTTGTCTGTTTGATAAAATCGTTATTTATTTAGCTTTAGATTTTTATTTTCATTTTAGTTTAATAATGTAGTCTTCATAATCTGGATGATGCAAAGGATTTACTGGTCCTTTGTAATTCGTGATCTTGTATATGTAAGGGAGGAAAAGTTTTCCTCTACCCTTTAAGTTTCCAGGTGGACCTTCGAATTAAGCTGACATAAAAACCGATTAGCAGAGCAAAAACATACAAGAGATACAAAGGATGGCTGCAATTTGTCTGGTTGCCCAGAAACTAAGAAAGCTGGCCATGAAGAGAAATTTAATCTCAGTAATTTAAGTATCAGTTCCTGGGTTACACCTGCCACGTCTGTTCATTTCTTTTGGGTACAGACTATTAAATTGAAACATGAGATCTTGGTTTTTAACTGGAATTGGATTTTTTCACATCGTAAGTACATAGCATACAAGATTTCTTTTTCTTTTAGTCCTGCATTAGATGTTCCTGTGATCAAAAGTGGTATATTCCTTACCTTCATCAACTCCTGCCTTGTGGAGGAAAGAAAAAAACTTTAAATCTGTAATATATTTAGTATTTTACTGCAGCTTTATTATTTAGTCCTACTTGTTACTAATTATTTGATAATTATACCACAAATTGTGATAAGCAATTTAGAGAAAGTACACAGTGCTTATGAAACAGTGTAAGAGATGGACAAAATTTAGATTGGGAAAGTGGGTGGAGTTATCCCTGAGAAAGTGATAGGTATCACTGTATTTTAGTTTTTCACGCATCTGGCACATAACAAATAGGGCATGTTTAGCGAGTAAACTCTAGGTAGATGGATGAGTTATTTCATAACAAATTTAGCACACAAAATTTTATTCACTTCCTTCTTTTAGTATTCTAGTTAAGAATGTTGAATTATTCATGACCTTAAGAGATTTCCTTTTTTTTTGGTGGGAGACATTTCTGTTTTACTGCATTAGTTCATATTTATTACTCCTAATGTTAAAAGGGTTTTTTGATGGGAGATTTTCCTGTTTTGCTACATTAGTACATATTTATTCTACACAGGAGTTTTTTCAGTAAACTTAACAAATATTCCACTTATATAAGCCCCTTTGTTTCAAAATGATACTATATTAATCACCCCACACACACAGACATATGTTGGAAAATACCATTTTCACAAAAAGAAGCATGCCCTTTTTAAATTGAGATTTTCTTCTTGTTTGTATTGAAGGGAATTAAGTGAATTAATTGCTCCACTTGTAGTTCATTGTGACTTTTCTTCCTTCCCTATAATAAATTGATAACTGGCACCGAAATGATGAAATCTAGGCCAGTGAGCATGAGCCAACTGTCAGCTGAGTTTATAAAAGAGACGAGATCACTAAAAACCAGGGAAACCAGCTGAGGGAAAATGGGGCATGTAATTAGGAGGCGACATGATTTCTCATCCTTCTTCCAGAAGGTAAAGAAAGGATTTAAAGAAGAAAAAAGATGATTCTATTTGATCTGTCAACACCGCTTATTAAAAAATACCTACATGTTATAATATGTTATCCTGAATGTTAATCTTAGAGAAAAGTAATACTGGTTTTCAAAAGGAAAGTAATTTTTGTACTGATTGTGCACTTATGGCATATTATATTTTATCATCTACAGTGTGTTAGGGAAATTCTGTAGATTTTAGTATTTCATGAAGTAATCTGTTTTTATCCTATTAATTTATTGGAGGACTTAGGAAGTAAGCAGATGATTTGTGGAATATTGATGCAGGTCAACCGTCTTACACTGTTTGGTGTTGCTACATGAAAATACCTGATGCTGGGTAATTTATGAAGAGGCTTCTTTGGCTCACAGTTCTGCAGGCTGTACACGTAGCACAGTGCCAGCATCTGCTTAACTTCTGGTGAGGGCCTCAGACTGCTTCCACTCATGGCAGAAGGTATAGGGCAGTCAGGATGTGTAAAGATCGCATGGAGAGAGAGGAAGCAAGAGAGATGGGGAGGTGTCAGGCTCTTTAATAACCAGTCTTGCAGGAACTAATGGAGAGAGAACCTATTCACTATGGCAAGAATGGTACCAAGCCATTCATGAGGGATCTGCGCCCATGACTCAAATCCCTCCCATATTTCCCACCTCCAACATTGGGGACCAGATTTCAGCATGAGATATGGAGGGGACAAACATCCAAACCTGTAGCACCAACTCTGTAACATAGCAGACAGTGATAGTAAAACTTCTTTATCTCTTCACCTGCTTTTTTTTTCTTTTTTTTTGAGGCAAGGTCTCGCTCTGTCACCCAGGTTGGAGTGCTGTGGTGCAATCTTGGCTCACTGCAGCCTCCAACTCCAAGGTTCAAGTGATTCATGTTCCTCAGCCACCTGAGTAGCTGGGATTACAGGCGTGCACTACCGCACCCGGCTAATTTTGTACTTTTTTTTTTTTAGTACAGATGGGGTGTCACCATGTTGGCCAGGCTGGTCTTGAACTCCTGACGTCAAGTCATCCACCCACCTCAGTCTCCCAAAGTGCTAGGATTATAGGTGTGAGCCACCACACCGGCTCCTTCACTGCTTTTGCTGCATTTATGATGAGGCGAAGTGCTAGTAATGGAGAGAGCAAAGTCTGGATACCAGCCATAAAATTAGATCAGGCCTGTTACCCCAGGCCAGTCACTTAACCTCTCTAAGCTTTCATAGACATAAGAGGAGAAGAGTGGTACCTACCTCAGAGACCTTATAAAGTATAATATTTCATCAAAGATCAAATGATATAAAATGCTTTCCTTAAGTGGACCTGTGTTAATGCAACATTGTATTAATGTTGTTTGTTGTTGTTTTGTTGGCTTTTATGTTGTTTAACTCATTAGCTGTGGTTTCTGTTATATCTATTATCACTCTACTGTATTAGAAAATCTGTTTTGTAGCAGACGATGTGTCTCTAGGATTTGGTTTTAAATTTAGCACCACCTTTTCCCTATTTAGATGAATAACTGCTGTGTTATCTGTAATAGATCTTAGAATGCTTTAGCCTTATGTATATTCCTAGGTGTTTAATATTGCCATATTTAAGATGCAATAAAATTAAAAGAACCAATTAAGTTAGGAGATGGGATTTCCAAAAGGCACGAAGCAAATGTCCAAGAGGAACAAAAGTCGTTTGGTTATGGTTTAGTTCAAAATTTGACACCCCCCACCATACAATGGTTCTATAATGCTGAATATTTTTGTACCCAGGACACAAGACTTTCTACTGTTATTGAACAAAATATCAGTGAAATACTGAATTCTATTCTTTTTCTACAGTGCCTCCAAAGCCATTACACCTGCAGAATTCACCTTCGTCCAATATACACCAAACCCCCAAGCATAAAGCTTTACCTAGTGCAAAACCAAGGATGGAGGAAATTAAACCTGCCTCTGCTTCTTGTGTCTCAAAAGAAAAACCCAGTAAAGTATCAGATCTCATCAGTCGCTTTGAAGGAGGCAGGTAAGAGCTAATTTACAATGGGAGAAGGCAGGGGAAGAAGAAAGCTGATTTTCAAAAAAGTGATAGTTATAGGCTTTCTAAATAAAAAGCATAGAGTATTTTATTCCATTAGGTATGGTAGGCCTTTAGAAAGGGTGAATTTTTAAAACCAGTGACTTAATCTTGCCCTAATATGCACTGTCATTTACAATGTATTACCTATGTGCAGCACTGTAGGCCACCAACTTTTTCATGAAATTGTGTGCTTTTGTATCTGTGTGCTTTCTCTTGTTGCCTCTGTATCTCTGTGTGTCATTCTCTATGTGTTGTTCCTTGTGGGTCATTCTGTGGGACTCTGGATATCTGGGTTGGAATGGCTGAGCAGTGGCCTCTATCTCTTCGTTTCTCACTGTGTGTGTTCGTGAATGTGACCCCTGTGTGCTTGTCTCCTCCCTAGGCCCTCTCTTCTTTCTGACCCATTTTATTTAATGTGGATCTTCTATACCCATTCAGTCTCTGTTTCTTCTCTCCACATACTCCATCATATTACAGGTTTTAAAAGAGATATTACCAATAGCAAAATGTATGTTAAATTTCAGTTTTATATGTATTCTTTAGTCCCAGTGTTCTAAAAAACAAGATAGGTGAAATATTATATTTCTCATTTTTAAAGATAAACAGAAACCCACTTAAAATGCTTTTCCCCTTATAAAACTCTCATTTATTTATTTTTCTTAGTCTGTTGATAAATTTCATTGCTGACTTAAATGTAATTTTTAAAAAATTTATCAATAGGATTTTATTATCTGCCATCAAAAGTCTATGTATAATAAACAGAATGTATATAACTTCACTTTTATCCTTGAAAACAAATATTTTCATTCCAGTGTAATATTTGAGACTTGTTTCCTATTAGGGTGATTTTATTATTTATTTGTGAGATTTACTATTACTTATGTAATGAAATTATAACGTGGAAATAGTTTGAGTATCTTCTGGGAATTGTGACCAAGCACAAAACCTGCAGTGTCCCTCATTTTTAAAAATGGGTCTAACACATGGTGGTTCTTCCTATCAATTTCCTGTAAACAACTCAGAGCCTCCCTCTATTTTACAAAGTTACAAGTTCTGGAGAAAATTAACTTAGAAACCTCTTCAAATTGTAGGAACTTTGGTCATAAATATTTAAACTTCAGCATCTCCTCCTCTGAAGTAGGATTTACAAGACCTTTGCTGTCTTAGATTACAGTGATCTTTACTAGAACGGTTTAATTCCATTCAAAACATTTTTTTTGCTGCTCGGGGTTAAGTTGACTTAGTAACAACAAAGTGACCCCTCGTGTTTGCAAATTCCAGGGGCCATGCCTAGTGACTGCATAATAGAAGGAGGGGCTGGAGCCCTGACTTAATAACAACATAAGCATGTCAGAGCCTGCATCCCTAGGTTTCAGGGATAACTTTCTGAAACCTTAAAAGGATCAGTATTCCAAAGGCTGCGTCCTCTCATCCTCGCCATTTTGGTTAACCCACTCTGCATTGTTTTAGATTCCTCTACATGTGAAATGTTTGTACTTTTTCCACTTAATGTTTTTTAATCATTCAAGCTTCACAAATTCAGTCCTGTTTTGATGCAAAGGTTGAAGTTTTAATTCATCTAAGGAAAAATATGCTATGATTTATGATTTTTTTTTTAAGCAAGTTCTGTGCAAATTGGGTATAGTGTGCTTTGACAGGTCTGGCGAAGAAATATTATTTGTGGCAGAATCCACTGCCAATACGAAAAAAAGTGATATGTTCTCAGTAAGGTATTACCACTACAGACTGGCCCCAAAAGTGTGTGAGTGGGTTAATAACTGCATTGGATCTACAGAACTTCAGTACAAGATTTGTATTTACTGTTGAGCGATGCCTTTGTCTTTGCAAGGGTCATTTTCAGTTTTAGCCCTCCTTATGAGAGCTTAGACTAGCTTTGTAAACTACAGAGAGGTTCTTAGTTGTCACAGGAAATTGATAGGAAGAACCAACATCTGTTAGAGTGGAGTCTAGTCATAATGGTCATATCATACTGTTGTTAAGACCTTACGTGGCTAGATGTGGTGGCTCATGTCTGTAATCCCAGCACTTTAGGAGGCCATAGTGTTGGATTGCTTGAGCTCAGGAGTTTGAGATCAGCCTGGGCAACATGGCAAAACCCTGTCTCTACAAAAAATACACAAATTAGCCAGGCATGGTGGTGCACGTATGTGGTCCCAGCTAGTACTTGGGTGGTGCACGTATGTGGTCCCAGCTAGTACTTGGGTGGTGCAAGCATGTGGTCCCAGCTACTTGGTCCTTCCTGATGTGGAAGGATTGCTTGAGCCCAGGAGGTCAAGGCTGCAGTGAGCTGAGATTGTGGCACTGCACTCCAGGCTAGGTGATGGAGTGGGACCCTGCCTTAAAAAAAAAAAAAATTCCAAGTAACACCATTTTGTTAAGATGAGAGATTGGGAACAAGTAGATTTTCTTTCATTTTTACTGTGGTTTTCTTTCTTTCTCTTCCGTTCCTTCCTTCCTTCCTCCCTTCCATTCCTTCCTTCCTCCCTCCCTCCCTCCCTCCCTCCCTTCCTTCCTTCCTTCCTTCCTTCCTTCCTTCCTTCCTCCTTTCCTCCCTCCCTCCCTCCCTTCCTTCCTTCTTTCTTTCCTCTCTTTCTTTCTCCTGTTCCTCTTTATTTCTCTTTTTCAGAGTAAGAGAGAGTACTCTTTTTGACCGAGGAAAGACTTTAAGATTTTAGAAATAAGATTATGTTTCTGTAGACCTGAACACTGGTTTTTGCCATGGATATTCCAAGGTCAGCTATTTTCCCTTATGGTTTGGCATCCACAAAGCAGCAGGAATCCAAGTACTGGTTCAACTACTGATTTTACTAACTCCTTACCCACCTAATCCTTCCCTGTCTCCTTCCCTCCCTCCCACTCATACCCTTGATGTTACTTATTATGGGACATTTGCAGCTCTCATTCAAAGCCATCCTTTAGACAAGATCTGAAAATGCTTACATTTGTTTCAGAGGATCTGTTGAGGATCTTTCCACCAGGGAACCCAGAGACTGATGTGGGCAGGAGGAGGACAGTTTGATTAAAATCTCTAAAAACTACTTGGGAAATTAGCTAGGCCAAAGATGTCCTCTTCTCGGGGGCAAATCTCAATTCAAGAATGTATAACATGTAAATATTGCCCACCTCCGTGGATCGAGGTCAGAATATCAAGACCATCCTGGCTAACATGGTGAAACCTCGTCTCTACTAAAAGTACAAAAAATTAGCCGGGCGTGGTGTCACACACCTGTAGTCCCAGCTACTTGGGAGGCTAGGGCTGGAGAATCGCTTGAACTCGGCAGACAGAGGTTGCAGTGAGCTGAGATCGCACCATTGCACTCTAGCCTGGGTGACAGAGCAGGACTCCATCTCAAAAAAAAAAAAAAAATTGCCCACCTCCAAGTTTTATATATATGACATTTTCCCCTACTCAGTTTATCGCTTTCTTTCCTCTGGTGTTGGACTTTACCTGTATCTTTTTTCCTCCCTCATCACTTTCTTGCTGTCTACTTTTATTCCCTGTTTCATGCTCCAGTCCAGATCAGCAGTGACTGGGAAGGGTGGAGTAAAAGCGAAGGTGACACATCTGAGCATTGTCCTTGGGACTGGGCTGCTTGCTGTTTCCTTCCCCACCTCCCTTTATTCCATGACCTGCACTGGGGAAGATAATCAGCCCTAGACTTTCTTCCCACATTTTGACTGCAGCCTGTTCACCTGACGCTTATTCTGTCCTTCTGCTCCAGGACATCGTAACTTGGGGCGAAGACCAAGGGATTTAGAGTTGGATTCATGTTTGAGCTCTGGCTTTTCTGCTTGTTACCATGTGACACTGGCCACATTAATTTTTGAAGCCTAGATTTCTCTGTGGGATCCCTGTCTTTGGAATTATTGTGAGGATGAAACAATATAATTATTGTAAGGGGCTTCGTGTAGTTTGTGGTTCTTAGTAAGCACTTAAGAAGTGTTTCCGGCTGTTATTATTGTCATAATCATCATCATTATCATGGTTATTCAAAGCTCATCAAATATTTATTGAGTACTTCCCCTGTGTCAGGCACCATGCTAAGAGGTAAGAATAAAGCAGAGAGCAAGTCTGCACCCTCACCGAGTTTTAGTTGCTTAATTTCTTCTCATTTAGGTCACAGGAATCTTTGAACTTGTAGCCCAGAGTTTTGTGTTCCATTCCCCACCCCACTCCCAGAATCCTAGATTAAAATCTGTGCAAATATTTCTATAGGAATATTGTTCCATATTGGGAGTAAGTTTCATTCTCCTATTAGGACTACTATTATGTCAAGCAGTAATAAGGACTTTAAAGAAAAATAAAATAAGATGTGGAGTTAGTGATGGAGAGTGCTGTTAGTTATAGATAGGTGAATCTAGGAAAGCCTCTTTGGAGAGGTGTTATCTGAGCAGAAACCTGAATGGTGAGAAGGAATACCAGTATCTGGGGGGAGATTGTCCTAAGCAGAGAACAGCAGCTGCAAGGACCCCAAGACACACACACTTGGGTATTAAGAATGGGGAGCATCAAGGAGTATGGCAAGAACACACTTAGGGAAGAATGGAATCTAATGAGGCCAGGCACTCTGGGAGCTAGAGTATGTAGAATATCATAGGCTGTCTTTGGGACTTTAGTTTTCCCCTGAGTGTATGAGGAAGCCCTCAGAGTTTTGTGACTGACCTGCAGAGGTTCTATTGTAGGGGATCGGAGTAGAAAAAGAGACCTGTTAAAAGGCTATGGCAGCATGAATAAAAACGTTTTGAGAGTATGCATTATGCCTTCCAAATAAAAGTAACTTGTTGGTTCATAATTTGCTCATAAATTAAGGACTGGCTACACCAATTTAAAAATGTTAAGAAAGATCAGTAAGTAAAAATGTTAGGAAGAAATTATTTTATTAAATATAAGTATTATATCTAAGTCTTTACTAACTAGTCACGTTATTAAACAGTACAAGGATCAAGAAAAGTTAAGTGTTGAATAAATAAATAAATAAATAAATAACCCAAGGAAATGTTTCAGTCCCCATAGGTAGAGCTCAGGGTCATCTTCTTTATTTAAATGTTTATTTAAATGTGGATAGCACCCAAAGAGACGTGGGGCTACACTGAGAGTATTCAAATCTGTGTTTCTAAAACCATCAGAGATAGAAAAAAAATCAGCAAATGTTCCTTTTCAACTGGAATAAACTTGTCTTAATTCTAGAACTTTTCCATGCCAATGTTTTCATGCTTCCTTCGTATTTTATCTTTTAGCTCATTATCAAATTATAGTGATTTGAAGAAAGATTCTGCTGTGAACCTAAATGTTCCTAGAACCCCGGGAAGGCATGGATTGACAACCACACCTCAGCAAAAACTCCTGTCCCAGCACTTGGCACGGAGGAAGGGCAATGATACAGATCAGACTCAGGGTGCACAGACTTGTGTGGCCAACGGTGTAATGGCAGCACAAAACCAGATGGAATGTGAGGAGGAGAAAGCTGCCACTTTTAGCCCAGATACTTCTATTCAGGCCTCTGAACCCTTGCTTGATACGCACATAGTGAATGGAGAAAGAGATGAAACTGCCACGGCTCCTGCATCACCCACAACAAATTACTGCGATGGAAATGCTTCTGGCAGTAGCTACAGGACTCCAGGCATAGGCCCAGTGCTCCCCCTAGAAGAAGGAGGGGCAGAAACTGAAGCCAAGGTACAAGAGAGGGAAAATGGGGAAAGCCCTCTGGACCTGGAGCAGCTGGACCAGCACCATGAGATGAAGGTACAGCATGAGACTAGCTCATAAGCAGGGAAACCCCTGCCTACTCAATTGTTGTCTTAAAACTCTTTATTTATTGCACCTGTGCAATGTATCAGTCAGATCACCCACAATGGCAGTTAAATGATTTTTAAGCTCTGGCAGCTGATGAGTGTTTCCCCTATGCTCTAAGCAGATATTTCACTTTTTCTTTTCGTGTAGTTTCTGTTACTGTCTCTGTTGTAATTTCAAAACAAGAACAGCGTGGAAACTTCAA
>NW_022437006.1:1263515-1358446 GCF_009761245.1 Sapajus apella
TTAATATAGGAAATCCACAAAAACGTTGTTTTTATATAGAAAGAAAATGTTCCTTGGTGTTGGTGCCGTATCCCTAATACTTATGGGCCAAGCAAGAAGAAATTCTGTAATCTTCGTTGTTCAGAAGCTTCTTTTTTTTGTTGTTGTTGAGATGGAGTCTCACTCGCTGTGTTGCCCAGGCTGGCGTGCAGTGGCATGATCTCGGCTTACTGCAATCTCCGCCTCCCGGGTTCAAGCAATTCTTCTGCCTCAGACTCCCAAGTAGCTGGGACTACAGGCATGCACCACCATGCCCAGCTAATTTTTTTTTTTTCCAGCTAATTTTTTAATATTTTTAGTAGTGACGAGCTTTTACCATATTGGCCAGGCTGGTCTCAAACTCCTGACCTCGTCATCCACCTGCCTCAGCCTCCCAAAGTGCTGGGATTGCAGGTGTGAGCCACTGCACCCAGCCCAGAAGTTTCTCATAGAATAAATTGTAGACCTGCAAGATGAACCTGCCACTAGTAAATGTTACTTTTAAGGACATGAATATGGAAGTATTAAATTATTCAACAGATTATAACTCTTTCTAGGCTTTTAATTTTTTTAAGTTTTCTAATTAATACGCAATGTTATAATCAATGGTATAGTCTTTAAGTTTGAAGACCATTTAAAAATCATTTTAGAGCCAGGGGGCAAGGCAGGAAGAGCTCCTCAGCCCAGTAGTTCAAGACCAGCCTGGACAACATGGCAAGACTCCATATCTACAAAAGATTTAAAACTTAGCAGAGCATGACCGTTCACACCTGTGGTCCCAGCTACTTGAGAGGCTGAAGTGGAGAATTGGTTGAGCCCAGGAGGTTGAGGCTGTAATGAGCCATGATCATGCCACTGTACTCCAGCCCGGCCAACAGAGCGAGACTCTGTCTCAAAAAAAAAAAAAAAAAAGAAAGGAAAGAAAAAACATCTTAGTTTTGCAGTTAATTTATAGAAGAAGAAGTAGCCCCAGAAAACTTATGAGTTTTTTCAAGGTCACACTGTTTTTTGAATATTAGCTCACAACCCTCATGCTATGACTCCCAGGCCAGTGTTGTGTCCCTGAAGCAACAAGAAATGTCAGTCAGTGAAGCAGCCATGGGTAATCAATTGTGGAATTGTTGAGAACTGGGCATTTCTATCCTTTCTAAAGAGGGAAGTTATTTGATGAACTGCCTGGATGGTGTTTCTGCCCATGCGTACAATGTCTACTAAGAAACAGTTGATTTGCTAGTGAAATATATACTGACTCTCAAGGAGAGAAAGTTTAAAGAAGGAAGTGGGTGGAAGAAAGTGAGTTATACTTGGTAACATGATCTGAAACAGTAAAGAAACAGGACATTGCAAAGTGAATTTCTATACCTTGATACAGCGATAGAGTTTAGTATGTTTATGCTTGAACCATGGTGGAAGGAAGAGGTGGTTAGAACCAAGAAAATCTTTTACCACTGCTGGGATGATGGTACCAGCAAGTATATATGAAATGGTAAGAGCTGTTCTTATAAAGGAAAATAGAATTGGGGATGATGCCTGTGGTTGTTGGATGGTACTTTTTCTTGCCTGTCACGTATTATTATGGATTCATTTTTATAGATGAATCTTCTAAGGGAGAGATTTTATAGAATTTTCCTGTTAAACTAGTGAAACATAGACTAGTACTACTGGCGTTTCTCCTGAATGGGCCTTTACACAGTAGGTAACACATGCTGTATGTGGGAAGAAAAAGCAAATTTTCTTTGCAGAGCTGTTGATGCGAACACCACATCTCTTCTGTTAAAATGGAATGTTAGGATTTGATATCTGTGCTGTGGCAGTATGTTCACCTTTGCTGCTCTGATGTTTGATATGTTGCCTTTCCTTGTTCCTAAATGAAAACATAAATGATAGTAGTGTTAAGATGGTAAATTTTATTAGGTATATTTTACCACAATTAAAAAAAAAATCTTAAAAATGTTAGTAGTCTACGGTGGACCAAACAATTAGAACAAATCACAATTCTACTTCTGGCTTATTCATTAACTAGCAGTATGAGCTTGAACAAATCAATAATTCTTTGTGTGTTTAGCGAAAGAATCTAAACTGCATATAATCTTAAGGCCCTATCTTCATGTTGTAAAAGCCCCCCCCACCAAAAAAAAAATCTTAAGTCCCATTTCAGTGATTATATACTAATTCTCTGCTGTGATATGTAGGTATATTCCCTTGTTAGCATAGCCCTCCAGATTATCAGCTGCTGCGTAAACTGTCTAATGTGTTTAACTTATAAGATATAATGGAATATTTTTAGTTTCAATCTGCAGACAACTGAAAAACTTTAATCTTCCTGGAAGTGGATATGGATATGGACCTCAGAATAGTATTTTTTTTTTTTTTTTTTGAGATGGAGTCTTGCTCTGTCGCCAGGCTGGAGTGCAGTGGCGCAGTCTCAGCTCACTGCAACCTCCGCCTCCTGGGTTCAAGCGATTCTTCCGCCTCAGCCTCCCGAGTAGCTGGGACTACAGGCGCGTGCCACCACACCCGGCTAATTTTTATATTTTTAGTAGAGACGGGGTTTCATCATGGCGAGAATGGTCTCGATCTCTTGACCTTGTGATCCGCCCGTCTCGGCCTCCCAAAGTGCTGGGATTACAGGCGTGAGCCACCGCGCCTGGCCCAGAATAGTCTTAAGTATATTTCATTTAAGCTGGTGTTAGATTTAATAGGCATTTCTCAAATGCCCATAGGAGTGGGGAAAATGTGAAGGGATAGGGAATGAAAGTAGAGCAGCTAGGCACGGTGGCTCACGCCTTTGATCCCAGCACTTAGGAGACCAAGGTGGGTGGATTGCTTGAGTCCAGGTGTTGGAGACGAACCTGAGCAGCATGGCGGAACCCTAAAAATCTCTACTAAAAATACAAAAAAAAATTAGCTGGGTATGGTGACATGCACCACTAGCTACTTGGGAGACTGAGGTGGGAGGATCGCTTGAGCCTGGGAGACAGAGTTCGCAGTAAGCTGAGATCTCACCATAGCACTCCAGGATAGGTGACAAGAGTGAGACCCTGTCTCAAAAATTATACACGCGTGCGCACACACACACACACACACACACACACACACACACACACACACATTTTGAAGGCAGCTTTTCTTTATTTACCTATCAGCAAAGCCTCAGTCTACTGAGGAGGGAGAGACATACATAAATTGACATGCTTTGGAAATACAGATGACTGGGCCAGGTGCAGTGGCTCACACTTGCTGTCCCAGCACTTTAGGAGGCTGTGGCCGAGGATCTCTTGAGCCCAGGAGTTCGAGACCAACCTGGGCAACAGGTAAAACCCTATCTCTACAAAAAATTTAAAAGTTCACCGGGTGTGGTGGCACTTACTTGTGGTCCCAGCTACTTGGGAGGCTGAGGTGGGAGGATTGAGTGAACCCAAAAGGTTGAGGCAGCAGTGAGCTGTGAATCCGCTACTTCACTCTGGCCTGGGCCCACAGAGCTGAGACCTTGTCTCAAAAAAAAAAATAAAAGGAAATGCAGACGAATAAACAGTTGTGCCCCAGGAGTACTAGTTGAGGACCAGGCTGTTGAGAAGCAGTTGAAGTAGGCTTGAGGCAAGGGCAGGAAATTGCTAGGTGATCAATGATACACTGGGATGGGGACCAGTGAAAGTGTGAGCAATGAGCAGAGGCAAGAGAGTAGATGCTGCAATGTGAGGAACTATTTCTAACCATGTAATCAGAGGTCAGAATGACTAGCAAAATGAATATAGAGGTGCAAGGCTAGATTTAAAAGAGTAAGCTAAGAACAGACTGCAGTGGGCTTTTGAATGCCTGTTAAGAATGTAAATATTTTTTTCCTGAAAACATTAGAGACTTTTTTAAAAAAAAAGTTTAAAAATCTTAAAAGGTTTTTAAAACCTTTTAAGTTGCTAAGAGTTTACAATTTTCATTGAAAAATAGGAAAATTGGCAAAGCATACACATAAAAAAACCACACCCATAATTCTACTAGTGAGAATTGCTTAGATATTTAATATTCTGGCTTGTTTTTCTGAGCTGTTTGAAAAAACATACTTGATCGCATAATGTATAGTCACTCTGTATCCTGTTTTGTTGGGTTATACATAGGTATTTCCTTCATGTCAATTCAAACTTTCCGTAAGCCTAATATTATCTGGCATCAGGAACACTTAATTAAAGCATGGAAGTGACATGATGGCACATGTGTGGGTTTTTGAAAAATGAGTCAGATGAAAGGGAAAACAGATGGAGCAGGGCACGCAATTAGGAAGCAACTGCACTGGTCCAGGTATGAGATGTGAAGGGGGCCTGAAGGAGGCAGAGGGTGAGAGACAAGGAAGATTTTGAGGACCTTGTGGCTAGATGTGTGGATTAAGTCAGGTTCAACTTCTAGGCTGGATGAATTGGCAGGCGGCGTGCCATTGAATGAACTACAAGAGAATGGAAGGCAAAACCTATTTTGTGGGCAAAAAAGTAAGTTATATTTTGACATACTGTATTGAGGGGCTTTTTATAAGTCCCCAGGTGTAGATATCTTACAAAAATAGAATATTCTGGGGGTGTGGTGGCTCAGGCCTGTAATCCCAGGACTTTGGGAGGCCAAGGCAGGCGGATCAGCTGAGGTCAGGAGTTTGAGACCAGCTTGGCCAATATGGTGAAGCCCTACCTCTACTAAAAATATAAAAATTAGCTGGGCATGGTGGCAAGCACCTGTCGTCTCAGCTACTCAGGAGGCTGAGGCAGGAGAATTGCTTGAACACTGGAGTTGGAGGTTGCAGTGAGCCTAGATTGCGCCACTGCTCTCCGGCCTGGATGACAGAGTGAGGCTCTGTCTCAGAAAAAAAAAAAGAATATTCTGGAAGCATTATAGTTTATTGGTTAAGTGCGAAGGCTTTGGAATGAAAAGACCTGAGTTTAAATCTCAGCCCCGTCACTTATAACTAGGTAGCCACAGACACATCACTTTTTTTTTTTTTTTAATAAAAAATGTTAATGGCTATTGCTTATTTTTTATTTATTTATTTTGAGACAGGATCTCCATCTGTTTCCCAGGCTGCCAGGCTGGAGTGCAGTGGCACGATCTCAGCTTACTGCAACCTCTGCCTCCTAAGTCTAAGCAATTCTCCTGCCTGAGCCTCCCAAGTAGCTGGGACTACAGGCATGCACCACCATGCCTGGCTAATTTTTGTACTTTTTGTAGAGGCAAGGTTTCACCATGTCGCCCAGGCTAGTCTTGAACTCCTAAGCTCAAGTGATCCACCCACCTCAGCCTCCCAAAGTGCTGACAAGTGTGAGCCACCGAGCCTGGCCAGACACATCACTTTAACATAACTCTCCAGGCCATAGCTTCCTGACATGTTGCAATCATTGAGATGACAGGAAGGAAAGTAATGGTGTGGGTTTGAGAGAAGGAAGTAGAGTTGCTAATGAGGTTAGTTTTGTACTCTTATACCAAGTTTATGGTTCCTGCAAAACATCCATTTGGAGATACTAATTAAGCAAGTAGAACTATGGATCCAGAGCCCAGGAAAGAAGGTGAGAATATAAGAGGATGTGCATGAGGGTGTGATTAATGTTGCCAAAGCAGAATGTGTAGGAACAGGAAATGGCCAAGAGTTGAGCCATGAAGCACAAACAATAGAAAAGGAAGTTTGATAAATTGTCCAAGAGGAAAGAGCAGAGAGAACAGTGTTTTGGAACCACAGAGATGGGGGGGAATGGGGTGGGAGTGCAGGCATATTGATGAGCTTTGAGGAAAAAAGCATGATCAGCATTTAGAATATGAAACTAGGAGTTAGCCTAGACTTTTAGTAAGACTTATTAGCTAACTAGCTATATCTTAGTATATAACTCGGTGACTTGGGTAATTGAACAACGTTGAGCAAATGTATGTTGCCCATAGGCTATGGGCAAGGCACTGCAGTAAATACAAAGAAGAAACTTACAGTTAAGAGTTAAGACAACGGATGACCATTACTCAAGATATCCTGAGGTCAAGGGAAAAGGCTTCAATGATAAAGCTAAGGTTTACATCATGGCTATGAGGGTGAATTCACTGTTGTTAGCAGAAATGGAGAATCTAGGACGGACTAAGGGACCGCAGCCGTGAGGTAGCTTGCTGGCTTGGTGATAGAAGTATTGATTTGGGCAGTGGCCTGGCAAGAACAGTAGGAAGTCCTCTGGGTGCAAGGCTTGGAGCTTGGGGAAAGTGGAGATTGGCTATTGTAGCGACTGTGACCATGATTCTGAGAGCCTTGGGCAAAGACTATGGGCCAACCGTTGTTGTGTGGCTGGGAATTCAAGAAAGAGAAAAAGCAAGCTTGGAGTAGGAATTAGCCAGGACCAGCAAGTGAGCAGTGCCGAGAGAACAAAGGATGGGGTTTAGCAGAATGTTGAATTGAACCAGGAGAATTGAGAAAGATCAGATACTTGGAGGTCACAGCATGCAGAAAGACCCATTTTTGTGAGTGTGAGAGAAATGGAAAGCTAAAGTCTTGTTTTATGTGGGTTTAAAAAAAATTAAAAAGCCAGATACCATAACCTGGTGGTCAGGAGCACAGGCTCAAGATCCAGGTCCTCTAGATTTGAATCCCACTCAGCCACTTACCAGCTCTATGACCTTGAGCAGATTACTTCAGCCTCCCTGTGCCTCAGTTTCTTCACCTGTAAAATGGAGGTTACATATCTACCTTGTAACATTATGAGGTATAGATCATTTACTAGTTGTAAAGTACTTTAAAACAATGCCTTGGCACATAAAAGCTATATATTTGTTAGTGAAACATCCTGTTTCTCCCTTGTGAATCAAAATGAATAGACTCAAAACCTGAGATGTCATTTAATAGATCTAAATTTCAACACATTCTGACAGGTTAATACCAGCACCGCCCTTTCAGTTCTCCCTCTGTGGGATGCACAGAGATAAGTTTGCATACCGCCTCTTTTCTTTTTTCTTTTTTTTTTTAAGTTCTGGGGTACATGTGTTGATCTTGCAGGATTGCTGCAGAGGTACACATATGCCACGGTGGTTTGCTGTCTCCGTCCCCCCCATCACCTACATCTGGCATTTCTCCCAGTGTTATCCCTCCCCAACCTTCCCGCCCCTTGCTGACCCTCCCCTAGGTCCCCACCCCCCAACAGACCCCAGTGTGTGATGTTCCCCTCCCTGTGCCCATATGTTCTCATTGTTCAACACCCGTCTATGAGTGAGAACATGTGGTGTTTGGTTTTCTGTTCTTGTGTCTGTTTGCTGAGACCGATGGTTTCCAGCTTCATCCATGTCCCTACTATATATGTCTTCTTGTATCAATGCCATGATGTTTGGTTGCTATAGCTTGGTATGGTATATTTTGAAGTCAGGTAGTATGATGCTTCCATCTTTGTTCTTTTGTTCAGGATTGCTTTGCCTATTGAGGGTCTTTTGTGTTTTGTCTGGATTTGAGGATTGTCATTTCTATTTCTGTGAAAAATGTCATTGGCATTTTGATACAGATTGCACTGAATCTGCTTTGGGCAGTATTCTTATTTTACTGATGTTAATTCTTATGATCTGTGAGCCTGGGATGTCTTTCTGTTAGTTTGCGACCTCTTCACTTTGTTTCATTAGAGTTTTCTAGTTTTCCTTGGATAGGGCTTTCAACTCCTTAGTTAAGTATATTCCCAGGTGCTTTTTTGTAGCATACCGCATCTTTTTTAACCTAGGGTTCCTGTATTTTGTTTCTCTTGCCTAAGGACCATTGGTTATTACCACATGATATACTCTCATTAGTATGTACAAGGTTCTAACTTAAGGGAATTAACATAAAGCATTTATAAATGACTGAGTTACACTGGTGCTCTACTAAGTCTTTAGATAAGTTAATTCAGTTATTTAATGTGTATATATATTCAGTTCTTCTTGGTGCCTGTTCTTTATGCAAAACTCAAAGGACTCTTTAGCGTAATTTACACTACGTGAATTATAAGAAGAGTTGTTCTCTCTTCACCACCACTTCCTATCTGATCTTGTGCAAGTAACCAAACTTTTCTTCTTTGTGCAACCTCTGTTCCCCACACACCCGACATATCACGAAAGAATGCAATTGAAACCTTCAGATTAAAAGTTCTCACTTTTAACTCTCCTGGAACCCAGGAGACAGATGTTGCAGTGAGCTGAGATCATGCCATTAACTCTAACGCATCTGTTCTCCCAGCTCATTTCAAGTTTTAAACGTGATAGTGTGGAAGACCTAAGTTTGGGAAAATATTGAAAATATTGGTACATTACAAGTAGGCTTCGAATTACCTCCCAAAACTTCTTGGATCGTGCTGAGCTTACAGCCTGTTGATGATTATGACACTATATTATAAAGCAAGGAATAACATGTGCATATCATATTTGGGTGTTTTCTCTCTCTCTCTCTCTCTGTCTCTGTTTCTCTCTCTCTCTCTCTCTCTCTCTGTCTCTCTCTCTCTCCCCCTCTCTCTTTTTAACAATGTGAGTGTGGTGATAAATTCCCTACTGTTAACAAATCTTTCCTGAGACCTCCTGACCCTTTTGATGGCATTTATGACATGATCCTATATGAACATGAAACCTGTGTTTTATTCCTCTACCTTCTGGTTTTCTTATTCCTCCAATCCTTCTTGGTGCCTGTTATTTATTTCTATAAAACTCAAAGGACTCTTTTGTGTAATTTACACTGCATGGATTATAAGAAGACCAAAATTGTTCCCTCTTCACCACCTACTTCCTTCCTATCTGATCTTGTGCGTCTTTTGTATGAGGGATTTCTCCTCATGCACAAGTCTGTAGCAGAGCAAGAAGTTGGTTTTCTCAGACCGGGGTTTGAATCCGGCTCAGTCACTTACTAGCTATATGACTTCGGGCAAGTTACTTAACCTCATGATGACACGCTTCCTCGTCTATAAAATAAGAGTGATAATATTCCTGCTTCATAAAAGGATTAGGATTACATGAGATAACTCATGTGAAGCACATAGAATGGTGCACGTAGTAAGTACTCATTAAATAGTGGTGGCCGTCACCTTCTCTCACTTGTGATAGCTTCCTTGATTTCCCAGCATCTTAGTTTTATGATGAAGAATCTGCAGAATTTTGGAATATCACAGAATGAAGATGTCTAATACAAGTGATAGGTTAGACTAATTATGTGACATTCACATGTCATTGTGATCTAATTTAATTTAACAGCCTGCAGCCCCATTGAAGACTTTTTTTTATGATTTTTTGAGACGGAGTCTTGCTCTGTCACCCAGGCTGGAATGCAGTAGCACGATCTTGGCTCACTGCAGCCTCCACCTCCTGGGTTCCAGCGATTCTCCTGCCTCAGCCTCCCAAGTAGCTGAGATTACGGATGCATGCCACCACGCCCGGCTAATTTTTGTATTTTCAGTAGAGCCGGGGTTTCACCATGTTGGCCAGGCTTGTCTCGAACTCCTGATCTCAGGTGATCCGCCCGCCTCGGCCTCTCAAAGTGCTGGGATTACAGGCGTGAGCCATCAAGCCCGGCCTCCATTGAAGACTTTAATGTGTGGCAAGACATATAAAATGACATCTCAAAATGTTGATGCATCTGATAAATTGTGGTACAAAATCAAATATTTATTCCCTAAGTTGACTCAACTTTTTTTTTTTTTTAATCAGAGAATGGGCTTCAGGGACCACAGAGGTGTGTATACCTGCACAAAGCATACACCCTCTCTCTCCATAGAAAAATATAATTGACAGATTTGAGTAGAAACTCCCCATGATTAAGAAATGTTCATTCATGTCCTGTAAAAACTTGATAATTTTCTTAGGTTATTTACATACATATTGTTTTAACTATGAAGTCTAATAAATAGGTGGGGAAAGCTGTAAGACCTTTTAATAGTTTTCAGTATATGTTTTTAGGAAAATTCTTCCTACCTAAAATGAAATCACATATGAGAACATGTGCTGAAGAGTCATAAAGCATAATATTGTCTGATTCATTTTAAAATAATTGAAGATTTTGCCTCTGAAGCATCTCGGGAAACTATAATTGTTTTTAGCATTTACAGCGTTCTTTCCAGAAGACCTGCTCCCCCTGCTTGGTAGTTTCAAGGCAGGATGGATGGCACCAATATTTAGAAGAATGAATCACTGGCGCCGTCCAAGTGCTTGTGCCTGTCCAGTTAATGAACTCTGGGAGCTGCAGTGGGGGCCCTTTGTTCTGCCTCGAGCCATATGGGAGAGTCATGCCAAAAGGTCTGAAAAGAGCTGCAGGAGCTGGTGACATCTGCAAATGAGGAGGCAGGACTGATACTGCAGTACATTCATGAAGCAGTGGGGTACAGAGACTAACAACCAGGCTGAACCTAAGCCCAAAGAGAAAGGAGCAGATCTCTCCTAAAGGATACTGGAGGTGTGAAGGCATACAGTATCAGCCTAGGAAGTGCATTACGCAGAAAGGGGAAAGTTATTTGCATACTCTGTTATTGTAAGAGGAGTGTAACTTTTGATGCTGATAGTTTAGATATGCTCTTGTGTATTTTTATTTTGAGGCAATGCTTTGGGAGTCACCTTTCAATTTATGAGTATAGTATTGTGGATGTAAGTTTAAAGTCCCTTTATTTCATTTATTTGTTTTGAGACAGAGTCTTCTTGTGTCACCCACGCTGGGGTGTAATGGCATGATCTCAGCTCACTGCAGCCTCCAACTCCTGGGTTTGAGTGATTCTCCTGCCTCAGCCTCCCGAGTAGCTGGGACTACAGGCGTGTACCACCATTCGCAGCTGATTTTTGTATTTTTAGTAGAGATGGGATTTTAAAAGCATCTTAGTTTGGATATCCCTATTTAAAACACAGGGATATTTAAAGTAAGATGCTTTTAAAATAGCATTTTTGAAAAATTATAAATTATGCTGAAAAGTCAGGCTTCTTTTATTAGACTTCAATAGAAGAAAATGGGATTATATATTAAATTAATAGTGCATGACTACTACTGTTTCCCAAAGGATTGCAAGAATAAATAGCTTCCTGGTAAAGTGCTAAGCACAAGTAGTAGTATATAACTTTGAAGTGCTCAATGTTAAGAAGAAATATTTACCTATTTAGCTTTCCTATTTAAAAAACATTAGGCTATAGCCCCAATCAACAAGCAATTTTAAAAGTACGTTATTATTTATATGTAAATCTAATATAGTAATAAAGCCCCACACATGCAAATAAATCATATATTTCTCTTTAATGTACTAATAGATGAGTTTCCTTAAATAAGTTTTTAAAGTTGGAAGCCACCATATTATCACTTCAAAATGACTGTATTTTGTATATCTGATAATTATGAAAATGCTGAAAAGTCTCTCTTTATTAGAATTTATGTTGGAAAAAATAATATATAAATTAAAGTGTATGGTAGTAATATATTTCACTTTCAGGTGGATTTTGTAAGCAGATAGTTGGTAATTTTTCAGTCTATTTATAGGCAGATATCACAGTCTTGGGTTTCGTTGCAAAGAAAGATGATAGTGACCAAGGTATATCATGAATAGTAACTTAAAATCGTGTACTTGCCTATGTGATACAGTTAGTTTCTAATTCTCTGACCTTGGGTAAGTAACCTGGCCACTTTGAGCCTCAGGATTTTGTGTTTTTTTTATTTATTATTTTATTTATTTATCTTTATTGCATTTTAGGGATTTTGTTTTGTGGTATGTGTGCTGTCTGTAAAATAGAAATAATAATGTTACTTATCGTTGTAAGGATTCATCAGTTTATGTAAAATAATTGTAATGGTGTCTGGCACACAACAGTTAATGTGTGTTAGCTTTTATTATTATGGTAATATTATTATTGCTGTTTTGATTGACCTAAAGCAAGGCACCATTGGTCCAAGATTTTTTCATCTCCATCTCGAAATCCCTAGTAATTTTTCTGCAAATCCTGTATGTAAGTGGGTGATTAAACCATATGTTGTCTGCAAACTTACTTTTTGCTTATCTTTGTGTTGGCTTTGTCAGGGTTAGGGACCTAACATGTAGACCATCTGTGTAAAGAGAGCATAGCTTTTGCTAATAACTGCTGGCATCCCTCTTGGATTTTGCAAAATCTGACCAGGATATCCACAGTTGCCAAGTTCAGCTAAAGCATGTCTTGCAGTCAGCAAAGATTGTTTCTGATAAGCTTCCTATTTAAGATTCTTTAGGACTGTGGAAGACCTCAGGGGTGACTTCATTGCATAGCAGTAATACACAGTAAGATCTGCTAGTTAATATATTCTCTGATTCATGAAAGATGTATTATTTTATCATGGCACAAGTTCTGCCAAGTTGCTCTCTTTAAAGATATTATCAGAATTCGAATCAGAACATAGGGTATGAATGAGTCAAAAGAATCACCGTCACCACTATCAGAATAAAACCAAGGGCTTGAAAAGAATAAACTACTGCATGCATTATTTCAAATGAATAACAACATGCATTATTTCAAATGAATTTTACTGAATGACAGAAGCAAGACTCAAAAAGCACATGTATTTATATGACATTATAGAAAAGGAAACATCAGTAGGTACCAGGATCTGGTGCTAGGAGCAGAGAGGGGGTGGACTACAAAGGGGCACAGAAATAGTTGCAGCAGGATGGAAATATTCCATATCTTGACTGTGGTAGTGGTTATATCAGGGGTCCCCAGCCCATTGGCCACAGACTGGTACTAGCTGATCCATAGCCTGTTTTGGATGGGGCCGCACAGCAGGTGAGCAGTGGAGCAGATGAGCAAGCAAGTTAAGCTTCATCTGTATGTACAGGCGCTCCCCATCATTCACATTACTATCTGAGCTCTACCTCCTGTCAGATCAGCAGCAGCATTAGATTCTCATAGGAACTTAAACCCTATTGTGAACTGCGCATGTGAGAGATCTAGGTTGCATGCTCCTTATGAGAATCTGATGCCTGATGATCTGTCACTGTCGCCCATCAACCCCAGATGGGACTGTCTAGTTGCAGGAAAACAAGCTCAGGTTTCCTGCTGATTCTGCATTATGGTAAGTTGTACTGTTACTTCCTTTTATATTACAATGTAATAATAATAGAAATAAAGTACACAATAAATGTAATGTGCTCAAATCATCCTAAAACCATTCCCCCCCCCGCCCCAACCCAGTCAATGGAAAAATTGTCTTTCATGAAACCAGTCCCTGGTACCAAAAAGGCTGGGGACGTCTGGGTTACATTTTCAGGTGCATTTGTCAAAACTCCTGGAACTATACACCAAAAAGCGTGAATTTTACTGTTTATAAATTATGCCTCAATCATTCTTGCTTAGAAAAGCAAAATAAAGCAAACAGCTTACAACATTGATGCAGGGTAGTATTTCTTCGGAATATGAAGGACAGCATATTCCTGTATCTTCCTCTGAAATGTTAATAGGTTTCTTATGTATTTACTATGCATTTATGTTTACTTATTACAGTTGGAAAGTCACATTTTTATCCCACAAGTTATTTAATTTTTTATCCCTTTCTCCTTATAAGTAGTAATTGCTTAAAAATTACTTAGGTTTTTGGCCAGGCGCGGTGGCTCAAGCCTGTAATCCCAGCACTTTGGGAGGCCGAGGTGGGTGGATCACGAGGTCAAGAGATCGAGACCATCCTGGTCAACATGGTGAAACCCCGTCTCTACTAAAAAACTACAAAAAATTAGCTGGGCATGGTGGCACGTGCCTGTAATCCCAGCTACTCAGGAGGCTGAGGCAGGAGAATTGCCTGAACCCAGGAGGCGGAGGGGGGGGGGAGCCGAGACCGCGCCATTGCACCCCAGGCGGGGGAAAAAAAGCGAAAACCCCTTTAAAAAAAAAAAAAAAAAAAAAAATTACTTAGGTTTGTAAATTTCATGGAGTATCCTGCATGTGTGTCATATACCATTCTGGATGCCTCTGGTCACATGTAACACTTAGCCTGGCCTAAACAAGAATGAAGTTTATTGTCTTCATTCCTGTGGTTGTGGACTTATAACACTCATAACACTTAAGCCTACATATACTGTCATTCTCTAGGAGCCCCAAAAAGAGATGTCTCCCGTTGGCTCTGCCTTAAGGGAAGGAAGCTTCCTGTTGCCAAAGCCTTCAGTGTATATTTCCTCATATCTCATTGTCTCTGGAACCAATCACTGTGTACCTGGAACCAGTCACTATGTACTTGGATTCTTACATTATTCAGGGCCCCACCTTTTGATCTGGAAATAAAGTCTGTTTCCCCAGAGGAATTGGCTGTATATTACTAATATATACACTAACCCAATCTGGATACTAATAAGAAATGAGAGATGGGAAATATGCCAATCTAGAACATTGCCAGAACATTATCCTGAATTGTATTAAGTTAAGCCAAAACTTTGCCTAATTGTAGAATTAAATGACTATATCTTATTTCTGTGTTTCTGAGACCACTAATTATTTAAACACTGTTATACTGCTTTACCTGAGGACTTCACATAAAAATACCTCATTTCAATGCCACTGTAAGAAATAACACATTAACTTTACATGTTAGAATGGATCTTGTGTGTAAAGTATAAAGCATGAAGTAGATGTCATGTGATGAACACAGTGAAGTAGTCATAGGATTTAATAGCATTTATACACAGTTTAAAATATAGTGTTTATACCAAAGTTAGGCTCTGGCTTAAAATATGCTTTGGTCTACTTAAAATATGCTTCTAGAGTTTTGCCTAAACTTTTACGATACTTTATAATCTCCTACAGAGAAAGGGTATTTCAGCAAAGTACTAGATAGAAAGTTTTCACTACAAATATTTATGTTTGAAATATAAAATACCTTCCAGTAGGATGAAGCCCAAGGGCTTTAAATAGTTGAAGAAGGCTCTATGGACAAGAATGGAAATTCAGCAGTCAAAACGAAAAGTGTCTTAGACACCTAGAGAGCTACAATAGCAAGAGCATATGCCAGGCTATAGGAGGAGAAGGAAAGAAGAAAGCATATGCCAGGGTGTAGGAGAGGATGGAAAGAAGAAAGGTTAAGAGATGACCAGAGGCGCATTTGGATAATAATCAAACATACATTTGAGTGATGTGTTTGGAGAAATGGGCCTGTGATGATAGAATGAGAAGGAAGTTTGAGGAAGTGAGTAGAGGTTTGAATAACCCTGAATATACATAGTATGGATTTTATCCTGTCAATTAGAGGAAGACTACTGAAGGCTTTCCTATGAAAGTAGAATTATGTGTGCAATGTTTTTTTTTTTTAAGTTTAGAATTTTCTTTTCACTTGAAGATAAATAGCCCTAGAGAAGTACATGGAAGGATATACACTTGCATATTTTTCTCAGAGCAAAAATTTTAGCATATACATTAGAAAGAATTCCACAAAACAGTTGACAAAATACAAAAATAAAAACATTCATTAGACAATGGCTTAACTCTCTGGAAATACTGTTTCTTTTTAGTATTCAAAGAATTCATTCATTCTTGACTGCTTTATAAATGTGAAACAAAGGGAAGTTTTAGAAAGATTCCTCATACAACAACACAAGGTAAATTAGAGCCATAAAATATTGGAATCAGATTATTTGATAGCAATTGATTGGCAGGGGCTTGAGAAGAGATGAGCAAAACAGGGTGGCAGTGTTGAGAGCTTAAAGGATAAATGCTAAAGACATAGTATCATAAATAGGACTTGGTAGCAGTCAGGATCCCATAGTAGAGAACTAAGTTTAAACTAATTCAAGATTTCAGAGGCAGCTAACTGTACCATTACTAGGAAGAGAAAATTAGTTAGTAGTAGGGTAGAGGTTTCTCAGAAAAGATGAATTTGGTCTTGTGTTGTCAGCATGTCAAAGTAGTCATACATGTCCAGCAATAGTTGAATAGTTAGGTATGTGATTGCTACTTATTCATTCATTCGTTGAGCAATTTTGTATTGAGTACCAGTGTTTTCATTGAAGCATTGTAGTAAGCACAGGAGGCACAGCAGCTAATAAGAAAAAAAAGTTTCTGTCATCATGAAACTGGCAGGGTTATATAAATATATTTAAGGGTTAAATAAATACATACTGAAGAAATAAAGTGGAATTTAATTCGAAATAATATGGGCAGACAGGTGAGGGGGAGCATAAATGAAACAAGATTAACAATGAGTTGATAGTTGTGGAATCTCATTGATGGGCATGTAGGGGTTCACCTTACTATTTTCTGTATTATTTGGTTGAAGTTTTTCTTCTTTTTTTTTTTTGTTTTTTGGAGATAGGGTTTTGCTCTGTTGCCCAGGCTAGAGTGCAGTGGCACAGTCATGTCTCACACAGCCTCAACCTCCTCCCAAAGTGTTGGAATTATAGGCATGAGCCACTGCAGCTGGCCTAATAAAATGTTTTTTAATAAAAATTTAGTGTATACAGCTGATAGTTAGACAAGATGTCTGAGTGATGAATTTCCAAAGTGTAGCCTGAGAAAAATGGAAAAATGAAGAAAGGGTAATGCTAGGAACTGAAAAAGATAAAAAATTTCCAGGAAAAGGGTAGATAACGATAGTGGTAACTGCTGTAGAGGTCAAAGGAGAAACTCTAGTTTAAATCCAGCTGCTCGCTAATTTCTCCTTTTGTTCATTTCTTATCTGACATCTCTTGATGGCTGGAAGAACTAGGTAACTGAGAAGCTTGAGAAAACTGTTTTGATCAAATCATTTGAAGATGTGATTTTTACTTTAGAAATATTGTCCAAAGTTTTTTCCTAATGTGTGAATATCTGTTCAATTTTTAGGAGACTAATGAGGAAAAACTTCACAAAATAGCCAATGAACTTTTGCTTACCGAAAGAGCTTATGTCAACCGGTTAGACCTCTTAGATCAGGTAAGATTTTGTTTCTCAGAATTATTTTATGATTTTGCATTGTACATGGTTTTAATCTAGTAATTACAGTATTTTAGAAACTGCATGAAGGAAGGGCCTGTGTTTGGCTAGTGAAAGGTTCTTGCTCAAGTAAATCTAGCATTTTCAGCTTTGTCAGTGAATTCACTAGGTATAAGCATTTTCTAATTTGTGAAGAGTAGAGGTTTCTCTCTGTATAAATCACAAAATGTGTTTATCAGTGTCCTGTAACTTAAACACTAGTCTGTTTCTTGACCTTTAATTGTCATCCTGGGGACCATGTTACCATTATATTCTAAATAATATATTGATGATTTTGGCTGGGTGCTGTGGCTCACACCTGGAATCCTAGCACTTAGTGACCAGCCTGGCCAGTATGATGAAACCCTGTCTCTACTGAAGATACAAAAAATTAGCTGGGTGTGGTGGCGCATGCCCATAATTCCAGCTACTTGGGAGGCTGAGGCAGGAGAATCGCTTGAAACCGGGAGGCAGAGGTTGCAGTGAGCTAAGATCGCACTACTGCACTCCAGCCTGGGCAATAGGGTGAGACGCCATCTCTTAAAAAAAAAAAAAAAAAAAAAAAAGATGCTTTAGTTTTCAAAAGTTATTCTTATGCTCTTAGATTTTCCAAGTGTATATTTGAAATGATACTCAAGGTTCCATGATGAAAGTACAAAATGTGATAAAGTGGTTTCACACATTAAACAAATATCGGCTAGGCAACTTTATGCCAGGTACTATATTAAATGTTTCATACAAGATTGAACAAGTGAACTTTCAAAATCCTTCTGGCCCTATGACTACACCAGCTCAGATCATTTAGTTTCACCAAGTTGGCCAGGCTGGTCTCAAACTCCTGACCTCATGATCCGCCTGCCTCGGCCTCCCAAAGTGCTAGGATTACAGGCATGAGCCACTGCGCCTGGCCACTAAGGCATCTTAATCCTGTTTCAGCAATGAAGAATAGGACAAATGGTAGATTGCCCATACAGACTCCTTGTTAGAAGGGAAAGCTGTCATGTAGAGTGTTACTTATAAGAATTGTCCCACTTGTGCCAGTGAAAACTGGAATTTCATGGAAACAGGCAATCCTGTGGCTACCTCTTCATCATCGGTTCCAGAAGTGAACCGCTTGCCTGCGAGGGTGAGCTGTGAGAAGCCATTTTAAATCTTCTGCTCTTTGAAGGAATGAGTTTATGGATCAGATCATTTTTGAAGAAATTTCATCATAAGCCAAAATCAAATCACGTCAAGTTTGTACGTTTGAAAGAACTTTCTTCCTTATGGGGATTACAGACCTGAAATTTTAGATATTCCCATAGTGGAGATATTTCTTTTCTCTTAGCAAGTTGTGTGGTATTTTTTTTTTAAAAGCCAAATAACTTATCAGCTGCTGTTGCTGAACTTTTAGAATTCTAGAGTCCTAATTACTACAGTAACCTAACTATTGGAGCCTCTAAGGACATAATTTTGTGTTCTTTTTGCCTCTCAAGAAAATGCAGTGGAGGTGAATTTAGAAAATTAACAACCATCTGGACATTATGAAGGAATAGACCTCCTTCTGCCTACATGTAACAGAATGGCAATTAAGAGGTATAGTAGCCCTAGTGAAGTATAGCCAAGACCGAAGGTTCGTGTGGGTTTTGGGTTTTTTTTTGTGTTTGAGGTATGTGTTATTATGTGTAGAAAGAGACTTTTTCCCCTACATATCAATGTTTTAAGTTACTGTGCATTGTTATTTACTAAAAAGCAAGTAAATAGTTAAGAATTGATATATTCCTTTGTCCATTCACTGGCCAGATATTATGTACTTGTTCTGTTGTGGGAACTAAATCATGACATTCTTCTTTCCCAAGGAGCATACAGTTTTAATAGGAAAAATGAGATTTATGTCAGCAAACTACAATAAAGAGAAATATGTAATAAGTGCCATAGAAGTCTTTCAAAACATAAAGAGAAGTGAGAAATACCACAATTATTGTGTGTACATAAAGTGTGTTCACATTTCTTAACTCTGGCTTATGGCTAGGAAAGAAATTCTATTAACCTGAGTTGGAAATTTTCTGGCACAGAAAAGGTAAATTATTCGCCATAATATTCCTATTGATGGGAGCATAGCCTAGATTAGAATCAAAGCTTCCTAATTCTTATTCCTGAGTCTTCTAAATCAAAGCATATACTCACTCCTAAATTTCCAATGATGGATTTCTTGAACCGTAAACTTTTCCATTTGCTCAATAAAAAGTTCTACGAGCCCACTCTGTGCCTAGCACAGTGCTGGGTGGTTAACTACTAAATGTGAAGTAATGCTTGCATTATTCTTTTATTTAGGTATTTTATTGCAAACTGTTGGAAGAAGCAAACCGAGGCTCATTTCCAGCAGAGATGGTGAATAAAATCTTTTCTAATATTTCATCAATAAATGCCTTCCATAGTAAATTCCTCTTGCCAGAGCTGGAGAAACGAATGCAAGAATGGTAAGAGGAGTAGATAGAAAATGATATGTTTAAGGCAGTCATGTAAGATGCTGTATTTTTCAGTTTTTAAATTGAAATAGAAATGCCACACACAACTGTAGCTAGACATTTATGCTAAATGTTTACATTGAAGACCACTGATAGACGTTGTGGTACAAAGAACTTCATGTCTGCTCTCCAAACTGTCATTTAACTAGTGAAGACAAAATATCGGGTAATGTGGAGCTTCAAGAATTCCAGAGCATCTCTCTTTGCTATGTCATTCCGATAGTCCCTTTAAAAAGGTGCTGCGTCATTCTCTACCTGCCTCACAGTATGGTGAATGAGATAAAGCACAGGGTGTGATTACTTCCTCTCTAGTCCTGTCAATTTGCTCATTCTATAAGAAATCTTAATGTGCCAGGCATGATGGCTCATACCTGTAATCCCAGGACTTTAGGAGGCCAAGGCAGGCAGATCACTTGAGCCCAGGAGTTCAAGACCAGCCTGGGTAACATGGTGAAACCCCATCTCTACAAAAAATTCAAAAAACTAGCCAGGCGTGGTGGCGCACAGCTGTAGTCCCAGCTACTAAGGGGGCTGAAGCTGGAGGATTGATTGAGCCTGGGAGGTCAAGGTTGCAGTGACCTGTGATCATACCACTGTACTATAGTCTGAATGACAGAATGAGACCCTGTCTCAAAAATAAAAGAAAAGAAATTTTAATGACTTGTTTTTCTATATTTGATACAGGGAAACTACCCCTAGAATTGGAGATATCCTTCAGAAATTGGCACCATTTCTTAAGATGTATGGAGAATATGTGAAAGGATTTGATAACGCAATGGAATTGGTTAAGAACATGACAGAACGTATTCCCCAGTTCAAATCATTGGTTGAAGAAATTCAGGTAATAGGACTATTTCATTCAAAGCTATGAATTACTATTTCCATACAAATTATATAGTCTTCTATATCTAAAACTGAGATCTAGAGATCTGTCCGAGATACCTAGCAAAATGTATTCTACTCCAAATTATGCGGAGATCATCTTTGCAAAGCTGAAATGTATATAAGTCACATGCTGCATACTAAGCAATAACGTCTCCATTTGCTTTTGAGGCCAGCAGAGGATGATTTTTATTAGGGTCTACATAAATTTACAAAATGAGTTTCCTTTCAGGTCTGTGCCTCTCTTGCATTGTTTCAGTGGTTGAGTTGTTGAAAGGAATGTAAACGAATATAGAATGATTGCTGTAAACCCCAAGATTTTGGAAACTAACCATTCTTTTCTTTTGTCACTTGGTATCTGTATCCTCATTTTCTTCTGTTTCACCAAACCTAAATAATACACTTTAATAATACCATAATAATTTCCACTTGATTTTCTAGTCAAAATTATTAATATCATATTCTTTGATACAGTTTAAATATTGAAAAGGCATATTTTAGGTCATCTAAGATTCTTGGTGTGGGAATTCTGTTGTTCATTGACTGTCTTCTTTTGTGTGATATGAATTTTTTTAATTGTACCATTTTAATTCCTCTAATTGTCTAACTATTTTTTGAGTTATTTTACAGTGGTTGCTTTTAGGATTATAGTATGCATCTTAATTTTTCACAATGTACTTCAGATTATACTCACCTTAATTCTTGTAAAACATAGACGCTTTGTTCCAGTATATCTCTGTTCCCTCATCTGTGCTATTCGTGTCCTGTATATTAGTTTTTATATGTCGTGAGTCTATAATACAGTGCTATAGTTGTTAAGGAAGGGTATGAGAAAAAATGTACCTATAAGTCTATTTTATATTAACTTTTATATTTGCCCATTTTGGAGTAACTTTCTCTCAGCATAAGTAATTGTTGTTTCTTATAAAGCAGGCCAACTAGCAATGCATTCTGTCGGTCTTTGTTTGTCTGGGACTATGCTTATTTTTTCTTGACTTTTGAATGAGTGAAGAATGAAGTTCAGTTTTGCTAGATTCTGAATTCCTGGTATATGGGTTTTTCCTTTTTTATTTTTTATTTTGTTTTTATAATTTTTATTATTTTTTTAGAGACAAGGTCTTGCTCGTCACCCTAGCTAGAGTGCAGTGGCCCAGTCACAGCTCACTGCAACCTTGAACATCTGGGCTCAAGCAATCCTCCCACCTCAGCCTCTCAAGTAAGCTGGGACTGCAGGCGTGCGCTACCCCCCTTGGCTAAATTTTAGATTTTTTATAGAGACAGGGTCTTGCTATGTTGCCCAGGCTGGTCTTGAACACCTAGACTGGGCCTTCCAGAGTGCTGAGATTGCAGGCATAAGCCACTGCACTCCGCCAGGATATGGGGTTTTCCCCCAGGACTTTGAATATATCATTCTCCTGCTTTCGATCCTCTGTGGTTTCAGACAAGAAACCAGCCATTGATTGTATTGATACTCCCATGCATGTGATGAGTCACTTTTTTCTTGATGTTTTCAAGATTTTCTCTGTTTTTGGCTTTCACCAGTTCAAATATTATGTATCTGGGTGTGGACCTTTTTATATTTGTCCTAGTTAGGATTGGTTGACCTTTTTTAAAAAAAATCATTTTCAGAAGTTTTCGGCCATTATTTCTTCCAATATTTTCTGTCTTTTTCATTTTCTGTTTTTTGTTTAATCTTTTGACTTCCATTACACAAATTTTGGTGGGTTCCTTTTGTTTGTTTTAGAGATGGTGTCCTGCTATGTTGCCTAGGCTGACCTTGAATTCCTGGATTCAAGTGATCCTCCCAATCTTTCTTCTATTATTCAGATTCTTTAATTTCTACTAGTCTTTCTTCAAGTTCCCTGATTCTTCTCAAATCTGCTGTTGAATCTATAGTGAATTTTTCTTTTCAATTATTATATTTTTCACATCCACAACCACAACATCTAGCTAGTGGAGCTACTGGCTGTCACCACTCACCCACTTCAGGGATCTTCACTTCTACTGATGTTGTTGGGTGTGTGTGTTCCCCACCACTCCAAACTGAATGAGCCCTTTTCAGCCTCAGCAGAAGAGCCACTCAGCAGTCCTCATAGCCCATGCCACCCTGGAGGCCCCTTCGTAGTGACTGAGCTGGGAGAGGGATAGGAGCAGCCCCAGGCTAGAATGCCACAGATTCTCACCATCCTTACCCAAAGTTCAACAGTTTTTAAAGTGTAAACACATTCCAGATTGTTGCTTACCTTTTAATCAATTTCTAAGATGCTTATATTATTTTGTCAATTTTATCTAGCTTTATAGCTGCTTTTATTTTTTATTTTTCATTTTTTTGAAGGTAGAGCCTCGCTCTGTCACCCAAGCTGGAGTGCAGTGGCGTGATATTGACTCACTGCAACCTCTGCCTCCTGGGTTCAAGTGATTCTCAGGCATCAGCTTCCCAAGTAGCTGGGATTACAGGTGTGTGCCACTACACCCAGCTAATTTTTGTATTTTTAGTAGAGACAGGGTTTTTCCATGTTGGCCGGACTGGTCTCAAACTTCTGGCCTCAAATGATCCCCCCCACCTCGGCCTTCCAAAGTGCTGATGTTACAGGCATAAGTCACTGCACCTGGCCTATAAACTGCTTTTAACAGGGAGGATTTGTCAGTCTCTTCATTCAGCTATAGACAGAAGGCCTACCTCATCCCCTCCACTCCTTTTTTTTTTTTTTTAAACATTTTTTTCTTTTGTAATTAAACACTTGCCTACCTTACTGAATACTGGGCTCCTTCTTTGATTTTTACCAGCTTCTTTTGCTAATACTGAAATGTGGGCAGAGCACAAAGAGTTTGCCTTCTATGATCTTCTTTCTTTTCATACTTTTCATTCATATCCTATTCCCTCCTGCCTCTATCTTGCCAGATAGATTTCCTCTAGGGTTGCTGTTCTAGTCTAGTTCTCTACTCCCAACTCCAGGTACAAATGGCCAAGCATGTGAACATCTTGTCATCCAAACAAAGTCAACATTTTCCTTTCCTATTTTTAGCTCGCAAGCATTTTTCCATCTGACTTTTTAGGCCTTGCACAGAGTAGATAATTATTCTGATATGTATTGGATTTATTAGGTGACATCATTATCCTGTCATTCACCAGAGCTTGACAACATAGCTTTATCTTTGATTTGTTACATTTCTTCTTTCTCTGTATGTGTTCATTTGCCTGTGAAATAATGTATTTGAAGTGCTTACCATAGTGCTTGTTGCATAGTAATTGCTCACTAAATGATGGTGATGGTGGTAGTTACTGTCTTATCATACTCTGAATTCTGTCTCTGCAATGTCTGTCTTCACCATATTATGACAAAATGACATGGGTTGTGAAAACAGTCGTAGATAAGGAATCAACTAACCTAGTTTAGAATCCTAGTCTGCCACTTATAGTCACTTGACCTTAGAAAACGCTTCTAAATTATCAGAGCCACAGTTTCTTCATGTAAAATATTTGGTATCAGTAATGCTTTCCTTGATGTACATAATAGATTAGGGGAAAATCAAATGAGATATTTAAATTTATAGAATTAATATCTTAAATCTAAGGAAGAAAAGCTATTATTCTCTCAGTTTCTATGCCAATTTCAGGCCCTTATTACTTTCTTCCTGGTCTGTAATAACAACTTCCAAACTAGTTACCCACTGTCTCCCCAAAGCCACACTGCAGTAGGTTAATCTAATAGAGCTCAGATCTAATAATACAACTGTCATGCACAAAAATCTACATTAGATTAAAAAAAATCTAAACTCACCTTGACATCATGACCTCATATTGCCTTTATGTTACATCTTCCATTTCCTTCTACTTATCTTATTTGCCAAGAAAACCTCTCTGCTCCTTTCATTGAACATATTTCTTGCTTCATTACTGTGGTCCTCTTCTCAGGTTTCTCCTCCTGGGCTTGCTCCCTAGTCTGTCTTTCTCTCCAAAGCCTGTACTCATCAGAGGTTGTGTTAAATGTTCCCTTCTCTGTGAAGCCTTTAGTTACTTGTTTGCTTCAATTGCAAACACCATGTCTTAATATAGCTTTGATGCCTTGCAGTGCCCTGATCATGGTGTGAGTTCAGTATATATTTTAATGGGATTTCTTCTTTGTTTAACAGGAACAGGGACATTTCTTATTTTTTCCTCTCTTGTGTTAACAGCTTCTTGAAAGCAAGTGATACAGACTCAATTTTGCCCTAAGAAATGGAGCTCTATTTACACAAAATTTGGTTTCTAATGAAAAAGAATGCTTTGAACTAATGAAATAGTAAAATTTTCTGACAGATAAAAGATGCCCATATCTTGTTCTTCTATATGGAGTCTTTTTTAAGTCCAAAGGAAATGCTATTTATCATAGCCTTGCTATGAAATAGTTTCTGCTGAGTCCAAAGTCATTTAATTCAGTCGTTCTTAGCAGACCTTATTAAATAGGCACATCTTTTAAAAAATCTCTATAGAATGGTTTAATAATGTGACTTCACAAACCCTTGTAGTGACTAATTGAAGTGGTTGTCAGCAATCTGGAATTTTCTTGCTTAAAATTCTGCTTCATTTTTTTCCCCCTGTGTGCTTTTTTTTCTTTTTTTTTGAGATGAAGTCTCACTCTGTCACCCAGGATGGAGTGCAATGACATGATCTCGGCTCACTGCAACCTCTGCTCCCAGGTTCAAGCAATTCCCCTGCCTCAGCCTTCCGAGTAGCTGGGATTACAGGCGCATATTACCATGCCCGGCTCATTTTTGTATTTTTAGTAGAGTTGAGGTTTCACCATGTTAGCCAGGATGGTCTTGATCTCCTGACCTTGTGATCTACCAGTCTCAGCCTCCCAAAGTGCTGGGATTACAGGCGTGAGCCACAGTGCTTGGCCCCCACCTTTTCTGTTCTTAAACCAGATAGTCCTCAACTTCAATGTTATAGAAATATCGGGTGTTTTTAAATGTATATTCTCTAGCTGAGCATGGTGGCATGTGCCTATAGTCCCAGCTACTTGGAAAGCTGAGTCCTCCTTGGGAGGACCACTTGGATCGAGGAGGCAGAGGTTGCAGTGAGATCACACCACTGTATGCCTGGGCAACAGAGTGAGACTGCATCTCAAAAAAAGAAGAAAAAAATGCATATTCTCTATGTCCTTCCCCAAAGATTGTGATGTTATAGATTGAGGTGGGGTTCAGCAATCTGCTTTTTTTTTGAGACAGAGTCTCGTTCTGTCACCCAGGCTAAGTGGCACAATCTCGGCTCACTGAACCCCCTATCTCCTGGGTTCAAGTGATTCTCCTGCGTTCAAGTGATTCTCCTGCCTCAGCCTCCTGTGTAGCTGGGACTACAGGCACGTGCTACCACGCCTGGCTAATTTTTGTATTTTTAGTAGAGGTGGAGTTTTGCCATGTTGGCCAGATTGGTCTCGAACTCCTGACCTCAAGTGATCCACCCACCTCAGCCTCCTAAAGTGCTGGGATTACAGTTGTGAGACACTGCTCCCAGCCAGAAACCTGCATTCTAAACAGCAGCCCAGATATGTCTAATGCGGGTGATGGACAGTTACACTTTGTTGAAGAATATTGCCCTTGATGATAGTTCCGTTTTACAGTAAGCATCTAGACTTGATAACCTAACCTAATTTTTAAATGTTTCTTAGAAAACCTTTCTCATTACAGAAACAGAAAATCTGTGGGAGCTTAACTTTGCAGCATCACATGCTAGAACCTGTTCAGCGGATTCCCCGGTATGAGATGCTCCTTAAGGACTATCTAAGGAAATTGCCTCCTGATTCCCTGGACTGGAATGATGCTAAAAGTAAATGACATTTTTGTTTTCTCCCTATTACGGAATAATCAAGTGGCCAAGCAGCCTTATGGTTTCAAAGGGAAGTATATTTCACAGCTACTTGAGTCAAATGTTGCTATTAGAAGATAATTTCACTGGAAATTGTTATCAACACCTCAGTTAGGCAAGTCACTTTTGAGCCAAAATGACAAGTTTAGAGCAATCCAAATCACATTTCTTTTGCTGGTTTCATGTTAGTCAGTAGCTCTGAAATATAAAATTACAGTCTTAAAGACATCTAGAATAGCAATACACAATTTCCTTCTCAGAGGAAGAATACAACCATTCAGAATTACAAGTGCTGCTATTTAATTAGATAGGTTGGTGCATGCCAAGAAAGCTAAGGTGACATTTACTATGTAAAAATAACCTAAGCAGAGTTGGCTCTACCTGCCCTAACATTCCTACCATAACAGGAAATGGTGCTTTTTATTGTCCAATAACATTTTCTCCAAGAAAACTTTATTTCACTTCTATTAGATTATCTTATTTTTCATTAGATTATAATGAAAGGGTTTTGGTTGTGTTTTTGATGGAATCTTGCTCTGTCACCAGGCGGAGTGCAATGGCACAATCTCTGCTCACTGCAACCTCCGCCTCCCGGGTTTAAGGAATTCTCCTGCCTCAGCCTCCTGAATAGCTGGGATTACAGGCGCACGCCACCACGCCCAGCTAATTTTTGTATTTTTAGTAGAGATGGGGCTTCACCATGTTGGCCAGGATGGTCTCGATCTCTTGACTTCACAATCCACCAGCCTCGGCCTCCCAAAGTGCTGGGATTACAGGCATGAGCCACTGTGCCCGGCTGAAAGGGTTGTTTTTTTTTTTTGTTTTTTTTGTTTTTTTTGTTTTTAATTTTAATTTTTATTTTTTTTAAGGCTTATGAACTTCAATAATACTTTAGCTTTTTCATGCACTTTTACAAACCAACCAACTGTAAAGGCATGAATGAAAATTTAAGAAATAAGAATGGCTTGATATTCAACAAGCAGTAATGGTACTTGTGTATAACTTTAAAACATTGCTACTTTCCCTTATAATTTGTTTTCTGTCCTAAGTGAATCTTGATGAGAGATGAAGTACATAAAACATTATTTTTTGTCTTGGATTGTTAGCCTTTTCTTTTTTGTTTTTACTTTGAGACTAAGTCTCACTCTGTTGTCCAGGCTGGATTGCAGTAGCATGATCTCTGCTCACTGCAACCTCCGCCTCCCTGGCTCTCCCTGGTTCAAGCGATTCTCCTGCCTCGGCCTCCCGAGTAGCTCGCATTATAGGCACCTGCCACCATACCTGGCTAATTTTTTGTATTTTTAGTAGAGATGAGGTTTCACTGTCCTAGCCAGGACAGCCTCGATCTCCTGACCTCATGATCCTCCCACCTCGGCCTCCCGAAGTGCTGGGATTACTGGTGTGAGCCACTGCGCCCAGCTAGCCTTTTCTTTTTTTAATTATTATTATTTTGTTGAGAAAGAGTCTTACTCTGTTGCCCAGGCTGGAGTATAGTGATGTGATCTTGGCTCACTGCAGCCTCCACCTTCTGATTTCAAGCTATTCAGCTGATTTTTGTAATTTTAGTAGAAACGTGTTTTCTCGAACATCTGACCTCAGATGATCCACCCACCTCAGCTTCCCAAAGTGTTAGGATTACAGGCGTGAGCTACCGTGTCTGGCCCTGATCCTTAGCCTTTTTTTGAACACAAGCTGTTTCAGACATGTTTCTCCCACCATTTGAGTGACTCTGACCACAGAAACTTCTCTTCTCTGTTCGCCCTTTCCATACTATAGAATGAACTTGACTTCCCATTTGAAACCAACTACTTCCTAGGAACTCTGCACTATCTCCATTTTCTACCTATCTTGCCTGACTGCTTGATTTGAGTGGCAGATCTAGTGGTGGGTGTGGAGGTGGAAACAGCACTGCTCTTCCTCAAACTCATCTCTAGAGCCGTGGCTTTATCCCATCTTATTTTGTCTTCCTGGATCCTGGATCTTGTATCAAGTGCACAGCATTGCCCATATCAGAATAGTTCTTTAAAATGTAAATTAAAATTCCGTTTCTTCTATGCTCAGACTTTGGTATCCCCTTACATGCCTATATCAAAGATGAGGTAGTTGGTGACATGGTATGGCATTTTATTACTTTTTTTGTTTGTTTGTTTTTCCATTGCTACTTTCACTAAAATTCTAAGGAAATCGCATAAGAAGGGCCTTTGGTGACCTGAAAGTGGAAATGAAAGCAACAAAAGTGCATTCTGTCCAGCAGTGCATGGAAGACAAAAAAACGTAGTTGAAAAGTCTCAGGGTTGTTGTGGTAACAGAATTAGGCAGACCAGTATTCACAAAACAGAAAAGAAAGGACAAAAACAGGACGTGATTTGGATTGAGAGGTTTTCCCTGGGGCCAGTCCAGCAAGACACCTCTTCGCCAGCAGCCCCTGGAGCTCCTGTGATGTCCACACCAAAAAGTTCCCATTCCCACCTGCCCGAGCAACAAAACCCTCCAACACTGACCCCTTTCACCCAACCCAGGCTAGAACTGTGAATGTATTTTCCCAAAGAAAGTAGGCTGTGCTTAGTAGTTAATTTGCTCATACAATTAGTAAAATGCTTACTACTGCTGAAATATTTAAGAACTTTTGAGTCAGAAACCTGGGTTTAAGTATGGCCCTCCAATAGCATAGCTCTGTGACCTTAACGTAGTTGTATTACTTCCCCATTTCGTTCATCTGCCAAATGGAGCTAAAATACTTAATGATTTAAGGCTGTATAAGAATTGATACTGTAATAAAGTACCTAGTATGGAGTTGGTGTACACTGTAAATTTCAAAAACTTTGAGCATAGAAGAAACTGAATTTTTGTTTACATTTTGGAAAACTATTCTGATTTGGGCAGTTCTGTGCCCTCAATACAGGATCCAGGATAGAGGGAGACAAAATAAGTTGGGCTGGGGTCACCGCTCAAGAGATGAACTAAGGAAAAGCAGTGATGTTTCTCTCTCTCCTTATTAATTTTGATGATTCATTTTTTTTTTTTTTTTTTTGGGGGCAGAGTTTCGCTGTCGTTACCCAGGCTGGAGTGCAATGGCGCGATCTCAGCTCACCGCAACCTCCGCCTCCTGGGTTCAGGCAATTCTCCTGCCTCAACCTCCTGAGTGGCTGGGATTACAGGCACGCACCACCATGCCCAGCTAATTTTTTGTATTTTTAGTAGAGACGGGGTTTCACCGTGTTGACCAGGATGGTCTCGATCTCTTGACCTCATGATCCACCCGCCTCGGCCTCCCAAAGTGCTGGGATTACAGGCTTGAGCCACCGCGCCCGGCCAATTTTGATGATTCATTATGGATTAAACATGTGAGCCTAACCTTCATATATGACTTTTTATAAGGAAAGATGAAGTTTCAAGTAATCTGCTTACAAATGAACTTTAGAAACTATCCAATATATAAATGGAAAATGCCACTGTTTTTGTTGTATCTTTGGTCTCAGATTTTTGAGTAAGTTATTCAGCTATATAGAAGCACAGGAAGGACAAAGCATATTTATTTACTTTTCTTTTTTTCCCATGTAGAATCACTTGAAATTATATCTACAGCAGCAAGCCATTCTAATAGTGCAATAAGAAAAATGGTAAGTGGTTTTCAGAGGAGACAGGAACCTTCTGATTAGAAAATTGTCAGTAATACTGCCCAAATCTATGTAGATTTGGACCAAAGTGAATTGAAATAGATGAACCAAAAAGAATGCTTACAAAATGTTTAATGTTATCCGGAGTAACTCTCTGAACTTGGTAATAACTGATGCAATTTATATCAAAATATATGCTTACTCTCAGTCCCTTCTGAATTATATAGATTTTAGTTAAGCTCAGAGTATTATTAAAGCTACTAAGTTGAAACCTGCTTGTATGTGATCTTGCTGTTTTGTTTTCGTTTCCTAGGAGAACCTAAAGAAACTCTTAGAGATTTATGAAATGTTGGGTGAAGAAGAAGACATTGTAAACCCTTCAAATGAACTAATAAAAGAAGGACAGATCCTCAAACTAGCTGCTCGGAACACATCAGCACAAGAACGCTACCTTTTCTTAGTGAGTATTATACTGTTGGCAAGTCATATAAGAATTATATATAAAAATGTGGCTGGGCATGGTGGCCGACATCTGTAATCCCAGCATGGGAGGCCAAGGCAAGTGGATCACCAGAGATCAGGAGTTTGAGATCAATCTGGCCAACACAGCAAAACCCCATCTCTACTAAAAAATAGAAAAATCAGCTGAGTGTAGTGGTAGTTGCCTATAATCACAGCTACTCAAGAGGCTGAGGCAGGAGAATTGCATGAACCTGGGAGGTAGAGGTTGCAGTAAGCTGAGATCGTGCCACTGCACTCCAGTCTGAACAACAGAACAAGACTCCATCTGAAAAAAAAAGGAATTATATATAAAAATAGTTGTATACAGATTGGAAAAGCAGAAGGTTGCCTTATTCACCAAAGCAATTACAGCTAACTTGGCTTAGTCAACAATGTCTGGATTCCATTTAGGGAAGTATTCTAAGTAACGTATTTTTTGTAATTTTTCTGTGTACTTGGTATGGAAGGCAGGCAGCAGTGACCCACCTGGAGTGGTTGCTGCAACAATACTGGCTGCAGTGAGGGAGGCATGGCCAGGGCAGCTATTCAGCTGCAGCTGCCGAGCTAGGTGTTCCTATACTCTCGGGGGCCCAGAAAGCCCCCTGTACACTTGCAGGCTCAAAAGTGCCTGCTCCCATTGCCTAGCCTTTCCCCACTCCCAATACCTGTTCCAATTTCAGAGCAAAGTTGGGGCCAAGCCTGGGTGGTATTGCAAACTGGCAGGGTGTGCACACACTTGGGACAGTGCTGATATGCCAGCCCCCTCGTGCCCCTCAGTCCCCTTTAGACTCTGAGTGCCAACAAGCACAGGAGGGAGGCCAAGGGGTGCTAAGGGTGGCTCAGTGTGGGCCTGTGGGCACCTTTTGGCACAAACAGCCTGGGCATTGAGGATGGCAGGTTGATGGCAGCTGGAGGCAGACAGGCTCCTGGTTGGAAAGAGGCAGGTCTGCAGTGCAGCCCGCCTTCAGCCCTGGGACAGCCTGAAGCCTGGGGGCCGGGCTGCCAGTTCCGTGGACCAGAGTGAGAACTTGGTGCATTTTCCAGGCCTGCCCATGGCTGCCCATAGACCAATCGGCATGTACTTCCTCTCCTGTGAAGCAAATAAAAACCCTGGACTCAGTCAGACTCTGGCAGATGTTGGGATGACCTGCCAGTGGAGAGGAGCTACCCACTGTAGGTCTCAGCTGAGAGCTAAGCAGATGTCGGGACAGCCTGCCTGCGCAAAGGAGCTGTCCACTTCAGGTCTCTGGAGAGCTGTGCTGTCGCTCAAGAAACCACCTCTTCACCTTACCCTCCAGTTGTCCACATACTTCATTCTTCCTGGATGTGAGATAAGAACTCGGGACCCACTGAATGGCAGGACTGAAAGAGCTGTAACACAAACAGGGCTGAAACATGCCCCCACTCACCATGTTATAGGCAATAAGAAAGAGAGAAGGAGAGAAGAGCTGCCAACCTTTGTGGAGCCCAGACCTAGGAACTCCCTGAGCCAGGGATATACCACCCTGTTTGGGGCTCTGTTTCCTGGTATCTCCAAGCTTCCAGGCATCACCACCTTTGCCAGTGCCAGCAGTGGAAGCTGCTTGCAATGTACTTGGTCCAGCCACAGCTTTGCAGGGAGCCAGCACCCATGCTGGTGCCTGGAGCTGCTCCCCTTAGCTGAGCATAATGTATGCCCCTGTAGTCCCAGCTACTTGGGAGGCTGAGGCAGGGGAATTGCTTTAACCCAGGAGGCAGAGGTTAAAGTGAGCCAAGATCACGCCACTGTACTCCAGCCTGGCGATAGAGCAAGACTCTCTCTCAAAAAATAATAATAATAATAAATAAATAAAGACATCAGTTTGAAAAGAGCCCCTGTCAAAGCTTAATAAACATTAGCTTTCATTCTGATTGTTATTAGAGAAACAGACACATGGGTGAAAAGGCTGCCTGGCGAATGGCACACAGTACATTCTTAGGATGTTATTCATGTCTGACTTTTCTGCTGCGAGGCAGTCATCTCCCCCAACATAGCGTGAGTTGTCATGGGGGCCTAGAGGCTTCTGTGTCTGTTTTCAGCCTCCATTGAAAGGAAAACTTAAGAACTAATTGTCGGGCAGAGAGGGGTGTTCAGTACAAGGGGTCTTGAAAAGGTCATGGAAAATGCATATTATGAAAAAACTATGCATGGATTTCAAAGCTTTTTTGCAACAAAATAAACCCGTACTAAGTTGTTATAACATGACTGAACAGTATCTGGTTTGAGGCACTAAGAAGGGTAAGACATCAGTTTGAGGCCTGGCACAGTGGCTCATACCTGTAATACCAGGACTTTGGAAAGTCAAGACAGGAAGATGCCTTGAGCTTAGGAGTTCAAGACCAACCTGGGCAATATACAGAGACTACCCTGTCTCTACAAAAAGCTTAAAAATTAACTGGGCATGGTAGCATGCACCTGTAGTCCTAGCTACTTGAGAGGCGAGGCAGGAGAAGCTCTTGAGCCAGAGTTCCAAGACTGCAGTGAGCTATGATCATACTACCCAGCCTGGGTGACAGAGCGAGACCCTGTCTCAGAAAAATAAATAAATAAATAATAGGCTGGGCACAGTGGCTCATGCCTGTAATCTCAGCACTTTGGGAGGCCAAGGTGGGCAGATCACAGGGTCAGGAGATCCAGACCATCCTGGCCAACATGGTGAAACCCCTTCCCTACTAAAATACAAAAAATTGGCCAGGTGTGGTGGTACGCGCCTGTAGCCCCAGCTACTTAGGAGGCTGAGGCAGGGGAATCGTTTCAACGCAGGAGCCAGAGGTTGCAATGAGCCAAGATCACATTACTGTACTCCAGTCTGGTGACAGAACAAGACTCCATCTATAAATAAATAAATAAATAAAATAAGTTTGAAAAGAGCCCCTGTCAAAGCAACATGAATTCGGTTAAAATTGAAGCAAGAACAAACATCAAACATATGGCGAAGCTTGGATGCAAAAATGGTGAAATAATTGATGCTTCATGAAAAGTTTATGGAGACAGTGCCACGAAGAAATGAGCAGTTTACAAATGGGTAACTGATTTTAAGAAGGTACGAGACATTGTTGAAGATGAAACCTGCAGCAGCAGACCATCCACATCCTTTCACTAGGAAAAAATTCATCTTGCTCCTGCCCCAATTGAAGAGGACTGACAGTTAACAGCAGAAGCAGTAGCCAATACCACAGACATCTCAATTGGGTTCATCTTGCACAATTCTGACTGAAAAATTAAAGTTGAGCAACTTTCCACTCAATGGGTGCCAAAAATGTTGCACCCAGATCAGCTGCAGGCAAGAGCAGAAATTTTGGTGGAAATTTTAAATAAGTGGCATAAAGCTTCTAAAGCATTTCTACAACAAATTGTAATAGGAGATGAAACATGGCTTTCCCAGTACAATCCCGAAGACAAAACACAATCAGACCAATGGTTACCAACAGGTACAAGTGATCCAGTCAAAATGAAAGAGGTCTAGTCAAGAGCAAAGGTTGTGGCAAAGGTTTTTTGGGATGCTCAAGGCAATAAGCCCGTTGATTTTCTTGAGGGCGAAAGAACAATAACATCTGCTTATTTTGAGAGTATTTTGAGAAAGCTAGCCAAAGATTTTAGCAGAAAAACACCCAGGGGAACTTCTCCAAAGAGTCCTTCTAAACCATGACAATGTTCTTGCTCATTATTCTTATCAAACAAGGGCAATTTTTTGAGAGTTTTGACAGAGAATCATTAGGCATACACCTTACTGTCCTGATTTGGCTCCTCTTCTTTTTGTTTCGTGATCTTAAAGAATCTGTAAAGGACTCACATTTTTCTTCAGTTAATAGTGTAAAAACTACTGCATTGCCATGGTAAAATTCTCAGGGCCCAGGGCTGGACGCAGTGGCTCACACTTTTAATCCCAGCACTTAGGGAGGCTGCGGCAGGCAGATCACAAGGTCAGGAGTTCAAGACCAGCCTCACCCAATATGGTGCAACCTCGTCTCTACTAAAAATAGCAAAATTAGCCAGGTGTGGTGGTATGCGCCTGTAATTCCAGCTACTCAGGAGGCTGAGGCAGGAGAATCGCTTGAACCCAGGAGGCAGAGGTTGCAGTGAGCTAAGATTGCACCACTGCACTCCAGCCTGGGCAACAGAGTGAGACTCCATCAAAAAAATAAATAAATAAAATTCTCAGGACCCTCAGTTCTTTAGGGTGGACTGAATGGCTGCTATCATTGATTACAGAATTGAACTTGGTAGAACTTAGGTCAAAATAAAATATGTTTCTTTTAATTTCATTTCTCCACAAACTTTTAAAAGTCTTTTTCTATCAGTCATGTTTTTAAAATAACATTTGGTTGTTTTATGACCCAGCAGTTCTACTCCAAGTTTGTATAACTCAAGAAAATTGAAAACACGTGTCTGCACAAAAACTTGCACGTTTGTCCAAAACAGCATTATTCATAATAGCCAAAAAGTTGAGACGACCTAAATGTCCCTCAACTGAATAGGTAAACAAAATGTGGTATGGTCATGCAATGAAATATTATATGTCAAGAAAAAGGAATAAAAACTTACATATGCTACATGGATTAACCTTAAAATGTGTCAAGTGAAACATGCCTGTTACAGCAGACCACGTACAGTATGGCTTCACTTATGTGAAACATGCAGAAGAGGCAAATGTGTAGAGACAGGATGTAATTAGTGGTTCCCTAAGACTAGTGGGGAATGGGAAATGGGTATGAGGTTTCCTTTCAGAGGCATAAAATGTTCTGGAATTGGTGATAGTTGCCCAATTTACAACTATCCTAAAAACCATGATTTGTACATTTTAAAAGAGTAAATTGGCCAGATGCAGTAATCCCAGCACTTTGGGAGGCCAAGGTGGGTGGATCAGCTGAGGTCAGGAGTTTGAGACCAGCCTGGCCAATATGGTGAAACCCCATCTCTACTAAAAATAAAAAAGGTTAGCCAGGCATGGTGCTGCAGGCCTGTAGTCCCAGCTACTCGGGAGGCTGAGGCAGGAGAATCGTTTGAACCCAGGAGGCGGAGGTCGCAGTGAGCTGAAATTGTGCCATGCACTCCAGCCTGGCCAACAGAGCGAGACTCTGTCTCAAAAAAAATAAATAAATAAAAATAAATTTTATGGCATCTGAATATCTTCATAATTTAAACGTGTATTTTTACCAGATTATAAAAATTCTCATTTGTGCTAAACAGAAGTACTTCTTTCAGAGGTAATACAGAAAGCTAAGTAGAAAACAAAGAGGTGTCATGTTAGGGTTCAGAGTCCTCTTCAGGGGTCTATTACAAAAGATCAGCTGATTGCCATCGGAAAGGCAAATCAGGGTGGGGTGGGGGTATGGTATATGAATTGAGAGGGCAGTGGGGAAGCACCAGCATCAGTCAGGAGGCAGAGGAGCAGGCAGAAAACGTGGGCAAGAGCCTTTATTGTGGTTTCTGCAGGAAGGAATGGGCAAAACAGAGCACCCAGGTGAGGATTGGGTAGTTCGAATAATTTCTTTAGGGCCTAGGGCCTGTTGTCCTGGCCCTGAGTTGATTAGGGCAGGAGAATAGTGGCCCAGAGAGTAAGTGTTCAATACAGGAGGTGACTGCGGGTGTGGGTTCTGAATTGGTTGGTTTCTACATGATAGGCGTGCTGTTCTCTCTAGGAATTGGGTATCCCTGGGAGTGGTAGTCCTGTCAGAGTCAAAAAGGCCTAAGATGCCCAAAATCAAAAATACATAATAAAAAGACATGCCTAATACAGTGTTCTAGGTAACATAACCAGGAGTCAATGTCTTTCTTCTTTCTATGCCTTTAGGTGCTTTCTCCTCTTCCTTATTAATGGGCAGCCTCTGTAGTTAAACTTTGAGCTCGGGTTTAACCAATTGCCTGGGCTTAATTCTCACATCTGGGAGTTACTTTGGAAAGAGGTTTATGTTGAATATTTTGATGCAGAGCTGAATGAAACAGCTCTTTGGAGGATGGGTGGCTAAGAACCTTGGGAAAAGTGGCAGTCAGTGACTGAGGAAAAGACCCATCCTGTTTCACTTACTTTTTTTTTTTTTTTTTTTTTTTTTGAAAAAGTCTCCCTCTTGTTCCCCAGGCTGGAGTGCAATGGCACGATTTCAGCTCACTGCAATCTCTGTTCAAGCCATTCTTCTGCCTTAACCTCCCAAGGAGCTGGGATTACAGGCACCTGCCACCACGCCTGGCTAATTTTTGCATTTTTAGTAGAGACAGGTTTTCACCATGTTGGCCAGGCTGGTCTCGAACTCCTGACCTGCCACCCACCTCAGCCTCCCAAAGTGCTGGGATTACAGGCGTGAGTCACCTCGCTTGCCCGTTCCAGTTACTTTAGGCCATCAAACATAACATGCCATTGCCTCCCAGTAGAATGGGGTCATGTGGCAGGAATTTTAGGAAAGCCACATGCATTCTTTGAAGACTATCTTAGAAACATTTCCAGTGTCACGTTGGCTCTTTTCCTCCACCCTCTCCAGTGCTGTGCTTGTCACAGAATCCTGCCTTGCCAGTGCACATTTATTCCCATGGAGCCTCTTGTTCTTACTTGTAGAAACTTCAGAAGCACGATTTTTCTTTTCTTTTCTCTCTGGAAGGGTAATGAGGGCTAGTTTTCTGTTTCCTATCCTTGGGATATTACATTTGTCTGGAAAACCAGACTATATTTAGAATCTGCTATCTGCTTTTAAATGATCTTCATGTGTTTGCGTATTTGCTTGCGTCTACACCATACTTTTTCATTGTTAATGTTAAGTAGGATTCTGTTTAATGTAAGCCATTTCATGTTGCTGTCACAGAACACCTGAGACTGGCTAATTTATAAAGAACAGGAATTTATTTTCTGCAGTTCTGGAGGCTGGGAAGTTCAAGATTGAGGGGCTGGCATCTGGTGAGGGCCCTCTTACTGCATCGTAACATACAGAAGGCATCACATGATGAGAGAGAGAGCAAGAAATCCAACTCATGGCCTCAAGCCCTTTTTTAATCTGCATTAATCCATTCATAGATTAATTCATAGTTTAGTGGAGCCCTCATGATCCAAACAGTTACCATTAGGCCTCACCTGCCAGCACTTCTGCATGAGGGATTAAGTTTCCAACACATACTTTTTATAGGGCACATTCAAACTATAGCAGGTACTCTGTTGAAATAAACTACCTGACATCTGAAAGTTTAAAAAAAAAAAAATCACCACATTATCCCACAAAACAATCCAAAACTTTTTATCCTTGGCCCTTTGGAGTTGTTCTGTTCCTTATTTCCTTGTAACTTGATAGATTCCGATTATTTTTCCCTTAACTTATTTAATCTTGAACACAGAGCAAGCACAAGAAATTTTCTCCACCAATATCCTATTACCTTTGAAAACAAACATGAATTGAAATTGTCACTGGTGAGAAAATGAAATTGAATTATTTCAGTCAAATATATTTTTAGAGGCTTGAAATAAAAGTACTTGAACAGTAGAGATCAAGAAAGAGGACCCTCCCTGTGTTTTTAATAATATTGAGGCTTGTGGTTTTTATCACAACCTAGGACTTCTGGAAATTGCTTCGCTAGTCTGAGATTGCTTCACTGATCACTACTTCTAAGCTATGGGTTTGAAATAAAAGGGAATCTCCTACCCTCTAAGGGAAAGTCAATGTTCTTCATGCCATAGTTGCTATAACTTCTTTTTTCAATATCAAGGGAAACCCAGAGGGAAGTAATTATTTGTGAAAGGTGGTGGTGGCTTTTGCTATGAGCACAAGTTTCATGGAGGAAACAGAACTAGCTACTTAGTTGCTTCCTGTATATGACCTCATCATCTTTGTAAGCAATGTTTTATATTCTGCAAGAGCTCCTACCTTCACCTATGCAAAAAGGAAAAGGATATTCATTGACTAGCATTGGATTGTGATCAGAACTATTTAAGATTAACATAGAATTATTGAGCAGGGCATGGTGGCTCACGCCTGTAATCCTAGCACGTTGGGAGCCCGAGGCAGGTGAATCATGATGTCAGGAGTTCAAAACCAGCCTGGCCAATATGGTGAAACCTCGACCCTACTAAAAATATAAAAAATTAGCCAGGCATGGTAATGCACGCCTGTTGTCCCAGTTACTCAGGAGGCTGAGGCAGGAGAATCGCTTGAATCCGGGAGACAAAGGTTGCAGTGAGCTGAGATCACGCCACTTCACTCCAGCCTGGGTTACAAAGTAAGACTCTGTCTCAAAAAAAAGAAAAGATTAATATAGAATTATTGACAGTTTAGAATGTGAAGTCCAATTTAGGGAGAATATAAGGGAGGGAATGCAGTCCTGAAAGCATGAACGGGAAGGAGAAAAATACACATTTATTAGATAATCTGTCATGTGAGCATAACACAAATGGCAAATGCTAAGAGCCTCCATATTTGTGCACTTGTTTCTGCAAAACAGCATGAGTGCTGAACTTTAGAAAGCCGGCTTGAGGACAAGTAGCAGATAACTCACAAATTTTATGCTATACCATTACATTTGTCACTCAGTTTGCAGGAACAATTTGGTTATTGTTGGTGGCTGGAATGTGTGACCTCTATCCCTTGTGCTGGTGACTCTGTAGCTCCTGCAACATTCACAGCTTCAACCAAATATCCTCCTCAGAAAGCTTTGATAGAAGAGAGAGAAGTGTTGACAAGAACACTTAGCAAGCAAGCTGTTGCCTTAATCAAACTAGGATATGGATGGTGATAAAAAAACCTCTTGGAAGTTTTTTTCAGATCTCTAAAATCTATGTAAAATGCGGGTGTCATCATCATTCTCAGATGACAGTAGACAGTTAGTGATAAAGGCCTACATCCCAAGAGGATATATTTGAGAGGCCGAGATGGAGGATCACTTCAGCCCAGGAATTCAAGACCAACCTGGGCAGCATAGCAAGACCCCATCTCTATTTAAGAAAAAAAGAAGGCTCTGTCTATTTTTTCCAGAATACAGGTTATATCTTGGGATATATCTATAATGTATTTAGTGATCATTTATTTCTACATTCTCCAGTGTGGAACTGAAATTTATAACACTGGCTACAGGAAGTTACAAAATGCGAAAACAACTGGCGAGAAACAAACTTCCAGAATGACTATTACATAACGTCACATAAACTTGTTGGAAGGTTTTACATACCCGTCGACCTTGTCTTCATAGCAATCTGGAGCTGAACAGAGGGCCTAGAAAGGACAGATCTAGACTCAAGTCCCAAGGAGAATAAAATGAGAAGGCTTGTTGAATTTAAGCACTTATTCTGTGCAAAGCACTGTTCTAAACATTTCACATTTGTTTCATTTAATCTCAGCAAGCTGTGACTTTTACAGATAATGACCTTGAGGCATGAGGGTTTACACAGCTCATAAAGGGTAGGGTGGAGGCTTGGTGCTTCCAGTCTGGCTTCAGAGCCTCTGCTAATAATAGTACTTAGCTGAAAGTAAAATTTTAGAGAAAATTTGAAGAATTAGTAAATTGAGAAATCTTGATGAAGGAAGTAAAATAAAATCATGTTGAGTTTAGCCCACATGGTATTGGGAAAGTAAATTTTAAAACATAATTTTATTCTCTAATTGCTCTTGTCGTAGAAAACATATGTAACCATGGGAAAAAAAAATATATATGTAACCCTAGAAAAAACTTGAGAAACACTAAATATGAAGAAAGAAGATAAATATAGACCTTCTCTTAGGAATCTGTCCTCAAATTAACACAGATATTTAGGGTTTTATTTCTTTCCATGTTTTAACATATTCAGAAATGAATTAAATGCTTTTATAAAGTCATTGAATGTGAATTTCTATCGTGTCAGCCTTCTAACATACCATTTTTCATGCAATTAATAGCCGTTGCTTTTTTTTTTTTTTTTTTTTTTTTTTTTGCGCGATGGAGTCCACTCTGTCACCCAGGCTGGAGTACAGTGGTGTGATCTTGGTTCAAGAAACCTCTGCCTCCCTGGCTCAAGGGATCCCACCTTAGCCTCCTGAGTAGCTGGGACCATATGCACACGCTACCACACCAGGCCAAGTTTTGTATTTTTTTGTAGAGATGGGGTTTCACCATTTGGCCAGGCTGGTCTCAAACTCCTGGCCTCAAGTGGTCCACCCATCTGGGCCTCCCAAAGTGCTGGGATTACAGGTGTGAGCCACCTCACCTGGCCAGCAAGGGGTGTTCATTGTTAACTAGAAATTAGGGACTGTACATAATTTGATTCAGTTTCAAAATGATAGTATTCATTTTAAAAGTACATCTTGTAAAGAATAAGACTCTGCCTTTAAAAACCTCTAATAAAACTGATGGCTTTTCAGCAAATTCATATGTGGTAAATTCTTATGCAAGACTTAAGGATTCATAATACTGTTCAAGAGTACTGTGTGATCATAGAGACCTTGGCCCTATGGCTTGCTTTTTATGTAGAATTTAATGTCTAAACCCCACATGTTCTAATGTGATTTGAATTAATAAATTGGCTATTTTTAAAAAGCTTAACATTAAACACTCTAGTAAAAAAAAAAAAATTGCTGACCAGGTGTTATGTCTCATATTATAATCCCAACATTTCAGGAGGCTGAGGTGGGAGTATCATTTGAGGCCAGGAGTTAAAGACAAGCCTGGGCTATTGTATTATCAACAGTAGCCTAGGCTGGTCTTTAAAGCCCATCAATGATAGACTGGACAAGGAAAATATGGCACAGATACACCATGGAATACTATGCAGCCATAAAAAATGATGAGTTCATATCCTTTGTAGGGACGTGGATGAACCTGGAAACCATCATTCTCAGCAAACTGACACAAGAACAGAAAATCAAATACCACGTGTTCTCACTCATAGGCAGGTGTTGAACAATGAGAACACATGGATACAGGGAGGGGAGCATCACACACTGGGGTCTGTTGTGGGGGTAGGGGAGGGACATCGGCGGGGGGAGGTTGGGGGGAGATAATATGGGGAGAAATGCCAGATATAGGTGACGGGGGAATGGAGGCAGCAAACCACATTGCCATGTGTGTACCTGTGCAACAATCCTGCATGATCTGCACATGTACCCCAGAACCTAAAGTAGAATTTTTTTTAAAAAATCATTTTCTTTAAATTAAAAAATAAAAAAGAAAGACCAGCCTGGGCAACATAGCTAGACCATGCATCTACAAAAAAAAATTTTTAATTGAGGCTGGGTGTGGTGGCTTACCTCTGTAATCGCAGCATTTTGGGAGGCCGAGGCAGGAGGATTGCTTGAGTTCAGGAGTTCAAGACCAGCCTGGGCAACATAGTGAGAGCTCGTCTCAACTAAGAAAAACTACCTAGGCATGGTGGTGTGTTTCTATAGTCCCACCTACTCAGAAAGCTGAGGTAGAAGGATGGCTTGAATACAGGAGTTAGAGACTGCGGTGAGCTATGATTGGACCACTGCACTGCAGCCTAGGTGGTAGAGTTAAACCCTGTCTCAAATATAATAATAATTGCTAAATATTACTTTCTTATTCTAACACCTATTAGATTTGCCCTCTAAGATACATCAATGAGAAATTCTTGTGTTTAAGAACTTACAAAGTTAAGAACTTAAGCTCCTGGTATATCAAACAAAGGTCCTTAGTAATTTGTTATGAATTTATTGAACTAATTTATTTGGTGCAGTAGTATAAATTATTGAGCCATGAGTGGGAAATACATTTTTCAAAATGTAAGAATATGATTTTTTATACAACATATAACCTCAATGTCTTAGTAAATAATTTTGCTCGTGCAGGAAGTACTGTGTTCTCTAGAAATTACTTGGAATTTTTGTCTAGGGCTACTTTTAAAATTGGTCAGTTTCCCCTATTTATTTTCTTTACTGATATGTGTTCTCCTTCTTTGCAGTTCAACAACATGTTGCTGTACTGTGTGCCCAGATTCAGCTTGGTAGGCTCTAAATTCACAGTTCGAACCAGGGTTGGCATTGATGGAATGAAAATTGTGGAGACTCAAAATGAAGAATATCCACATACTTTCCAGGTATCTGGGAAAGAGAGAACACTGGAACTGCAGGCCAGGTGAGGCAACCATTTCTATCACACTGCTTTCCCAAAGCATCAGAATGAATCATTAGAATAGAATTTCTCTGAGGGTTTTTCCCAAGTGAATGCTGCAGATCTCTGGGAATCTGGTTGGATGTAAATGCAGAGCTGTAAGTTCTTGAAAAGCAGGAGTCATGTCTCCTGTCTCTTGATACCTTCCTTCATAGTGCCTAGGACAGTAGTTTGTAGATGGTAAGCATTGAGTAAATTGATTAACTCTAATCCTTCCTCTAACCGTCCTTTCGGTCCACAAATGTTTATTGATGCTTATTATTCCATGCTAATCTCTGAGTCCTTCAGAGAGTCTACATTTTAGGAGCTACGGGGCACTTGAATGGAAAGAAATGTTGGTAAGGGGCAGGGTGGTAAGGGTAAAACTTCTCCCACCATAGTTGCAGGATGCATGAAGGGAGCCATTAGGGGCTCAGGTGGCCTCTGGCAACCAGGACTTCTGGAAGGCATGGCTCTTGTTGTATTTTTATTGATTGGCAGAGAAAGGGCGAGAGTTCTGGCCAGCATTCCCCTAACTATAACCATGTTCTTTTTCTGTTTCTTTTTGAGACGGAGTTTCGCTCATGTTGCCCAGACTGGAATGCAATGTCACCATCTTGGCTCACTGCAACTTCCGCCTCCTGGGTTCAAGCAATTCTCCTACTTCAGCCTCCTGAGTAGCTGGGATTACAGGCACCACCCACCACCACCCCCAGATAATTTTTGTATTTTTAGTAGAGACGGGGTTTCACCACGTTGGCCAGGCTGGTCTCGAACTTCTGACCTCAGGTGATCTGCCTGCCTCAGCCTCCCAAAGTGCTGGGATTACAGGCATGTCTGGCCCATAAACATTTTTTAAAGGATTAAAAAACCTCATGAGAACCGCTGCAGTTGATCATAGCTACCTCATGCATGAACCTCTGGAATATAGAGTGCTGTCAGGTTTTGAAATACCTGCTTTAGAAATAGTCATCCAGGCTGGGCGCGATGGTTCCTGCCTGTAATCCCAGCACTTTGGGAGGCTGAGGTGGGAGGATGACTTGAGGTCAAGAGTTCAAGATCAGCCTGGCCAACATGGCAAAACCCCATCTTTGCTAAAACGACAAAAATTAGCCACGCATGGTGGTGGATGCTTGTAATCCCGGCTACTTGGGAGGCTGAGGCAGGAGAATCGTTTGAACCCGGGAGTTGGAGGTTGCAGTGAGCTGACATCCCGCCACTGCACTCCAGCCTGGGCAACAGAGCAAGATCTGTCTCAAAAACATACAGTCATCTATTTATTCAAATGTCTAGGCTGGTAAAAATTTGGATGCTTTAGAAGATCACAGAGCAGAGGGTGAAGAACCAATCCTAGCTCTAGTGGGGTTAATACCCCAGAATCCATGAAGACTCAGAATGTTCTTCAGATCTTTTCCACCATTAGCTGATGTTTCTGGCTGCTCAGATGAATTACTTCTGGATATTTGTATTTAGTAACTGCCAAAGCTTAAATTTCAGCTTTTAAAAAGAGAACAAATCTTTTTTTTTTTTTTTTTTTTTTTGTTTGTTTGGTTTTTTTGAGACGGAGTTTCACTCCCGTTACCCAGGCTGGAGTGCAATGGCGTGGTCTCGGCTCACTGCAACCTCCGTCTCCTGGGTTCAGGCAATTCTCCTGCCTCAGCCTCCTGAGTAGCTGGGATTACAGGCACGCGCCACCATGCCCAGCTAATTTTTTGTATTTTTAGTAGAGACGGGGTTTCACCATGTTGACCAGGATGGTCTCGATCTCTTGACCTCGTGATCCACCCGCCTCGGCCTCCCAAAGTGCTGGGATTACAGGCGTGAGCCACCGCGCCCAGCCCGAGAACAAATCATTTTAACAGGAATCTGTGCCCAGGGAATCCAAGAATTGGTGAATTTATAGTTATGGAAGGTGGCAGGCTGGGAAGGTTTGAAGAAACAGCCAGTTCTTTGATTTCCCACAGAGAATATATATTGAACTTCCTTTTCCTTAGGGAGCAGGTAGCATTTCAGACTTGGCTTTGAATGTCATAGTTTTCCTACCTCCTCATGGTGGGATTGGGTCCCAGCCCCTCAAACCCAAGGGAAGAATATATGATGCTATGCTGAAGGCTCTTGACTGAGTCCTCACTCAGTGGTTGATTTACTGAGATACTGGTCCTGGCAACAGGGAACACTCATCAATAGTTTGTTTTTTGGTTTTTTTTTTTTTTTTTGACAGAATGTTGCTCTGTTGCCCAGGCTGGAGTGCAGTGATGTGATCTTGGCTCACTGCAACCTCCATGCCACAGGTTCAGTCAATTCTCGTGCCTCAGCCTCCTGAGTAGCTGGGATTATAGGCGCCTGTCAACAAGCCCAGCTAACTTTTTTTAGAAGAGACGGGGTTTTGACATTTTGGCTAGGCTAGTCTCAAACTCCTGACCTGAGGCAACCACCCTCCTTGGCCTCCCAAACTGCTGTGATTACAGGCGTGAGCTACTGCGCCCAACCTCATCAGTAGTTCTGATCATCACAGTTTTCATTGCCGAAGAATGAAGGCATTGCTGACTCTCAAATTTCAGCACACTTCCAAACTGCAAATTCAAGAGATGTGTCTAACCACAGGGAAGATATTTCTGAGGTTTCTTAGTTTGTCTAAATGGATACTTTCAGTCCTTCTTTAGCCGGTAGGGCTATTTTCTCATCAAGATGGGGCTAATTGGTGAGGAATTTTCTTAAGCACAGGTAGTCATCACTTTATAACATTCCAACACACGGTACTGGATACCTTCCAATTTGTGTTAGAAACATGGTTGTTCTGTCTTAAATTTCTCACTTACCTAATCTCATTGCTCTAGTTATATTTATGTTTGTATGGTGATTTTGAAGGTCCGAATTAAGTGATTACTTTCAGTATGATCTATCATGCTCTCTCTTTTTTTTTTTTTTTTTTTTTGAAACGAAGTTTTACTCTTGTAGCCCAGGCTGGAGTGCAATGGCACGATCTTGGCTCATTGCAACCTCTGCCTCCTTTATTCAAGCAATCCTCCTGCCTCAGCCTTCCAGAATAGCTGGGATTACAGGCACGTGCCGCCATACCTGGCTAATTTTTTATTTTTAGTAGAGACGGGGTTTCACCATGTTGGCCAGGCTGGTGTCAGACTCCTGAACTCCGGTGATCCGCCCACCTTGGCCTCCCAAAGTGCTGGGATTACAGGCGTGAGCCACCGTGCTCGGCCTATCATGCTCTTTTAAGAATGGGACAAACACTGAAGTTCCAAGAAAGCCAGAATGTCAGAGAAAGTATGTGGAATCAAAAATTGGGCATATATTTGGAGATATTTAAAGAGTATTTGATTCTGAAGCTAACTAGGGAAAAAAGATTTCACTTTTCTTGCTAAGGTATGAGTCAGCCTCAAGACTGAACTTGTACATTTGTGTTTCTTCTACTTTTAAAAAGAAAAAGTATTCTATTTTAGATACAGAATACTATTATGGTTTTCTATTGCTAAGTGGAAATAAAAGTATAGTAATAAGTAAACTAAAGAGGGAAGAAATCTACCTAAAACAAAAAGCAATAAGAAATTGTTGGGGTCTCTGCATTTGAAGGGCTAAAAGCAGCTGGCAAGTAACTGTGCTTCCAGGGCCATAGAGCTGTGGAGCAAGGCAGAGCAGTAGGGAGAGTTTTTTAAATTTTTTTAATTTTTAATTTTGAGAAGCAAGATTGAAGCCCCAGCTGAACAATAAGCAGAAGCTTCCACTTGGCAGACACAGATTCCAGCAGCATTCCTGGCGCATCATGGTGTTCAATAATCAATTTGCTGGAAAGATAGATTGTGACACAGAAACAGTCCTCCAACCAGTCTCATGCATATTTCATACCTGTGGGAATCAGGCAGGTAACCTTCAGGCTGGAACTGAAACTAAGCCCCTCTACCAGGCACATGCAAACAGACAGAGCAGACTCTGATCCTCTTCAAAATTCTTCAATTTGGAGATTGTACCCAGTTTAGAGTCCACTAAAAAAGGATTTTTCAAATGCGGCGTGTGACAGCAGACAGCAGCATAAGCTACCTGCAACAAAGAGGAAATGAAGTTTGGTTTATAGGAAAAGGGGAACCTGACTACAGTCGAGGAAATGTTTTTTCTGAACACTGGGGTCTGTTAATCTGTGAAACTTCCTTCCTACAGGCATTTAAATTTTTTATATGCTTTTCTTTATCTAAAATGGGTTAGGTTTGATATTGCCTAAAGCCACCTGAGAACTGGAAAATAAATTAAATTCTTTATAAAGGAAATGTTAAATAGCTCCCTAAGGCTTTACAGAGATACTTTAGATTTTCAAAGATAATTATTATCTGTTCTAAGATGGGCTGTGACTAGTAGCCTTTAGTAGCCTTCATGTGTTTTAGAAAACTGGAAGATTAGCTGTTGTATATTCAGTATAATGCTATATATATACAGTCACCTGATATATCTAACCAGATGATAGTTATTAAACTTTATGTCAAGACAGTATATTAATGGAAGCTTTACCTAACTAACCCCTCCACATTTTATGTGTACTAAAGTCAGCAGATAGTCTGAATCCCTATTTAAGAAGAATTTCATTTGTTCAATTGCCAGAGATTAATTTTTATTGTAATTCCTTCCATAACATCTCTGAATTTTCCAGAAAGTTGGAACAACATGAAAGCATAGTTTCATTTACCAGGTGTAAATAATCATTAATGTTCTTTGCATTCACTTTAATTTTGTTTTGTTTTAGTTCTGCACAAGACAAAGAAGAATGGATCAAGGTAAGCCTCATTTTTCTTTTCTATTCTTTTCTTTTTTTTTTTTTTTTGAGACAGGATCTCATTCTCACCCAGTCTGGAGTGCAGTGGCGCAATCATGTCTCACTGCACCTCTGCCTGGTCTCAAGCAATCCTCGCATCTCAGCCTCCTGAGTATCTGGGACTATAGACATGCACCACCATGTCTAGTTAATTTTTTTGTGTGTTTCATAGAGACAACGTTTTGCCATGTTGCCCAGGCTGATGTTGAATTCCTGAGCTCAAGCAATCTGCCTGCCTCAGTCTCCCAAAGTGCTGGGATTACAGGTGTGAGCCACTGCGCCCAGCTTATTTTCACTTCTGTTTTTTAGTAACTTCTCTGTGCATATATTGTTGTGTATATTTTAATATATAGTCGTCATTAAAATAGGTTCACTTAATTTTCAAAGTGATTCCTATCATAGATATTTGTTTGATAAAGTATATTCATTGGTTTATATGAGACACTTTAATGTGTGCTTTGAATTTTACTCATACTTTAGGCCCTTCAAGAAACCATCGATGCTTTTCATCAAAGGCATGAAACCTTCAGAAATGCAATTGCAAAGGATAATGACATTCATTCAGAGGTTTCTGTGAGTTGAATTAAATTCTTAACTTCAAGCTCTTTTATATCTTTGCAGTTGCGGAAGATCTGTTTAATCATTTTGTTCTTCAACCTTTTCCCTTTACAATGTCAGAAATGGCTGTTTAGACAGAATCTCATTCTTAAACGAGCACAATAGTGAGTGCCTTTTCATTCTACTTGAACTTCTTTGAATTTTTCTTACTCTTTTTTTTTTCTTAAGATAGAGGCTTGTTCTGTTGCCCAAGCCGAAGTGTAGTGGCACAATCTTGGCCCACTACAACCTCCACCTCCCAGGTTCAAGTGATTTTCCTGCCTTAGCCTCCCAAGTAGCTGGGATTATAGGTGCATGCCACCATGCCTGGCTAATTTTTATATTTTTAGTAGAGAGATGGTTTCACCATGTTGGCCAGGCTGGTCTTGAACTACTGACCTCAGGTGATCTGCCCACCTCGGCCACCCAAAGTGCTGGGATTACAGATGTGAGCCACTACACCGACCTTATTCTTGAGTTTCAGGACATGGTTTGAGCAATGTAGTTAAAATTATTTCAAAAAATAATGACAATAAAAGGGAATTGTAGTTTTTTTCCCTATTAAAATTGAATCTTTCTTTCCTTTTTAGACTGCTGAGCTAGGGAAAAGAGCCCCAAGATGGATCCGAGATAATGAAGTGACAATGTGTATGAAATGTAAAGAATCTTTCAATGCACTGACGCGAAGGAGGCATCATTGTCGAGCATGTGGATATGTAAGTGAGATTTCTTGATCATTAAGGTTGCTAGTAACTATATAAGTGATGTAAAGTCATCATCTTGGGGGACACACACACACACACACACACACACACACACACACACAGAGTAACTTTCAATGTATCACTAAATCAGTACATTTATTTCGATGCCAACTATGTGCAGAGCACTGTGCTGAGCCCTGGAGAAATGTTCCCTGGCTTCACAGAGCTTACATTGTAATGGAGAAGACAGACAAATAAGAATTTCAGATTACTATAGATAGAATAAAAAAGCAATTGAATAGTTAAAAGTGGACAGTATTAGTAATAGAGGAAGATTTGGAACCAATTTTAGTTCCAAAAAAAAAGACCTGTCTAAGGGGTTGATATTTAAATTGAAGCTTAAAAGATTGAGAAAAGGGGGCAGGCACAGTGGCTCACACCTGTAATCCCAGCACTTTGGGAGGCCGAGGTGGGTGGATCACCTGAGGTCAGGAGTTCAAGACCAGCCTGACCAACATGGTAAAATCCTGTCTCTACTAAAAGTACAAAATTAGCCGGGCATGGTGGCGTGTGCTTGTAATCCCAGCTACTTGGGAGGCTAAGGCAGGAGGATTGGGAGGTGGAGGGTACAGTGAGCTGAGATTGCAGCATTGCACTGCAGCCTGGGCAATAAGAGTGAAACTCTTTCTCCAAAAAGGAAAAAAAAAAAAAAAGGTTGAGAAAGAGCTAATAATCAATAGAAATGGGAAAAAACTTCAGACAGTGAAAGTCTATACGCAGAGCCCCTGAGGTAGGAAGGAACTTGGTCTGTTCATGAGACTGCCAAAGGTCATGAGGCTGGAGCATGATGAAAAAGACGAGGAGTGTTAGAGGAACAAATAATGGCCAAACAATGACTTGTTTCTGTGAGAAACAAGAGTAGATGGAACCCACAATACAAGTGGAAGTTCTGGCTTTGATGAGGAGAGGAAAACTTCCTCCATTATATCAGAAGGGAAAAAGAAAAAGATGTGTACAAATGTAGGTGAGTTGGGACTTTTGTTGTTTCTGATGGTGAGAAATGAGGGAGTTTATGTCCAATATCTGTATGTTCACTGAAGAACAAAGCAGAATCATCAGTTGAAAGTGAAGTTGAAAAGAACAAAGTTGAATCATCAGTTGAAGGAAGGAGGAGATGGGGAGATTCGAGAAAGAGGACTAAGTGTGAAAGTTTTCTCTGGGCAGAGAAAAGTGAGCCTGGTAGAGGGACAAAGGTGGACTTGGTTACCTGTTAGAAGTTTACAGTTACAAATTTAAAGGGACGCTAGTCAGCTTAGTGGCAGTGATTTTTTTCTAACAAGATATAGAAACTCAGGCCGGAGAAGGCAGATAGCAGGGTTTATCCAGAGTAAGTATAATGAGAAAAGCACTGGAAGAGAAGGGAAACATTTGCATCAAAGAGTTAATAATGAAGAAGAGGAGTCTCAATCAGATACAAAGAGCAGGAAAGCTAGGAGGCAGGGTTGATGGTTAATGTTCTCATTGTGGTGGGGTTGGTGGACAGAAGGAATTCAATAAGTTCAGAAATGTATGGTAGTGGACATCTTGGGGTCACTGAATGAGAAATATGGGAGATATTGATGAAAAAAATGGGATATGTGAATCTGGCCTGCCAGATATGGTTCACCTTCTGGTGATGACAAAGTCCTGGGGGTGACCATGAGACTGGATAGTAAGGTAGACTGCACAGCACTGGCCGCAGGGATATAAGGTGGTAGAGTTGGCCTTGTCACATGAATGTTGAAATCCACGGACATTGGGGTAGATCAGAGAACTATGTTCCATTAGTGAGAAATTCCTGAGTGAATGGGTGTGGGGGCAGATGATGAGGAGATGCTAACTCAGTAGGGGAGATGTGCAGAGCCAGACAATAATGGGCCTCAGAGGTGCCAGGGAACTGTTTGAAGCAAGGAAAGAGTCAGGGAATACAAGCCTCAGCTCTCAGCCCTGAGGTCTCAGAGGTGACAGAAGGCAAAATGGAGTGGGGGAAAAACAAAAAACCTCCACTAGAGAAAAGAGCCTGAGGATATGGAAGAGGTCGATTGTAGAGTGAAAATGGAACGGCATGGAGGTGAAAGTAGGAGATGAACTAGGTTAAATTATGTGCAGAGGCCAGGCGTGGTGGCTCACACCTGTAATCCCAGCACTTTGGGAGGCCGAGTAGGGTGGATCACAAGGGCAGGAGTTAGAGGCCAGCCTGGCCAGCATACTGGAACCCTGTCTCTACTTAAAAAAAATTAGCCAGGTGTTGTGGCAGGCACCTGTAATCCCAGCTCCTCGGGACACTGAAGCAGGAGAATCGCTTAAACCCGGGAGGCGGAGGTTGCAGTGACCCGAGATCACGCCATTGCACTCCAGCTCAGGCAACAGTGCAAGACTCCGTCTCAAAAAAAAAAAAAATTATGTATAGAGGAGTATGTTTGGTGATGAGGCGTGAAAATAGCCAGAGAGGTGGGCCTTTTCCTGGGACCTGAGAGACAGGAAAGTGGGACATGACATGGAGTGCATTCTGCTGGACTTTGAGATAAGGGCGGGCTGCCAGACCTACTGCTATGATCCCAGAAGTTTCCCTCGGTGACATGGCAGCCTAAAGGATGGTGCTTCCTGAGAATCTAAGGAACAATGCTTCACACTGAAGATACACATGTTAGGTATTGGTGGACACAAACTGCTTAGTATTAGAGTCAGCACTGCAAGACAGGGACTGGCAGAAAACGGGCTGGAATGGTGGTAGGTAGGAATCAGGTCACTGAGAGCCAGAGATGCCATGGTAAGATGCTTAGATTTAATCACTTTTTAAAGGGAATTGGTTCAATGAAGAAAGAGTTGAGGAAGACAGGAAGTAAGTAGTCAGGAATGACTTTAATGTTAAGATTTGGGTGACTGGATAAATGGTAGTGTGCTATTAATTGACATAGAAAAATGAAGCAAGGTTAAATGAAGGGGAGGTAAGCAAAAGGAAAAATAACAGTAGTTATCATTTATGATGTACAAGTGCCAGGGATTGTTTGAAGTGTGTTGTATACTGTTTCTTTTTTCTTTTCTTTTCTTTTTTTTTTTTTTTTTTTTTTTTTTTTTTGAGATAGAGTCTTGCTCTGTCGCCCAGGCTGGAGTGCAATGGCATGATCTCTGCTCACTGCAGCCTCTGCCCCATGGGTTTAAGCAATTCTCCTGCCTCAACCTCCTGAGGAGCTGGGATTACAGGCGTACGCCACCATGCCCAGCTAATTTTTGTACTTTTAGTAGAGATGGGGTTTCACCATGTTGGCCAGGCTGGTCTCTTGACTCCTGTGATCCACCCACCTCGGCCACCCAAAGTGCTGCGATTATAGGCATGAGCCACTGTGCCCCGCCCTATACTGTTCTTACAGTTTCTCAATTCTCATGTGTGGAAGATTCTATTTTCTCCATTATATAATTCAGAAATTGACTCTTTGTTACGTATTTCTCTTTTTTCTTATTCTCTCCCTGTGGGATTCAGATGAGGTGTACATAAGATCACCTCATTCCATCTTCCATTTCTCTTGTTTTTTTCCATCTCTGTGTCTCTCTCTGGCATTTTATTCATCTCTATCTCCTGTTTTGTTCATTTACTCTTCAGTTGTAGTGAATCTGCTGTTCATTTTTTTGTTTTGTTCATTTTGTTCATTTTTTATTTTAATTATTTCCAAAAGTTTTTCCTTCCAAAATCTGCCTGATCATTTTGGATAGTTTTTGTTGTTTGCCACTTTGTTTTCAAACATTTCTTATGTACTTTTCACATTTGTATCTAATAATGCCAGTAGCTAAAGGCATTATTTTTTTATTTTATTATTTTTTTAAGACGGTATTTTTGCTCTTGTTGCCCAGGCTGAAATGCAGTGGCGCAATGTTGGCTCACCGCAACCTCTGCCTCCCGGGTTCAAGCGATTCTCCTGCCTCAGCCTCCCAAGTAGCTGGGATTACAGACATGCACCACCACGCCCAGCTAATTTTGTATTTTTAGTAGAGACGAGGCTCCTCCATGTTGGTCAGGCTAGTTTTGAATTTCCAACCTCAGGTGATCTGCCTGCCTCAACCTCCCAAAGTGCTGGGATCACAGGCGTGAGCCACCGTGCCTGGCCTAGCTGAAGACATTTTAAGGGTTCCAAATCTGTTGTTTCTACTAAATTCTAGTTCCTGGAGGCTTGCTTTCTGCTGTAATTGGTTTCTTCTCATTGTGAGCTTGTATTTGGTTGATGCGTCATTATCTTCCTTTCTTTTTTTATTTTTATTTTTTTTGAGACAGAGTGTCACTCTGTCGCCAGGCACCAGGCTGGAGTGCAATGGTGCAATCTCGGCTCACTGTAACCTCCGCCTCCCGGGTTCAAGCAATTCTTCTGCCTCAGCCTCCCGAGTAGCTGGGACTACAGGCGCGTGCCACAACGCCCAGCTAATTTTTGTATTTTTAGTAGAGATGGGGTTTCACCATGTTTGCCAGGATGGTCACGATCTCTTGACCTCATGATCTGCTTGCCTTGGCCTCCCAAAGTGCTGGGATTACAGGCGTGAGCCACTGCGCCTGACCACCATTATCTTCCTTTCATAAGTTTTGGCATAATGACAGAGTCTGGGGGTCAGTTTTCCCATGGCCTCCAGGCCCCATGGACTGTCTCCTAATCCCAGCACTGCCCATCCCACTTGTTTGCTCTGTTCATCCACCATTACAATTTCAGCTTACTGTGTGTCTGTTGGTTTGTTTGTTCACTGGGTTTGGGGGCCTTGGAGAGTTCTCTTACATTAGTGTGAAGAAGTAAAACATTACAATTATTTGCTGTATTTTGTCCAGAATCCAGTTGTATTATAGCAAAATTCTCAGAGTTATCTGTCATGTTGATAGCAGCAGGAGTCAAAAACATATTTAATAATGGTTATATGTTTCATTATGACTGTTTACATAGTCTTTCTATATCCTAAAGTTACATAAACTTCAGCTGGGCATGGTAGCTCACACCTGTAATCCCAGCACTTTGGAGGGAGGCTGAGACAGGAGGATAGCTTGAGACCAGGAATTTGAGACCAACTGGGCAACATGGTGAAACTCAGTCTCTATAAAAAATACAAAATAGCCTGGACGGTGGCACATGCCTGTAGTCCCAGCTACTCAGGAGGCTCAGGTGGGAGAATCGCTTGAGCTCAGGAGGTCAAGGCTGCCGTGAGCCAAGATCACACCTCTGCACTTCAGCCTGAGTGACAGAGCAAGACCTCATCTGAAAAAAATAAAAACAAAAAAGTTATATGAACGTCTGTAAAAACTTACAATTTTTCTGGTTTTTGTTTGTCTTTGATACTTTATAAATTCCCCTGTTGTTTATGAAATTTCAAATTCCTTATCCAAAAATATGTTTCTGATTATAAGTTAATAACAATATTGCCAATATTTAAATGTAATGATGCTACATATTAACATAATTAGATCATGATTTGGTCAGCTACTGAGCTGAGTTTCATACAGAAAAGTGAGGAACAAACTATGGAATGAAGCTGGAAAGAGGCAATTTTTGGAGGACTTTTTAAACCAAGTTAAAGATCATAGCCTTTCTCCTAAAAGGAGACACAGAGAACAGTATCAAGCGGTTCTCCTGCCTCAGACTCCCAGGTAACTGGGATTACAGGCCCGCACCACCATACCCAGCTAATTGTTGTATTTTTAGTAGAGACGGGATTTCCCTGTGTTGGCCAGGCTGGTCTCAAACTCTGGACCTGAGGGGATCTGAGGATTTTAAATAGAGGAGGAATAAATCAGAGTATGTACATATATATATATACATTTTTTTTTTTTTTTTTTTTTTTTTTTTGAGATGGAGTCTTGCTCTGTTGCTAGGCTGGAGTGCAGTGGCAGGATCTCAGCTCACTACAGCCTTTGCCTCCTGGGTTCAAGTGATTCTCCTGCCTCAGCCTTCTGAGTAGATGGGACTACAGGTGCATACCATCACACCCAGCTAATTTTTGTATTTTTAGTAGAGACAGGGTTTCACCATGTTGGCCAGGATGGTCTCAATCTCTTGACCTCGTGATTGGCCTGCACTGGCCCCCTAAAGTGCTGGGATAACAGGTGTGAGCCGCCGTACCGGGAAGTAGCTTTTTTTTGGTTGTTTTTTGTTTTTTGAGACGGTCTCTGGCTCTGTTGCCCAGGCTGGAGTGCAGTGGCGCTATCGTGGCCCACTGCAACCTCCACCTCCCAAGTTCTTGCAATTCTCCTGCCTCAGCCTCCTGAATAGCTGGGACTACGGATGCACGCCACCATGCCTGGCTAATTTTTTTCTTTTTTTGTATTTTAGTAGAGACGGGGTTTCACTATGTTGCCTGGGCTGCTCTCAAACTCCTGAGCTCAGGCAATCCACCCACCTCGGCCTCCCAAAGTGCTGAGATTACAGGCATGAGCCACTGCACCCGCCCATAGCTTTTTTTTTTTACAGTGTCGTAAGCTGATATATTATTTGTGTGCCTAAGTGTAACAATTCTCATTGATAGTTTTTTTAGCTTATTCTTCCTATTTTCCTCAGACTTAGTTTTGACTCAAGAAGGTAGTTTTGTGATCAAAATTAAATTGACAGCAAAGAGCTTTTTTATCAGGATAAGACTTTAAAAATCTATCATTAAGTTTGCTTGAAATGATTTCCGTTATTGGCATACTTGCTTGCAATAAACAAAAAATGTGTTTAAATATGCATTGTCAAAATACTGTGCTATGATTTGAAAATAAATAAAATGGATGGTATGAGTCTGCAGATACAAGTATGTCTAATTCTAAATCCCAGAGTAATTTCATTGTAATTATGAGCAAACAGTGGACCATTTTTATCTTGAATTTTAAATGCTATAAACCTACAACAAAAATTTGAATTATATATTTTCTTTAATACAACTTGTCTACTATAAATTGAGGGGAAAATATACTTCTGTAAAAGGAAGAAGATATTAAACTAGAAGATTTTAAGCAAATCCTATAATAGAAAAAAATGATCACTAAGAAATACGCATTTGTGTCGTATTCATTCATTTATTGGCAGTCTGCGAATGTTTATTACGTGTCTGTTGAGCAAAATATACAAAGACAGTCTCTCTTGGAGCTTACAGCCCTGTAAAGGAGATAAACAATCAAATAATCATACAAGAATAAAATTAAAAGCTGTAATCATTACTATGAAAGAAAAGGCAGGGAACACTGACAGGAGACATGCTGTGTTCTGGGATTTGGAGGAGTCCTCATTGAGGAACTGGAATTTGAACCAACATCTGAAGGGAAACCAAAAGTTAACTCAGTGAAGCAGAGAGGAGAGAGGCAGAGAGCATGGCCCTTGGGAACTGTAAGAAGCCAGTGTCACCGAGGACACAGCCCAGAAAGACCAGAAAGAAGGCAAATTATGCAGGACTTTGTAGGCCATGATTAAGAATTGGCTCTTTAGCCAAGAGCAAAGGAAAGAGTGAAGGATTTTAAATAGAGGAGGAATAAATCAGAGTAACTTTTTTTTTTTTTTTTTTTTTGAGACTGGGTTTTACTCTGTCACCCAGGATGGAGTGCAGTAGCATGAGCTCCGCCTTGGCTGGTCTGGAAATCCTGGACTCAAGCGATCTGTCCTTCTTGGCCTCCCAAAGTGCTGGGATTACAGGAGCCACCACACTTGACCAGATTAGCATTCTTTTATTTTTTTTTAGACAGAGTCTTGCTCTGTCGCCCAGGCTGGAGCTCTGTAGCGTGACCTCGACTCACTGCAGCCTTCGCCTCCTGGGTTCAAGTGATTTTCCTGCCTCAGCCTCCTGAGTAGATGGGACTACAGGCACATACCACCACACCTGGCTAAGTTTTGTACTTTTAGTAGAGATGGGGTTTCACCATGTTGGCCAGGATGGTCTCAATCTCCTGACCTTGTGATCCACCCGCCTCCCAAAGTGCTGGGATTGCAGACATGAGCCATTGCACCCAGCCCAGATTAGCATTTTTAAGAGGCGCATCACTCCACTGTTTGGAAGATATTATAGCTTGGAGGAGGTATAAGAGTGGAGGCCTGGAAATGGACTTGGGTGGTTATAAGGAAGTTGTGGAAAAATAGACTGAAGAAATATTTAGAAAAGTGAAATCAGTGGGACTTTGTAAAATAGAAAATCTTTGGGTGAGATTGAAAGAGGTTTTGGGGATGACTCCTGTGTGTCAGACACAGGACCAATCGTATGACTGCCCCATTTCCTGCAATAGAAAGGACTGAGAGGAGACCGGGTTGGGAGAAGCGGGTTGGATGGACTGAGACCAGGGAAGGTCGTGAGCAGTTTGGAGAGGATATTGATGAACATTCAGAAGTATGAAGAGTCAAGGTCTACACTAAGCCTTTGAGGGTCTTCTACCTTTAGAGGCCAGGAAAAGAAGGATGAGTGAGCAGACCTCCTCCCAAACACGGTTGAAACACCCTATGTCTAGTGTTTATAGGGATGTTCCTTTTCTAACAAAAATCTGCCTTCTATGCTTAACACTTTCTCATTCATTATTACCTATAATTGATTATTGCTTAAATTGTATCATTTAAATATGATTACTGTTCTTTTTTCTTTTAAATTTAAGGTGGTTTGTTGGAAATGCTCCGACTACAAAGCTCAACTTGAATATGATGGAGGTAAATTGAACAAAGTTTGTAAAGACTGTTATCAAATCATAAGTGGATTCACAGAAAGTGAAGAAAAGAAAAGGAAAGGAATTTTAGAGGTAAGAAATATCAAATATTGGATGTTTTTTAGATTTTTTTTTTGCGATGAAGTCTTGCTCTGTCACCCAGGCTGGAGTGCAGTGACACGATCTCAGCTCACTGCAACTTCTGCCTCCTTGGTTCAAGCAATTCTTCTGCCTCAGCCTCCCAGGTAGCTGGGATTACCAGCCTATGCCACCATGCCCAGCTAATTTTTATATTTTTGGTACAGATGGGGTTTCCCCATGTTGGCCAGTTTGGTCTCGAACTCCTGACCTCAGGTGATCTGCCCACCTCAGCCTCCCAAAGTGGTGGGATTATGGGCATAAGCCACCATACCCAGCCTAGATTTTTATAGAACAGAATCCTCTTAGCTATGAGGAGTACAAATAATATGTTTTGTTATTTCTTTGAGTATTTAACAATTTGTATAATGAGCAAGATTTATGCTTTTGTTCTAATATGCTGACTTTTGGGAGTCCCATAATACATTGAATTTTGTGGCAGTAGCTATAGCTAAATATTTCAGTATTAACTGACATCTCTTCTAATACCCAAATTATTGTAGTATATTTTCTATAAAGGAAAGCTTTTACTCTCAATTTCATCATATTGGCTTTACAAACCACTTTAGATAAAAGTGTTATTACCGAACAGACTATTCCAACTTATTATAGTAAAATATCTAGTTTATTATAGTCATTTAATAGCCAGTGACATACTCTGATAACTGCATTGAAATTTTATTGAAGTGTCTCCCAAGTTAATTTGACTCAGTTTCTAGAAAAGATTCAGAAGCCTGGGAACTATAATGTAGCTTATCTGAATTAATAATATGGATCTACTAATAAAAATGAAATTCTTTGGGGGAGTATAACCTTTCACTCAATTAGAATCCAAAGTTAGTGTTCTCTGTCATCAAATTGATTGTAAATGATCATGTGTAAAAATGTTCCCTGGCTCATGGGCCATACAAAAAGAAGTGGTGGGCTGGATTTGGCTTGTGGGCTATCATTTGCTAACCAGTGCTGCTTAGAAAACTGTAGCCAGGTGTGGTGGCTCATGCCTGTAATTGCAGCACCAAGGCCAAGGCGGGTTGTTCACTTGGGGTCAGGAGTTCAAGACCAGCCTGACCAACATGGTGAAACCCCATTCTACTAAAAACACAAAAATTAGCCAGGTGTGGTGGTGCCTGCCTGTAATCCCAGCTACTGGGGAGGCTGAGGCAGGAGAATTGCTTGAACCTGGGAGGCGGAGGTTGCAGTGACCCAATATTGTGCTATAGCACTCCAGCCTGGGTGACAAGAGCTAAACTCTATCTCAAAAAAAAAAAAAAAAAACACCTTTCTGTGATGAAGCATCAGTTTTGTTTTTTTTTCCTCAGACTATCACAGATCAATGTTTTTGTAAAATACACAATAACACACTTGGGTATCATCACAAATTCAAACTGTTATAAAAGTGTAATACTTTCTCCTACTTGTGTGATTACGTGAAACTGGTAACAAAACCATTTGGAGACCTGGAGACCAGCATGGATAACACTGAGTAGCACTACCTGAAGGGTTTCAGAGACAGAAAATAGAAAATAGAAGCAAACCAGTTAGTTTCCTAAGGTATATAACAAAACCTATTATTTAGTTAAATGGTTTTGTTCCATTTTTTAGCCTTTTTTTTTTTTTTTTTTTTTTTGACAGACTCAATCTGTTGCCGAGGCTGGAGTGCAGTGGTGTGATCTCGACTCACTTCAACCTGTGCCTCCCCAGTCCAAGCAATTCTCATGCCTCAGCCTCCTGAGTAGCTAAGATTATGGATGTGTGCCACCACACCTGGCTAATTTTTTGTTTGTTCATTTTTTTAAGTAGAGATATGGTTTCACTATGTTGCCTAGGCTAGTCTCGAACTCTTGACCTCAAGTGATCCACCTGCCTTTGCCTCCCAAAGTGCAGAGATTACATGTGTGAGCCACCACACCTGGCCTTTTAACCAAAAATTTTTATATTACGAGGCAAAGCAGAAAAATTAAACGGGCCTATGTATTAGTCTGTTCTCACACTGCTATAAAGACATAACCAAGACTGGGTAATTTATAAATAAAAGAGGTTTAATTGACTCACAGTTCCACATGGCTGGGGAGGCCCAGGAAACTTAACAATCATGGCAAAAGGAGAAGAGGCACGTCTTACATGGTGGCAAATGAGAGTGAGCAAGTATAGGAAGGAAGAACTGTCAGACACTTATAAAACCATCAGATCTCATGAGAACTCACAATCACGAGAACAGCATGGGGGATACTACCCCCCCTTCCACCTCTCCCTTGACACATGGGGATTATGGGGATTACAATTCAAGATGAGATTTGGCTGGGGACACAAGGCCTAACCATACCACTCTACAAAAATGGATTGCATTGAAAAAGTTTTTAATTCAGCGTACTCAAACAAAGATTGCTGGTTGCTGTTTGCCTTTTTGCTATTATATTCTTTCTTAGTTAAAGTAGGTATAGCATTGTCGTTACAAGTTCAGGCTCTGGTCTGGGCACAGTGACTCACGCTTGTAATCCTGGCACTTTAGGAGGTCAAGGCAGGAGGATTGCTTGAGGCCAGGACTTCAAGACCAGTGTGGGCAATATAGTAAGAGCCTGTCTCTACAAAAAAATGTAAAAATTATCTCCCAGCTACTTGGGAGGGTGAGGCAGAGGATCAGAGTTCAGGCTCTGGATCCAGACTCTCTAGGTTCAAATCCTAGCATGCCAATGTGTGATCTTGGGAAAGCTATTTAAACTCTGAGCCTCAGAGAAAATGAAAATACTAACTTCTCAGTGTTGATGTGAGGATTAAATCAAATAATACATGTATTGAGCTAAGAAAAGTGCTTCCATGATAAGCAGTCAATAAATATTTGACTCTTTAAATTCAAGGTCTATTTATACAAAGAGCTAAAATTGGCTTAAATGTTTTCCATGTTAAAACGTTTTAACAATAATTGCACATGAATCTTTTTTGGATAGCCCAGGGAGACATTTTATATAAACACCTACTTTGTGAATATTTCCCTTTAGTTGAATGATTTCTTTATCTGGTTCGTTGTGTGTTTATTCTCTCTCTTTCCATTATATTTTTCCAGATTGAATCAGCAGAAGTATCTGGAAACAGTGTGGTGTGCAGCTTTCTTCAGTATATGGAGAAGTCGAAACCTTGGCAGAAAGCTTGGTGTGTGATCCCCAAGCAAGACCCCCTTGTGCTGTACATGTATGGTGCCCCCCAGGTATCTAACCACATCTGTCCGAAGGGACAGATGCCCTTGGGGGCAGGGGGAAGCAAGTGGACAGTGGACTCAAAATCTGTAGAACAAGAGTTTCACTGTTTCATTAAATTTGAAAAATAATGAGTAAAGTTCAAGTTTGTTGTTTAAGCTGATGGATTCATTTTATAGCCCATATTTTCTTCAGTCTGGATTGTCTATCTCTTTCTTCTCTCCTTCAATGGGTTTGGGAAAAGAATAGAATTAGGAATGAGTATGAAGAGGAGGGGAAACAAGGCTTTTTAATGACAGGAAACATTAAGAAAAGACTCTGATTTTGTTGTTGTTTTTGTTGTGGGGGGTGTGTGTGTGTGTGTGTGTGTGTGTGTGTGTGTGTGTGTGATGGCGTTTCACTCATGTTGCCCAGGCTGGAGTGCAATGGCATGATCTTGGCTCATTACACCCTCCACTTCCCGGGTTCAAGTGATCCTCCTGCCTCAGCCTTCTGAGTAGATGAAATTACAGGTGCTCGCCACCACATCTGGCTAATTTTTATATTTTTAGTAGAGACGGGGTTTCGCCATGTTGATCAGGCTACTCTCAAACTCCTGACCTCAGGTGATTTACCCTCCTTGGCCTCCCAAAGTGCTGGGAATTCAGGCATCAGCCACCACGCTCAGCCAATTTTGTTTTTTATTTTATTTGTTGCTTAATGGATAGATATCTGAAAAAGAAGTTTGAGAGGATGGGTAACTTAAAATCCATCTTGTGCTATCATTTAATAACAGCTTTTTTAAGAATCCCATGTATATGGACCTGAGATAAATCTATGGGAACAATGATATGCAGGTTTAGCTTCTAACAAGAGCAGCACCAGGTCCTATGATTGTGTTGTGCTTGAAGAATCAAATGTACAATACTTAAACCAGTTATGCATTTACTCTGAAAATATAAAAAATTTAAATATACCTGTTGTATTTTCTTATATATATTAAGGGCTGGTAAAAATTATTTTATTTTGAAAATAGACTAAAAATGACAGGCTATATAGCTTATTTTCCTTTATTGCTTTTCCTATAAGCCTTCCATGTGCATAAGTAAGTTGAAGAGGGAATGAACGATTCACCAGATAAAACTGCCTTTAGCAATGAGATTATCGTTCATGTTTGCTGGTTTAATACAGTATGATGGTAATTGCTTTCTTCCCCTTTTCACTGAATGAAGAGTTGAACGGGCTCTTTCACAGAGGAGGGTTTAGTGTCTCTGAGCCCTAGTTGATTTGGGTGTCAGCGCTTATTCATTCAACTAACGTTATCAGTGGCCTCGCGTACAGGCTCTGTGCCAAGCAATGGGATTACCTGCCGTGCCCACGGAGAACTCACTGTTTGAGTCTGGTTGGGACAGTGGTAGGAAGAAAGGTTTAGTAGCAACAAGGGACACCCTTAGCAAGCAAATACATCTCCTGCTTTTAATGTGCGGTGTTTTTTCTTTAGGACGTCAGAGCCCAGGCCACCATTCCACTTCTGGGCTATGTGGTAGATGACATGCCACGGAGTGCAGACCTGCCACACAGTTTCAAACTGACCCAGTCTAAGTCTGTGCACAGCTTTGCTGCAGACAGCGAGGAACTGAAGCATAAATGGCTGAAAGTCATCCTTTTAGCTGTCACAGGTGAGACACCAGATGGTCCAAATGAGCATCCAGGCACCTTGGATGATCATCCTGAACCTAAGAAAAAATCAGAATGCTGAACTTATCCAGGACCAGCCATAGTGCAGAGGTCTCAAGATGTAAAGCTCAAGACATTCCCAGCTCTTCATACTCATCTGCTAGCACTTTATGTTGAAGAATACAGGCTCATAAATGCATCAGTTGAGGACTATTTTCCTATGTTTATGTACTCCTAACGAAAGTAGTGTACAGTGTCATTCTACCGATAAAGTTTTGAAATAATGTGAAAACTGGATCATTTTTTGAGCTATTCCTTGAATATGTGCTTTTTTGTCTTGAAGAAAATGGTATCAGTTGATTCTGTCACTGTCAGGTTAGAATGAGCACTTTCATTTAAGAAATCCTTTAATATGTTCTTCTCTTTCACACGTAGGACCTGTAACAGTTTGAAAGATATACCTCCATGTTGCCAAAATAGATCCACGGTGAAAAATACAGGGACAGTTTAGGCTATTGTATTAACTTATTTAATTTAGTTTATAAATCTCTAGCTGCATAAATGATGTCTGTTCTTTTAAAACAAAAAGGACAATTGTTGGTGTTCAGATTTTCGATTTATGAAGAAAAGAGAACTTGTTTTGTAGAAATACTTCTAAGAATATCTTAAGTATATAGTAATTATGTATATATAGTATTAAATATATATATATATATACTATACATGCTTTTCTCTTTAGCTTTGGGTTCACATTCATTTCTAATTTATTTTTTAAATATAAAGCATGGTTTATCTTGGAATTCAGCAATGTTCTAAACTGAAGAAATGTTTTGGTGATTTATGTTTAACTGATTGGCATTTGAGGGTATTGATATTTTTATAAGTGGTAATTTATGTGGCATGGGATATATTTGTGAATTCCAACAGTACTTTTAAAGTACCATCTTTTGTTTCTGTGCCTATTTAAAACAGTGCCTCTCTTAGAAGGTGCTATTAATGTAAGATGAGGGTTCAGTTATAAGCTTCAGTCTTGATTATTTTAAGATTAAAGTGCATTTCAGTCACTGGGACAGTCAAAGTCATGTAGGTTGTTTTACCTTTTATGATCCTAAAATTGTTGCAGTAGTTAACCTCAGCATGTACAGAAATTTTCACCAAAACCCAAACTTAGGAGACACCCGACCCTTTTACAGAACTAGGATATGTGGAAACCACGTTCATTGTAATGTTTTTCTTTTCCATAAGGTAGTCAAGCATGGTTAAATGAGGACCCTCTATATACTGAACACTTAAGATCTGTGTGGGCCTATTCCTTTGTCAGAATGAAACAAAATCCACCTGGGATAACCCATGTTTGGGGCAGGGGCTGGTCACATGATTCCTTGTCATGAAGGCTGCGCTACACTGTGTTGTACCTCTGATTAAAATCTCACACTAAGTTTACTATTTAACTTAATCCTTTTCTCAAATTAAACATTTTTTTATATTGTCATACCCCAAACATTCTCACTTTTTAATGTACCAGTCTGCTAGAAATCTCTAAGAATGATCCCACTATCTTTAGTATGTAAGGATTACACCTTAGGGGTAGAATAGAATTTGAGACTGCCACACATTTATTCAGGCCTTGTTACTTTAAGAAATATCTTATTTTTTCCACCCTATAGGAGCAAGTGAATCAATTATTGCTGACATAATTAGGTTCACTTCCTCCATAAAAGGAATATCAGCCATGATCATTAACATTAAACCAAATACATGGAGCCAAAAAGAGATAAAAGTAGCTTCTTAGGTCCTATTAAATCAGAGAAAGACTAAAAGAAATTTTACATTGCTTCTCTTTTTTAATGGCCAGTGGTGTGTGTGTGTGATATATACTCAGAGTGGTTTTTTAGAAAATTATAGCTATAAATGATCCTTTGGTTTTCTTAATCTCAAGTAAAGAGAAGCAATGGAAATATAGAATGATAAGCAGGGGAAGATGACTTTTGTAAGTGTGGATAGAACAATGGTAATGTGTGGGCCAGTGGGAAGATTTATGAGTCAGATTATTTTTGAAAACTATTTTTAAAAGCAAGAAGACTACACTTTCCCTACAGAAGTAATATAAACACACTTAAGTTTTGGCTCAATAAATATCAATGTTATTTAACTTAGATCATTGAAAGAATATTCACGTAAAGATAATGTTTATTATCATGCTCTTAACAGTCATTATCTTTAATTTTGTTTTTTTGTTTTGTTTTGTTTTGTTTTGTTTTGTTTGAGACAGAGTCTCACTTTGTCATCCAGGTTGGAGTGCAATGGCTCGATCTCAGCTCACTGCAACCTCTGCCTCCTGAGTTCAAGCAATTCTTCTGCCTCAGCCTCCTGAGTAGCTGGGACTACAGGCGTGTGCCACCATGCCTGGCTAATTTTTCTTTTTTTTTAGTAGAGATGGGGTTTCACTGTGTTAGCCAGGATGGTCTCAATCTCCTGACCTCGTGATCCGCCCGCCTCAGCCTCCCAAAGTGCTGGGATTACAGGCGTGAGCCACCACACCCGGCTACCTTTAATTTTTTAAATGAGAATCATTAGTACTAGAAGAGAATTTCCAGTTTTCCGGTCACCATATTCAGTTTCCACCCCACATTCTTCAGCTAAACACAAAGAGAAGCAGTGAAACAGCCTTACCCGCTTCTCTCTTATTAAAGAATCACTGGTGTTTTTACTCAATGAAAGGTAAAGGAATACTCTTAGCCATTTATTAAACAATTCATCCAAAAGACCTCAAAATGTGAGTGATGATGAGAATAATCAATACCTTTTCCTTTCCAAGATATTTGAGCAGCCATGACAAACTGAACCTAAACAGATCATTAGTTGCTTTCCCATTAAAACCAGCCTTCCCTGTGGGTCTTAATTCTTTATTTTCACTCATTCAGTGCTTTCCAAGTCATCTTTTCTTTAAAGTGCCCTTCCTCCAAACTTTAAAAAGTACTTCCTTGACAAAATTGCTATACATTATAAAACTTTCCAATATTTTAAGCTTAAATTCTGCTTTTGTTGAAAGTCTACCATTTGGCAAGTTAAGTGTGAAATATACTGCAGACTTTTATCTCGGTTTTAAGTGGGGCTTGATAAGAAAAAACACCAGCCACTTTTGTAATAATGGCATCCACAGTGTCATCATGTATGCAAGCAATAAAACTCTTCAGGGTATGGTTTTATACTGAAAATTTAATATGAAGGCCCCTTGCCACAAGGACATAGCGAATTATTAGCTTTCTAGATGTGTTATGGTAATTCAAATTGTGGAATATAAAGAAGGGAAATGGGAAGGGGCATCATTCCTTGGATTTTAAATAACTATTAAGAACATTTTTACTTTAACAGAGAAAATGGACAAAGCACATTTTGTTTTCCGTGAAGTTTAATTTGACATCAGGTTTGTGTACTTATCTTCACTAGGTGACTTACCCCAATTTTTTAAACTTTTTACAGAAACTAACCTTTTAAATGTACCCTTTCCCCATATATATACACACACATTTGGATTTTTTTTTTAAGAGCACTTGTTCTAGTTATAAATGTATAAAGAAAACGATAGTTTGTGGTACTGCAGGGTTGTTAACGATTCTTTGATGCCTTCTAAAAACTTTTATCAAAAATACTTTTGTGAGTTCACAATTCTGTTTTACTTTTCCTTGTCCCTACTTTTTGCAAACAGGGTGGTTGCTTTTGTTTGTTTTCTGGTTATATTCAAAGCCTTAAGTTCTTAATCTGAGCATATTGTCTGTGAGAAATTTCTGATGGTCTTTCTGGACTAGATACATCCTGCATAGCAAGCACCAACAGGAGAAAGTAAACCTCTCGGGAACAAACGTCTTAGTTTTTACAGGTATCTTTGCTCTGATGCAGAGTAGATTCACAAAGATTTCCTGTATCATATGATGTTTATGTTTGTGGGTCTGAGATTAAGCACATGATATTTATAAGCTAAAATTAACTCAAAAGGCAAGAATGTCTTAATGTTTTCATTCTTAAATTTTGTATTCTCCAAGAATGTATTAGTATGTGAACTGTGGCCAGCCAGTTCCTGTTCTTCAGACTGTGTTGACATGTGTAGTGGATCATGTTGCTTCCTCATTCTTATCAGTTTTATTAGAATCAAACTACTTGTTATTTTCATACTATTATCTACTATAGATTCTCAGCTTTAGAAAATGACTATGATACATAAAGACCACTAGGTCAACTTTAAAAACCCTTTCTGTGAATTTATACATATTTGTATATATGTAAAAACACTGTTGATTTGCAATTCTGTCTTTCCATAGAAATGAAATTTTTCTATCAAAATTGTTTAACTTAAATATTTTAACATAAATTATTTACATGGATCTTTATGTATAATTCATCCTTATATATGCCCCTTAATCACGTAGTCATGAGAAGATAACTTTGCTTTCATTACAGATAGGGCAGAGAAGAATAAGATAAGAAACTGAAACAAGCAAGAATGAAGAGAGATGAGAGGAGAGACTGCTGGTCTCCAGACCACAGCAATGTATTTTAAGATAAGAGGAAATATTTTAACTGCAGACGGGATATAAAATATAAATCTATGTAATTACATGCTGATGGGATCCACTGCACCCAGGTTTTTTACCTTGGCCTGTAAATTATAGACTATATTTTGTTATTCTCTTTGTCTTTTGGGCTTTTTTTTTTTTTTTTAACTCAACCAGAACATTATTTTATTTGAGTCTTTTGGGCTTATAAAAAATAATTTCATTCTCAGATCATTTTCTGTACTGTTTACTAAGGCAAAAAAAAATATCTGAAGTCAGTCATGGTCTTCTACTTTCTGGACTTAGCATTTGGCAGAATGCAGTATCTTTTCATGTGTTTTGAGATGAAATAGCACATGGCTTCTCCAAGATAGTTTTTAACTTGTTGGGGTCACTGGGTATGATGGTCAACCCCTTTTCCTAAAATTCATTGTGGTAGTTTTAGTGGAAAAATGTAAATCAAGAAATCTCATATCATATTTTAATAAGTGAATACCAAATACATAGTGAAATATAGGTTTGGGAAGAAACTAGTCTGTGGGGACCATTATAAGAGAATTGCATTATATATTACACAGTATGTGGATATTGAAATGTATCACTTGGGGGGCGGGTTCTCTTCATGAGCAAAACAGTCTTGTCTGTATATAAGACTTTTTTTTTTTTTAAACCAAACTAGCATTTCATTTTGTGAGTGACAGTTGCCATTTTAAAATAAGCATAGGCCAGGCATAGTGGCTCATGCCTGTAATCCCAGCACTTGGGAGGCCAAGGGAGGCAGATCACTTGAGGTCAGGAGTTCGAGAACAGCCTGGCCAATATGGTGAAACCCTGTCTCTACTAAAAAAATTTAAATGAGTATATCTGGGCCGGGCGCAGTGGCTCACACCTGGAATCCCAGCACTTTGGGAGGTCAAGGCGGGTGGATCGCCTGAGGTCAGGAGTTCGAGACCAGCCTGGCCAACATGGCAAAACTCTGTCTCTACTAAACATATAAAAACTAGCCCGGTGTGGTGGCACACGCCTGTAATCCTAGCTACTTGAGAGGCTAAGGCAGGAGAATCGCTTGAACCTGTGAGACGGAGGTTGCAGTGAGCCGAGATTGTGCCACTGCACTCCAGCCTAGGCAAAAGAGTGAGACTTTGACTCAAAAAAATAAAATAAGCATATCTGGATTTTTCTTTTGAATCCTTGACTGATAAGTTTGAGAATGTATGTTATTGGAATTTTACAGTTGACTCCAGTGTGAAAGTATACACAAGTAATTTTTCTTTTCTAGCTATATGAATGTAAAATACTTGCAGATAATGTATATATTGTGTAACATATGTATATTTGGTCATAAAAGCAGATAATTGGAAACGTAAAATTAAGCACTTTAATTCCTATTAAATATTAAACATTTGTATCTTGTAAATAAACACATCCTTAAAATAATTGCAAAGCTTTACATGTTATTTCAGCTAGGATTATACATGTTCGATTCACAATGATTTCAGTTGCCTGCTCAGGAAAGTTTCTCCAGTAGGGTACTGATACTCCTACCTCCAACCTACCCTCTGCCAAAAAAAAAAAAACTGTATAAGTCCTTCAAGAATAAAGTTTATGACAAGGTTCTCCAAGTTTAGAAATAGTGGCTTCTCTTTGTGATAACTCCAAGTCTAGATCTCCAAGAACCAACAAAACGGTGCTACTCCATCCCTGGGAAACTATTGCTTTGCTCCATGGTTTGTGGTATTTGCTACATTCTAAAGGCTTATACAGTCGGCCCACAGTGTCCATGGGAGCTTAGCTCCAGGACTACCCGCAGGAACCCAAATCTGCTCATGCTCAAGTCCCTGAGGAATTCTCTGGAACCTACAGATACCGAGTCAAACCACTGTATTTGTGGGTTTCGCATCCTGATGGAATACCGTGTTTTTTTGGTTTCGTTTTTTTTAAAAGACAGGATTTCACCATATTGGTCAAGCTGGTCTTCAACTCCCAACCTCAGGTGATCCACCCACCTTGGCCTCCAAAGTGCTTGGATTACAGGCGTGAGCCACCACGCCCGGCGGAATACCGTGTTTTATCAACATTTTGTTGTAAGTGTGGAACCCATCAATGCAGAGGGCTATTTATTGAAAAAAACCCATAGGTAAGTGGACCCGTGCTTCAATCCCTTGTTGTTCAAGGGTCAACTATAGTGAAACAAGCACGAAAAGAGAAGTCAAAAGAACTGTCTTAGTCCTGCTCTTACTGGTCCTATGACCTTAGACAATTTACCTGAATCCCAATAATAAATTCTTGTGGTCATTATAGGAAACATACTTGGTGACTATGAAACACTATGCAGGCCAGGTGTGGTGCCTCACACCTGTAATCCCGCACTTTGAGAGGCTGAGACGGGCAGATCACTTGAGGTTGGGAGTTTGAGACCAGCCTGACCAACATGGAGGAACCCCATATCTACTGAAAATACAAAAGTAGCCGGGCATGTTGGCATATGCCTGTAATCCCAGCTACTTGGGAGGCTGAGGCAGGAGAATCACTTGAACCTGGGAGGCAGAGGTTGCAGTGAGCCGAGATGGCACCATTGCACTCAGGTCTGGGCAACAAGAGCAAAACTCTGTTTCAAAAAAAACAACAACAAAACACTATGCAAATAGTGTGTCATGGAACACTTCTGAGTTTCATACGGTTACTGTATTGGCTTTAGATTTATTAAAGCCCTGAAAAGGAATCCTAATGACTTTCACATGATTTCGTAACTAAAACATTTCCAGAGATGACCCTTTTTAGAAGCCTATTAGCTTTTTTAGGACAGAAAGAACTAATTAGCAATTTTTAAATTGATGCTTTAAAGCAATGGGCATCAGCTGAAGGATTCTGTAAAATAAACCTTGCCCTTGGTTCACCAAGGGACCCAAATGTGGTTTGGGTCCACATTACATCAGAGTGGCATAATTCAAGGCTTCTCAAACTCTACTAATGAATCACCTGGGGATCGTGTTAAACTGCAGACTGACATGGTAGCCCTATGTGGACACATTTTGAATAGCTGCCTGTGACTGGCTGAAACCCTGTGGTTGGTACAAGTGTAGGTTACAGCCTGTTTACACATCCAGTTAGGTGACAGTTCACAATGTGTGGAGAAACCTTGGGCTAACCTTGTATGTTAGGAGGCATCTTTAGGTTAAACTGAATTCAACATCTCCAATCCCTAGTACAGTGCTTGGCACTTCGTAGGCATGCAGTAAGTACTTATTAAATATCAAAGTTTATATAAAAGAAAAAATTGGTCAGGCGCTGTGGTTCATGCCTGAAATCTCAGCACTTCGGGAGCATGAGCTGGGTGGATCATGAGGTCAGAAGTTCGAGACCACCTTGGCCAACATAATGAAGCCCCGTCTCTACTAAAAATACAAAAATGTGGTGGGTGCCTGTAATCCCAGATACTCGGGAGCCTGAGGCAGGAGAATTGTTGGAACCCAGGAGGTAGAGGTTGCAGTGAGCCGAGATCACGCTATTGCACTCCAGACAGACAGAGCAAGACTCTGTCTCAAAAAAAAAAAAAAAAGAAATTAACAGAATCTTTTATCCAAAGTATCAGATGATTATGAGTGCAAACCCTTAAAACAGAGGCTGATAGAAAAGAAACTCTTCAACATTATATTAAGCTACAGTTTTTGGTTAATAACAGAGCTAGATTTCTGATTGTTTTAAACTACAGGCCAGGCTCAGTGGCTTACGCCTGTAATCCCAGCACTTTGGGAGGCAGATGCAGGCAGATTACAAGGTCAGTAGATAGAGACCATCCTGGCCAATGTGGTGAAACCCATTCTCTACTAAAAACACAAAAATTAGCTGGGCGTAGTGGTGCATGCCTGTAATCCCAGCTACTCCGGAGGAGAATCACTTGAACCAGGGAGTCGGAGGTAGCACCACTGCACTCCAGCCTGGCTACAGGGTGAGACTCTGTCTCAAAAAACAAAAACAAAAAAACTACAGTCAATGTCTTCAAAATGGCAGGGCCTGGTGGCTCACACCTATAATCCAAGCACTTTGGGAGGCTGAGGCAGAAGGATCCTTTGAACTCAGAAGATTGAGAGCAGCTTGGACAACATAGGGATACCCCATTTCTACAAAAAAATTGTTTTGATTTTTAGTTAAAGTAAAAATTAATTTAATGGTGGCACACACCCGTGGTGAGCCTGGGAGGTCGAGGCTCTAGTAAGCTGTGATCGTAGCACTGCCCTCCAGCCTGAGTGACAGAGCAAGAACTTGTCTCAAAAAGAAGGTTAAAGAAAGAAAAAGAAAAAGTACTTCAAAATGGTGAAAATCTTAGTCAACCTTTGCACAGTGGATTCTTGTTTTTAAAATATCAGTCTCAGAGCTAGGCATCATGCCTGTATTTCACTTGGGAGGCTGAGGCAGGAAGACCACTTGAACCCAGAGTTTGAAACCAGCCTGGGCAACATAGCAAGACCTGCGTCTTAAATTTTTTTTTTTTTTTTAAATAAGGCTGGGTGTGGTGGCTCATGCCTGTAATCTCAGCACTTTGGGAGGCCAAGGCGGGCAGATCACCTGAGGTCAGGAGTTCGAGACCAGCCTGACCAACAAGGAGAAATCCTGTCTCTACTAAAAATACAAAATTAGCCGGGCATGGTGGTACATGCCTGTAATCCCAGCTACTCAGGAGGCTGAGGCAGGGGAATTGCTTGAACCTGGGAAGCGGAGGTTGTGGTGAGCTGAGATTATGCCATTGGACTCCAGCCCGGGCAACAAGAGCAAAACTCCATCATAAAAAAAAATATATACACACACACACACACACACCTTATATATATGTGTGTGTGTGTGTGTGTGTATGTGTATATATATATATAGAGAGAGAGTCATATAGTCTCAGCCCACTACCACCACCTGGACTGTGAGGAAATTAGGGGCAGCTGATCACTGTTCCAGAAGGAGCCAGAAGTGCTGAAAGACAGATGTCCCGAGGAAATGGGGCTGGCAGAGCAGACCTGGCAAAGAGTTTGGGTAATGAGTGCCTAGGCTACAGTCGCTTACTTACAGAGGTAGTCATTCATGCATTGTTTTGTCCTGCGTGTAATTAAAAACGGAAACCCAGTTTGTTTTACTCTTTCTTATTAAAGGAAACTCTGCTTTTATAGAATAAGATTGAGGCCTCATAGCCCACTGTGGCATTTTCACAAAAATTGCCATTTTTAGATGATCACTTAAATATGTCATTATCATACACTGAACAAAAATAATTACTGCACAAAAAATTAATTTAAAAAATCATTTCTACATAGAATTGTGTTATGTTTCAAGGTGGGAAAAACATGTCATCTGAAAGATCATCTTGTGGTTTTTCACTATCTGCTGAATGTAAGTGTATGTCAGATATGTACTTGAAGACTGGAGAACAGGCAGGAACAGAATGAACACAGGGTAAATGAACCAAAGGATCTAGGCCCACAGTTATTAAAAAAAAAAACAGAAGGAAAACCCTCAATAAAAATAATTATTTGCCACTTTGGGAGGCCAAGGTGGAAGGATCACTTGAGGCCAGGAGTTAGAGACCAGACTGGGCAACATAGTGAGAACTACCCATCTCTAAAAAAAACATAATTAGCTGGGCATGGTGACATGTGCCTGTAGTCCCAGCTACTGAGAAGGCTGAAGCAGGTGGATTGCTTAAGCCCAGGAGTTTGAGTCTCCAGTGAGCTATGATTGCACCATTGTATTCCAGCCTGGGCGACAGTGAGATCCTAAAAAAAAAGAAAAAGAAAAAAATGAAAAGTTATTTGCTAAAAGAAAGTCCTGATGCTTTCCTGAGTATACTTTTTTGGAGGGTTTTGACTTTTGAACCATCTCAGTGTTATACAAACACACACACACACACACACACACACACACACACATAGACACAATGGTGAACACTCCCCTCTCCCATGGAAAACAAATATAAACAAAGGAAGATATTCACATATCAAATGGTACCAAATGAAAAACATAGCCACACTGAAGACAAAAAAGAACTAACTCAAATTTTTGAATACAATATGAGGACTCAGAATGCAAACAAATATTGAACTCTAGTTCACTGGCTTGTTTTTCCCCGTGGTAGAGCTTAGTATTTCTAGCACTTGTTTGTTTGTTTTGCTGAGTTCTAGAACTCACTATATGTGGTAAGTTCATATGGAGTGTCTACTTGATTGGACTGAAGGATGCCAAGTATTGTTCCTGGATGTGTCTGTGAGAGAGTTGCCAAAGGAGTTCCCAAATTTGAGTCAGTGGGTGGGTAGAGGCAGACCCACCCTCAATCTGGGTGGGCACCATCTAATCAGCTGCAGCACAGCTAGAATAAGGCAGGCAGGAGAAGATGGAATAGCAGACTTGCTGAGTCTCTGGCCTTTGTCTTTCTCCTGTGCTGGATGCTTCCTGCCCTTGAACATCAGACTCCGAGTTCTTCAGCTTTGGACTCTTGGTCCACTTCAGTGGTTTGCCGGGGGCTCTCAGGCCTTTGGCCACAGACTGAAGGCTGCACTGTTGGCTTCCCTACTTCTGAGGTTTTGGGACTCAGACTGGCTTCCTTGCTCCTCAGCTTGCAGATGGTCTATTGTGAGACTTCGCCTTGTGATCCTGTGAGTCAATACTTCTTAATCCACTCCCCTTCATATACACATCTATCCTGTTAGTTCTGTCTCTCTTGGGAACCATAACTAGTTCAGTCAATAACTATGTTGGGGATAATGGGAGCCAAGTTTCCTACTGTCAGAGAAAGCAGATATGAAGGTGGAAAGGGGAACATAATAAATCCTGTTATTGGAATGGAAAATAGGCATCAATGGTTTAGATAGGTATAACTATCTAATAAATCCTATGTTATTGGAATGGAAAATAGGCATCAATGGTTTAGATATAATACATATAATACCTATGTGGTGGATTATATATATGGATATGTGCATATACACATATTTTCTAGCTGTGTGCTGTGAGGATGTAGAAGTAATACCCCAATAGAAATGAGCACACCTAGCACTTATACTGTATTTTGTTTTCTAAATACCATTTTCCACTAAAAAGAACCAGCATTTCTTGAAGAAATGGCTGATTTAAGGGCTTAGGCAGGAAAAATTCACAATAAGTTTGGAATATTATATTGTGCCAGAAAGTAAGAAAGGGCCCAAAGAATGATGGGGACTTGTCAGAAGAACCAGGAGGCAGCTTAAAGGGTCTCCCTGGCAAAATCCGGGATAAACATAAAAATTAACATAACAATTTAAAGTGATGGCAATGGATTATAAAATCCATGGAATAAAATAGGAACACAGGAATCCAAACATATGAACGAATGAATAAATAAATGATAAGAAAAACTGCTTATAGTAAGATGCCAATAAATAAGTGTAGAAGAAATGATGAAGTGAAAATGTTAATCATTGACAAAACAAAGGAATAATTCAGAATCTTCAATGAACATTGATGGGTAAAAAATTCTTGACCAGAGGCTGGGCAAGGTGTCTCACATCTGTAATTCCAGCAATTTTGGGAGGCTAAGGCGTGTGGATCACAGGGTCAGGAGATCAAGACCATCCTGAATAACATGGTGAAACCCCATCTCTACTAAAAAATACAAAAATTAGCTGAGTGTGGTGACACACATATAATCCCAGCTGCTTGGGAGGCTGAAGCAGGAGAATCACTTGAATCTGGGAGGTGGAGGTTGGCAGTGAGCCATAATCATACCATTGCACTCCAGCCTGGCAACAGAGTGAGACTCTGTCTCAAAAAAAAAAAAATTATTGACCAGGATATCTACATAATCTCAAAATACATCTCCATAGAATTGTTTTGTTTTGTTTTGTTTTGAGATGAAGTCTTGCTCTGTCCCCAGGCTGGAGTACAATGGCACGATCTTGGCTCACTGCAACCTCCACTTTCTGAGTTCAAGCAGCTCTCATGCCTCAGCCTCCTAAGTAGCTGAGATTATAGGCATGACCCACCACACCCAGCTAATTTTTGTGTTTTTAGTAGAGACAGGGTTTCACCATATTGGCCAGGTTGGTCTCAAACTCCTGGCCTCAAGTGATCCACCTGCCTCAGCCTCCCAAAGTGCTGGGATTACACACTGAGCCACTGCACCTGGGCCATAAAATTTTAATTAATTACGAAAATAAAAATAGTAACTTTGCAGTAGAAAAACTTGGTAGACAGCATCTTAAACAAGTGAACATTACCAGTAAGGACAAACTGCTCACATGTATCTCTTGATATGAAGCACTGAGGAGACACATCACATCTGTTGTTTTCCTGCTAAAAATGCAATCTATTTTTGTATTTGGGGCTACATGAAAAAATAAATAAATTTTTAAATGTAATCTAATCTTGAGGAAATAACAGACAAACCCTAAGTGAGGGAATAGTCTATAGAACACCTGGCCTATATTCTTCAAAAATGTTAAGCTCATGAAAATCAAAGACAGACTAAAGAACTGTTCCAGATGAAAGGATAAAAAGACATGATAACTAAATGCAATGTGTACTGGACTTAGGCCACAATTTCTTCTTTGTTTTGTTTTTGCTTTAAAGGATATTATTGAGACAACTGTTAAATGAATAACATCTGTAGATTAGATCATCATACTGTAACTGCTAATTTTTCTGTTTTGATAATTGATTGCACTGTGATTATGTAAGAAAATATCCATGTTTTTGAAAATACACACTGAAGTATTTGAGGATAAACATACGTTGTGTCTGTAACTTAGACTCAAATGGCTCAGAGATGAGAGGGAGGGAGAGAGAATGATAGAGTAAAAGCAATGTGATAAAAATGTTAAAGAATCTGGGTGAAGGGTAAACTAGAGTTCTTTTAATATATTTATAACTTTTCTGTAAGTCTGAATATATTTTTTAAAAATTGAAGTTTTTGAAGAAATGTAAATTAAAATGAGATATTTCTACACACCTGTTAGAATGGTCAACATCAAAATACTGACAACAAGAAGTGCTGATGAGGATGTGGAGCAACTGGAACTCTCACTCATGGCTAGCAGGAAGGCGAAAGGGTATGACAGCTTTTCTTACAAAACTAAACTTACCATGGGATCCAGCAGCACACTCCGTGCTTTTTACCTAAATGAGTTGAAAATTTATGTCCACACAAAAACCTGCTGTAGAGCAGCTTTATTCACAATGGCCAGCATTTGGAAACAACCAGGACATCCTTCAGTAGGTGAATGGATCGACAAATGTGACACATCAGATGAGTGTACGCAGCACTAAAAAGGAAGTAGCTATCAAGCTATGAAAAGACATAAAGGGACCTTGAGGGCATTTACCAAATGAAAGAAGCCAACTAAAAAGGCTACATATTGGCTGGGTGCAGTGGCTCTTATGCCTGTAATCCAAGCACTTCCAGAGGCTGAGGCAGGTGGATCACTTGAGGCCGGGAGTTCAAGACCAACCTGGCCAACATGCTGAAACCCTGTCTCTACTAAAAACACAAAAATTAGCTGGGCGTGGTGACGCATGCCTGTAATCGCAGCTACTCCAGAAGCTGAGGAATGAGAATCGCCTGAACTCAGAGGTGGCTGCAGTGAGCTGAGATCATGCCACTGCGCTCCAGCCTGGGTGATAGAGCGAGACTCTGTTTCAAAAAAAAAAGAAAGAAAAAGAAAAAAAATTAAGACACTAAAGCTAAAGCAAAAACAAAACAAAACAAAAAATCCCAGGTATGAAATTAGAGCCCAAAGTCCAGAGAGGAGCAGTTTCTTGAACTCTTGCTTCAGACAGTCAAAGTGGAGATTAATGTCTACTAATTAAAAACAAAAACAAAAAAGCCTAGCTGGGTTTTTTTTTCTTAATTTTTCTTCTCTGTGTTTTCCGTTTTTTTCTGTCTAAAAGTTTAAAGTTTAAGAAGAAACACATTGTTATTAGGGAACTGCCAATATCCACTTCATCCATCCAACAAAATGGTGGCAGCAGCCCTCGAGCAGCGGTTGGCCACCCAGGCTAGTCTGCCAGCAGTGGTGACTGAGGGGAGGTCTACCTTCCTCCCGGCTGTGGTCTATTATCTGGCAGTGGAGCTGGGCTCCACACAGAAGAGAGAATCCCCAGCTCCCATACTTCGCATTACTGTTTGTCACCTGAGCCCCAGTTACACTGTGTGTGTCGCTTAGGTCTCTGGGCTCAACAGATTCCTCAGACAACATAACAACCAAACACAACACATAATTCCTTCAGCTTCTGCCAAGAACTCACTGTTTACGGGGCGGTGAAGTGGGCCATGGGGCCAGCCTGAGATCAGGAACAGACGGGACATGCAGGCTCCCAGGGAAAGTAATAACTAGGCACCCTTTAAAATCAATATTCTTGGAATGGTTGCTCAGCATGTATTTATTTTATTGGGTTTTTTGTTTGTTTTTGAGACAGGGTCTCTGTGACCCAGTGGCACAACTGGCTCACTGCAGCCTCAACCTTCTGGGCTCAAGTGATCCTCCCACCTTGGCCTCCTAAAGTGCTAGGATTACAGACATGAGCCACTGCACCTGGCCTCAACGTGTGTTTAGAACATGGAAGGATGAATAAAACGGTCAGACTTCTGGGGGAGAGCTGGCAATCTTTCCATTGTATCTGGGCTCTTAAGTTTGGGGGAGAGTGTTGTGTATACTTACTACATACCAAGCAAAAAGACATGGAATCAGCTGGAACTAGTTTCACTAGAAAGCTATTTAAGGGTCATTTACAGTTGCTCAAGAGTGCCCTCTAAGGGTTTCAAAGTATGATAAGTGACTAACCACATTCTGTGCTCTACAGGGGTTCCAGCAAATACAACTTTCTCTGTGTCACTATGGTTTCAGTGACGCCTAAGTGCTCGTTGGTATTTTAGCATCCCTTATACATGGCAACACTGACAGCAACCCGGTCAGCCCCTTATCTGCTCTGCAGAGAACAGCAGTCTACAATGCGGCCACCCCATGGTCCAGTTGCCCTTGCTCCTTCTTGATTCTGTTAACTTATTCTTTCCTTAGAAAAAAAGAAAAGCAGGCTGGGCGCGGTGGCTCACGCCTGTAATCCCAGCACTTTGGGAGGCCGAGTTGGGTGGATCACAAGGTCAAGAGATCGAGACCATCCTGGTCAACATGGTGAAACCCCGTCTCTACTAAAAATACAAAAAAATTAGCTGGGCATGGTGGCGCGTGCCTGTAATCCCAGCTACTCAGGAGGCTGAGGCAGGAGGATTGCCTGAACCCAGGAGGCGGAGGTTGCGGTGAACCGAGATCGCGCCATTGCACTCCAGCCTGGGTAACAAGAGCAAAATTCCGTCTCAAAAAAAAAAAAAAAAAAGAAAAAAAGAAAAGCAAATTTCTCCAAACTTATCCACCACCAAATGCAAGGGATAGACTGTCACAGCCCAATATTGAGCTGGGATCCCCCATATATAGGCATCTCTTTATAAAATAGATATCCAGGCCGGGCCTGGTAGCTCATGCCTGTAATCCTAGTACTTTGGGAGGCTGAAGTGGGTGGATCACCTGAGGTCAGGAGTTCGAGATCAGCCTGGCCAACATGGTGAAATCCAGTCTCTACTAAAACTATTAAAATTAGCCAGACGGGGTGATGGGTGCCTGTAATCCCAGCTACTCCGGAGGCTGAGGCACAAGAATTGCTTGAACCTGGGAGGCAGAGGCAGCAGTGAGCCGAGATTATGCCACTGTACTCCAGCCTGGGCAACAGAGAGAGACTCTGTCTCAAAAAATAATAATAATAAAATACAATAGAGATCCACTATTTGTAGTCTGAGGTCCTATTTGTTTTATTTAACATTGTACCCTAAGCACTCCCTGGCCTTCCAAAACAGTTTTCACAGGAATAGCCAAAATCTGAAGGTTTAGTATGTGCTGGACACTATTCTAGGAACTTTATAGAAATAATTTCATTCATATTCCACCACAGTTTTTCAGGGTAAGCATTGTAAATAATGCCTCGAGAAACATCTTTAACTTATTACTGAGAGTTCCGTTTGTGATTGAGGGTAGGTGGCATAGAAAGCCCCTTTGGCAGGTGATTCAACTCAAAGGAGAGGGTTGGAAAGCAACAGCTGAGAATCGTGTGTGATGTGTTTCAGAAATACACACACCTGTCCCACGTTCTGTTGCCCTCTGGATTGGATGTGCCTGAGGCAGCATGCTGGCAGGTAGGCATGGGTGTATAATTTTCTCCTAAAAGATGCTCATTCATTCCAGTCTTCCTCTGCCTATCCCTCGTCCCTTTTGCTTTTTTTGAGACGAGTCTCACTGTGTCGCACAGGCTGGAGTGCAGTGGCATTTCAGCTCTGCAACCTCTGTCTCAGGGGTTCAAGCAATTCTCCTTTCTCAGCCTCCCAAGTAGCTGCGACTACAGGGCTGCACCACCACACCTGTCTAATTTTTGTATTTTTGCTAGAGACAGGGGTTCACCATGTTGGGCAGGTTGGTCTTAAACTCCTGACCTCAAGTGATCTACCCACCTCGACCTCCCAAAGTGCTGGGATTACAGGCACGAGCCACCACGCCCGGCTTGGCCATTAGTCTTAAGGGTCTCACTCAGACCCAGCACCACAGCCCTATGCAGCCAAGACTTCAGCGCTCTGCCCACTCCCTGTGACAGCACACCCTCCTGTGACCCACCCAGCTCCACAGGCTTCACTGAGCGGCGTCCGGTAAGCCTCAGCCTGTTGCGGGCTGCCTAGACTGAAAGCAGACATAGCTATCTGATTGGAAAAGAGAAAGGAATTAAGGGATCCATAAAAAGCCTTTCTAAAACAGCAAAATGTTTATAACAGAGAAAGGAAAGTGGGAGGTGTCCAGGGCATATTCCTGTTCTTTGCCTTCTCATACTACAGAGCAGTGTGGTTCCCAACCTTGGTTCCTGCCCCCCCTTTCTTCCCCACCTGGGGACACTTGGCGAAGTCTGGAGACATTTCTGGTTGTCGTGAATGGAGTGGTGGTGGGGAGGTGATGTTACTAGCACCTTGTGGTTAGAGGCCAGGGATGCTGCTGAACATCCCAGGAGGCACAGGACAGCCCCTCAAACTGGTCCAAAATATCAGCGGTGCCGTGGTGGGAAGCCCCGCTCCAGAGCCTCTCTGGCTACCCATTCCCCAACTCCCGCCACTCCTCAAACAGGGACGAAGGACAGCCAAGATTGTCAGCTGTGACTTCCTCTGCAACCCTCTCTTCCTTTCTCCTGTCCCCTGTCCAATGCTCTGCTTCCCTCGGGTCCAAGTGCAAAGATGATGGCATCTGACCAGAAAGTTTTATGGGCCCGGAGTAACTTCCTTAGATTATTAGTATGTAGTAGGTGAACCTTTAGCAATAAAGTCTCTTGAGCAAAGTGACGCCTTAGCTCTTGCATGAAATCTGGGAACTCACGGAGAGAGAAAAATAGCCTCAATGCCAGCGGACTGGGAACATGGTCGGTGATCTGCAGTTTGAGAATCCCTGTCCTTAAGTGGCCTTGAACCATGATTGCTAAACTTTTCCAGAGCCATCTCTATTTCTCTAGCTTAATTTTAACATCTTTTTTTCGGGAGGCAAGGTGGTGGTGAGGGGGGTGACTCGTTTATTATTATTATTTTGAGATGGAGTCCTGCTCTGTCACCCAGGCTGGAGTGCAGTGGTGCGATTTTGGCTCACTGCAACCTCTGACTCCCAGGTTCAAGCGATTGTCTGCCCTCAGCCTCCCGAGGAGCTGGGGCTACAGGCACGAACCACTGCACCCAGCTAATTTTGTAATTTTTGTAGAGACGGGGTTTTGCCATGTTGGCCGGGCTGGTCTCAAACTCCTGACCTCAGGTGATCTGGCCACCTTGGCCTCCTAAAGTGCTGGGATTACAGAAGTGAGCCACCATGTCCAGCCAAGTTTATTATTCTTAACGTGACCCTATCTTTCCACTTTTGACTCCAACACTGCTCAGAGCTGCCACACCTACCCCCACAACAGTTGTGCCACTGGGAGGTGAAGGGGGCATATCACGGTCAGCTCTCTCATGGCCCAACGTTGCTGGCAGGAAGGCCAGCGATGTTGTGAGCAGACTTCAATTTCTACAAGGTCGTGGGGCATCATCCACCATATGAAGGGGCTGCAGCAGGTCGGAAATGTGCAGGGCCCATCCAGACTAAGGTCCTAACACCCTTGTTAGAAGTCGGGTTTGGACAGTTTTGGCCTCGCCTGCCAGCTCATCTAGGAAACGCTCCTGGAACACCGGGTAGAAAGTGTAACCATAATAGCTAACACCAGGGCCTGACGCCTGGGCTGCTGTCGGAGTGACCTTTGCCGCTGGGCAAGCTGCACCTGCCGCATCAATTGCAATTGTGCAGAGTCAGTTTGCCCTGAGTCGGGTCAGTGAACTGAACAAACCGGGCCTTTCCTCTGTTAGCATCAGAAGGGACCAGCTCCTGACGCCATCATGTTGCTGCTCCTCCATTCGCTAACAACTTCTTAAGGTATTTCCTCAGCTTTGCCATTCCTCTGGACCATGATTAAGAGCCCCCAGGCAGGGTGCAGTGGCTCATACCTGTAATCCAAGCACTTTGGGAGGCAGAAGTGGGCAGATCACGTGACTTCAGGAATTCGAGACCAACAACCTGACCGACATGGTGAAACCCCATCTCTACTAAAAATACAAAAATTAGCAGGGCGCGGTAGTGGGCGTCTGTAATCCCAGCTACTCAGGAAGCTGAGGCAGGAGAATCGCTTGAACCCAGGAGGTGGAGGTTGCACTGAGCCGAGTTCGTGCCACTGCGCTTCAGCCTGGGCAACAGAGCGAGACTCTGTCTCAAAAAAATTTTTTAAAAAGCTTCCAATAACCACTCCCCTTCCTCACAATATGTCATTATGATTAGTGTTCTATCTGAACATGTAAATAAAACTGACGTTAGTTGCTATTTGATAATAAAGAAATTAATTCGATAAGAAAATGTGTGCCTTAAAGTAGTCCCCTGTGGGATGTTTTGGTTTTGTTTGTTTAAATGGTTAAGTGATGAACATTCAAATCTGAATATATTTTATCACTGTTTCATTACATCTCATTATATTCCTGTGAGCTGTTGGGTAAAGCTGACCCCGTAGAAAGGACTTTAAAAGATTTGACAGTGACAAAAGGACACAAGTGTCCTGATTTTAAAACCTCTCTTCAATACTCCTATACTGGAGTTTAAACACACCTCGTCTGTGGAGTGAAGGGTTGGGAAGGAAAGAGGAAAGTAGCTGATGTGTGCTGCATTCAAAACCTGAACACAGTGCTGAGTGCTTGTATTTACCATGTTTTGGGAACTATGCTAAGGGTCTGTTTATTCCTTGCTTCCAGTAAGGCAGGATGAGGAAATTTAGGCTCAAAACTTAGAATTCTTCAGGGATGTGTTAAGTAAGGGGTGGCAGAGGCAGATTTTAAGCCCAGACATACCTAGCTTCAAGGCCCACACCTGACAGTAACAGCCACTATTATTGGGCACATTTCATTATACTGACACTCTGTCGAGCCTTTTGTTATTTCTATTTTGAGATGGAGTCTTGCTGTGTCACCCAGGCTGGAGTACAGTGGCATGATCTCAGCTCACTGTGACCTCTGCTTTTCTGGTGCAAGCCATTCTCATGCCTCAGCCTCCCAAGTAGCTGGACTACAAGCATGCACCACCATGCCCGACTAATTTTTGTATTTTTAGTAGAGACGGGCTTTCACCATGTTGGCCAGGCTGGTCTCAAACTCCTGATGTCATGTGATCCTCCTGCCTGAGCCTCCCAAAGTGCTGGGATTACAGGTATGAGCCATTGTGCCCGGCCATGTCAAGCCTCTCATATGCATTATTTTGTTGCAAATCTCAAAACCGTCCTTTCATGTGAGCATATATATATATATATATATATTTTTTTTTTTTTTTTTTTTTTTTTTTTTGGATACAGCATCTTGCTCTGTTGGCCAGGCTGGAGTCCAATGGCATGATCTTGTCTCACTGCAACCTCCACCTCTACCCGGTTCAAGCGATTCTTCTGCCTTAGCCTCTTGAATAGCTGGGACTACAGGTGCACACCAGCACACCGGCTATTTTTTTTTGTATTTTTTGTAGAGATGGGGTTTCACGGTGTTGGCCAGGATGGTCTCAATCTCTTGACCTCCTTAGCCTCCCAAAGGGCTGGAATTGCAGGCGTGAGCCACCATGCCTGGCCCATGCGAGTATTTTATAGATGAGGAAACTGAGGCTCAAAGCACTTACACAACTTATTTCAAGTTAAAACTGGTGAATAGTAGAACTTGGTTTCCAGCATAGTCCTGTCCGCCTGCAAAACCTGTGCTTTAAAGAACACACTGTGCTACCTGCCCCAAACACCAATTCCACCATACCAGGTTGTACTGTTACAATGGATAGTTAGTCAGACACGAGCAGGGCAGGAGAGGCGCCTCCAACCAAGAATGTCAGGTGACCATCAGGTGATGCGCAGGCGCTTGTGAAGCTGTCTCTCTAATAATTGGTCGCAACCAGTGCCGGGGAAAGGCAGACTCCCAGTAGACAGAAACACCTGAACTGGTGATCAGCAGCTCCTCGATAAGATCTCAGGAGGTGGGTGAGCAGCCTCAAGAGTGAGCATTAAAAGGAGAAATGGTGGAGTTTAACAAACCCAAAAAACCATAAATTGTGTTCTACATATATACATTTACGGACCTTAAAAAAGTGGTGATTCTACATACTTTGATTTGGAAAGATGCCTACAAGATAGTAAGTGAAATGTAAAAAAAACAAATTGTGAAACGATGACTCCACTGCTCATTTTCTGACACTGATTCTCTTGTTATACATGTATGGGAAATTTCTGAAAGCATACCTACATTTCCCTTTTTTTTTTTTTTTTTTTTTTTTTGAGATGGAGTCTGAAAAAAAAAAGGCTGGAGTACAGTGGTGCGATTTCGGCTCACTGCAACCTCCGCCTTCCCTGCTCAAGCGACTCTCCTGCCTCAGCCTCCGGAGTAACTGGGACTACAGCCTCCAGTCACTACAGCAGCTAATTTTTGTGTTTTTAGAAGAGACGGGGTTTCACCATGTTGGCGAGGCTGGTCTCCGTCTCCTGACCTCGTGATCTGCCCGCCTCGGCCTCCCAAAGTGCTAGGCATGAAACACCTCGCCCGGCCATACCTAAGTTACTCAATGGTAGTTACCTCTAGGGAAAAAGGTTTATTGAGATGTCAGAAGAGTTCAGGTGACTTTTAGGGTTTTAAAAAATGTATATATATGAAACAGGATTTTGCTCTGTCGCGCAGGCTGGAGTGCAGTGGTGTGATCACGGCTCACGGCAGTCTCAACCTCCTGGGCTCAGGTGATTCTCCCACCTCAGCCTCTTGAGTAGCTGGAATTACAAGCATGCGCCACCATGGCCAGTTAATTTTTAAATTATTTATAGAGATGAGGTCTCATTATGTTTCCCAGACTGGTCTTGAACTCCTGGGCTCAAGCAATCCTCCTACCTTAAAGTGCTGAGATTACAAGTGTGAGCCACTGTGCCCAGCCAGGTGACTTTTATCTCCCCTTCATTTTATAATTTACCTTTATACGATTCATTTTGGTTTTTTGTTTGTTTGTTTTTGTGTGTGTGTGGCAGAATCTCTCTCTGTCACCCAAACTGGAGTGTAGTGGTGTGATCTTGGCTCACTGCCAAGATGGGGTTTCACCATGTTGGCCAGGCTGGTCTTGAACTCCTGACCTCTGGTGATCCACCCACCTTGGCCTCTCAAAGTGCTGGGATTACAGGTGTGAGCCACCATGCCCAGCCCTACATGATTCATTTTAATTTTTAAATTCATTTCCACCACTTCTATGAAATGAAAAAGTCTACGGACAGGCTGCAGAGAAGCTTTCCAGCTTGAGGCCACACCCTCGTTTGGGTGTGATCTAAAGGTAACTAGGTTGTCAACATGCTAATGTTTTATAATGAGACTTGGAGAGTGATTTGTGAAATCTGTAACCACAGTGTGTGGGTCTGAGGGCAAGAAAGTGGATTTTAAAGAACCTGAATAGTTTAGCAGTCCAGTGTTGTAAGCTTCAGGCAGCTCTGAATTGCTGATGCTGGGAGCTGATTATCAGAGTAAAGGGAGGCCTGGGGAAGTCAGAATCCGTGGGCAAAACTCAGAGATGCTTCTAGGGTCTTTGGGCTGATGTCAGAGCTTTGGATGACCTACCAAAGAATTCAGACATGACACAAAATAATTGTGAAGGCCTAATTAGTAACTTACCAAATGTAAACAAATTCTGCTAAAAGTCAGATTTTAAATGTATAAGTTGGGTTTTTTTTTTTTTTTTTTTTTGAGACAGAGTCTTGCTGTTGCCCAGGCTGGAGTGCAGTGGCATGATCTCTGCTCACTGCAACCTCCACCTCCTGGGTTCAAGTGATTCTCATGCCTCAGCCCCTCTCATAGCTGGACTACAGGTGTGCACCGCTGCGCCTGGCTCATTTTTGGATTTTTGGAAGAAATGAGTTTTTGCCATGTTGGCTAGGCTGATCTCAAATTCCTGGCCTCAAGTGATCCGTCCGCCCCAGCTTCTGAAAGTGCTGGGATTACAGTTGTGAGCCACTAAGTCCAGTGGGATTTTTTTTTTTTTTTGAGAGGGAGTCTTGCTTTGTTGCCCAGGCTGTAGTGCAGTGGCACGATCTTGGCTCACTGTGACCTCCATCTCCTGGTTTCAAGCAATTCTCCCTACCTCAGACTTCAGAGTAGCTGGGATTACATGCCCCCATCACCGCCTGTAATTTTTATATCTTTTAGTAGAGATGGGGTCTCACCATGTTGGTCAGGCTGGTCTTCAACTCCTGACCTCAGGTAATCTGCCTGCCTTGGCCTCCCAAAGTGCTGGTATTACAGGTGTGAGTCACCACTGCGCCCAGCCTGTTTTTGTTTTCATCCAGAGATACAAGGAACTCCTAAATCAGGGAGGTTTTGTTCAAGTTGAGCGTCAATAGAACTGAGTTCTGATTCTCTATCTGCTAGTACCTGGAGCTGTGAAGTTGAGCACAACGTTTAACCTCTCTGATGCCTGGTTTCCTCATTTGTAAAATACTACAGTTGGACTAAAATTTAAGATGATGAAAATTACTAACATTCCTTTAGGCTCTAATACCATGCAACTCCTAGTATTCTTAATTTCTTATTCATGGTTCCCCTGACTCTGTTTGACTTTGAAAAGCCTATATTTGGTATTATATGTGAGTATAATTGATTGTATGTACAAATATACATAGTCACTTAGATTTTTCTAAATGTTCTTCAAGTGCTTGCTTTAGGTTAATGTTGCAGACCAAGTCTTCTCTTAATTCCTGTTCATGCAGAAGGTCCTGAGGTCTCAGTCAAAGCTCCTGGGCATTCGTGGATCCCATGGGTACAAATAAGGTAGCTAGAGGGTTCAGCACTAGTACTAATGTTACCAATGAAGGTGTCCACGTTTTGGGGCTCTTGAACAAAGAATTGGACAAAACGCACAAAGGAAGGAAAGAATGAAGCAACAAAAGCAGAGCTTTATTGAAAACGAAGTACACTCCACAGAGTGGGAGACACCAGAACATAGGGGCTCGAGAGCCCCTTTGCAGAATTTTCTGGGGTTTAAATACCCTCTAGAGGTTTCCCATTGGTTACTTTGTGTAAATTAAGTAGTGGGCCAGGCGTGGTGGCTCACACCTGTAATCTTAGCACTTTGGGAGGTGGGCAGATTGCCTGAGCTCGGGAGTTCGAGACCAGCCTGGGCAACGTGGTAAAACCCCGTCTCTACTAAAATAAAATTAAAAAAAAAAAAACTTAGCCGGGCGTGGCAGTGTGTGCCTGTGTTCTCAGCTACTGGGGGGAGGAAGGAGGGGCTGAGGCAGGATAATTGCTTGAACTCGGGAGGCAGAGGGTTGCACTGAACTGAGATCACACCACTGCACTCCAGCCTGGGCAACTGCGCGAGACTCTGTCTCCAAAAAAATAATAAAAATAAAAATAAAAAAGTAAATGAATTAGTGACCTGCAATCAGTCTGATTGGTTGCTTTCCACAGCCAATGAGAGGCTGAAGTGAAGTTACCAAGGTTACAGCCTATGCAAGAATCTGATTGGTTGTGGAAAGCAATCAGAGGCTAAAGTGAAGTTACAAAGTTACACTCCTAAACTTCTGATTGGTTGCAGAAAGCAAGCAATTCGAAACCATACTTTCAACTGAAACCATACATTCAATTTTCCATCTGCCACGCAGAAAAAAGAGGAAGGGGAGTTGAAAAGGGAGGGCAGAAAAAAGGGGGAGGGGAGTTACAAAGGGGGTAGCCTCTTGTCCTTTTGTTATTTAGGTATGGACAGTTGGGGTTTTCCTTTTGGTTTAGTTCTAGGAAGTCAGCGTGAATTGACCTTAGATTCCCTGCCTCCAGACCCTATTCTCCTGCCTCACTAATAAGCATATTAAAATCTCTTCTTCAAGATTAAAAGTTTTTATTCAGGCAAATAGGCCGGCTGATTTCAGATAAGGTATTCTAAACATTGCACTTAGGCACTGAGAAGGCATTTGTAGGGTTTGTGTCTGCCCTAGTCCAATGTTCACTCTTGAAGTCTGATTTTTAACCCCCCAACGCGCAAGCATTTGGTCCTGTAACTTCACTTCCATACAGCTAGAAATACTATTATCAAAATTAAAGGACAAAAGGCATATTGTGAGAAAATTTTTGCAACATATATAACAGCATATTTGCCACAGTAAATACAAGAAACTCATACAAATGAGTATTTCGAAATATTGGTGTAATGGGAAAAAATGGACGAAGAAAATAAATAGACAATTCATAGAAAAATAAATACTGGGCTAGGTGTGGTGGCTAACGCCTATAATCCCAGCACTTTGGGAGGCCAAGGTGGGTGTGGATCACATGAGGCCAGGAGTTCAAGACCAGGCAACATGGTGAAACCCCATCTCTACAAAAAAATAAAAAATTAGTTGAGCATGGTGGTGCATCCCTGTAGTCTCTGCTACTCAGAAGGCTGAGGTGGGAGGATCACCTGAACCTGGGAGGTTGAGGCTGCAGTGAGCTGAGATCGTGCCACTGCACTCCAGCCGGGGCACAGTGAGACCTTGTCAAAAACAAAAACAAAACAAACAACCAACCAAAAGCTTCCATCATGAAATACAAATAAGAACGATGATTCCTTTTTTTTGGGAAAATAATTGCTTTTTAAAACATTTCTTTAACTTTCAAAGCCATAAATTAGCAAAACTAAACATAGTGATACTACTCTAAGGTGAGTGTGGGGAAACATACACTCCTGTGCACTTTTGCTATAATATAAACTAGCACAATTTTTTTTGGAGGGCAAATTGGCAATACCTATTCAGATTTTAAAGATGTATACCTTTTGACTTAACAATTTCACTTCTAGGTATCTACCCTGCTGAAATACTAGCCTAAGTATGAAAATACACATGTACAAGGATATTTTCTGCAACATTTTCCATAACAAAAGTTCAAAGCCACCTATAATCTACCAAGAGAAAAACTGTTAAATTATCATAATCCTTCCAAAAGAGTGCTAGGCAGCTCTTGCAAAGAATATTTTGGGATTTTTATGTACTGATATGGAAGTGATCTATAATATAGTGATAGTGTGTGGGGGAAGCCTATAGTAGTAGAAGGAACTTTTTTCACTAAAAGTTAAAGAGAACTATGTGTGTATGTATGTTCTTATTTATATGTTTGTCTGAACCAGTAAAAAGTATGAAGAACAGAAAAATGTTAACAATGGTTCCCATCTGGTTCAGACAAACATACCCAGCCAGAAAGAGATTTAATATGAGAAATTAGACACTTACAAGTCTGTTAGAGTGCCTAAGAAAAACAGATGTTAGCTAGACATCCAGTAACTACTTCCAGAACAATGTCACAAAATCAGTACCCCAGAAGTTACTGTATATTTATCATAAGCGAAAGCTGGCTCTTAGGATCTCTTTATCTCGGCCGTTATCTGAGAATCAGGAAAACATCATCAGAACCATTAAGTCCAGAACCATGTAGTCCAGAACCATGTCATGCTTCCCATAATCTTTTGTCCCAGAATAGATGTCCCTTTTGTTTGTCATAATGTAGTAGGGAGCCTTTAGCTAACCAAAGGCTAAAAGAGAAATTTCTCTTCACCATGAAATATGAGCAAATTCAGTTTGTATGGGGGAGACAAAAACCAGAAAAACAGAGAAGGGAGATTTGAAAAGCTTCTAAGAATGTCAAACAACATTTGAGATTGACAACCTGGAGTGTAGTTGTAAAAAAAAGAGGCTAATGAGGAGGTTTGACAAATGGGGCAGGGGAAATAGTTTAAATGCAGGAACGTCTAACATATAATTTTCAGTTGTCACTGCTGTGATTTGAAATCACTATTGCTGGGCACGGTGGCTCACTTCTTAATCCCAGCACTCTGATCTGCTGACATGGGCAGATCACCTGAGATCAGGAGTTTGGAAGCAGCCTGGCCAACTTGGTGAAACCCTGTCTCTACTAAAAATACAAAAATTAGCTGGTGTGGTGGCGCATGCCTGTAATCCCAGGTTGGGAGGCTGAGGTAGGAGAATCACTTGAACCCAGGAGGCAGAGGTTGCAGTGAGCTGCGATTAAACCACTACCCTCCAGCCTGGGCCACAGAGTAAGAGTTCGCTTTAAAGCTATATATATAAATAAATACAAATAAAAATAACTCTGTGATCTCAAATAATTGCTAAAATATGCCATACATTTTGATGGTGGGAGGATAAAAAGAAGAGCTATGTTACAGTGGGGTGTGGGTGTGAAGCAAAGGGAAGAAAACAGGACCATATCTCAACTCCCAAGTTATTTTGTCATTTACTGCTCTTAATTGTGTTGTCACACTGCCCTCTCATGGGCCATCCGTATCTCACCAGATTCAATTTCTGGCTTCAGAACCAACTGACCAGTTCCACCATCTGCTGACAATTTCCTGCACCTGCTAACAAAGTATGTGTTAAGCTTGAGGCCTAGGGAGTAGCAAATTGATTAAAGCTGTTTACTTTATCATCTTTGCAAAACATGGGCAGTTTCCAAAATATGACAAAGAGGCTTCCCCAACAGAGCTGTATATTTTATATTAACATTAGATCCCCACTAACCACTATGATTTGAAGGCATGGCTACTGGCAGCTTGGCTGTGATTGATGATCAAATTGTTGTCATAAAATGATATTGGATAGATGCAATAACAATAGTCCAAATGACCTTTTCCAAGATAGATTAATTTCCAGTTATTAATATAATTCAAAATAAACTTCCTCTCATTAGGGATTTTAAGTTAGAACAAAGCCAGACTACTCTTTAGCTAAGCTACTTGGCATCTATTCTGATGAGGAGTCCTATGCCAAGCCAGACTCATAGGTGTTGGCTGGGTTTGATTGCCAATCCTGGTTACAATTACGTCAATTCAGAGCTGCTTAAATCCTTGTTATTCCAGATTTTCCAAATAAAAAAGAAAAGGAAACCCCATATCTACTAGACTAATATTATGTAACAAGCTTTACATGAGGTAGTGGGGAAAACCAGCTAAATAAGGTCATCACTTCTGCCCTTCGTGAGCTCACTCTTGGTGAAGAGAGAGAGGGCCTGTTAGTGCCATGTCCACAGTTCCTCCCTGCTCTCCCGCAAAATATACTGCCTGGCTAAGATCCATATGCCTAACAAGTATTTCATGAGTATGTGCTGAATTAATGAAGAAAGGAATGAAGAAATGAGGCAGAATGTATAGAGGTTAAGAGTTTGCCAAGGCTGAGTGTGGTGGCTCACGCCTATAATCCCACCACTTTGGGAGGTCAAGGCAGGTGGATCATGAGGTCAGGAGATTGAGACCATCCTGGCCAACATGGTGAAACCCCACCTCTACTAAAAATACAAAAATTAGCCAAGCTAATTTTTGTGGTGGCTGCGGTGGTGGCTGCAGGTGCCTGTAATCCCAGCTACTCAGGAGGCTAAGGCAGGGGAATTGCTTGAACCAGGGAGGCAGAGGTTGCAGTGAGCTGAGATTGCGCCACTGTATTGCACTCCAGCTTGGTGACAGAATGAGACTCTGTCAAAAAAAAAAAAAAAAAAAAAAAAAAGAAAAGTGAGGGGTTGCCAAATAGCCCCTTTTCTCCCATCTCTGCCACATACTACCTGTGTAAATTTGCTACTTTGCTTTAATCCCCGGAGCCTCAGTTTCCACATCTGTAAACCTACTTCATGAGGCTATGATAAAATGCTTAGTATAGTGCCTCACATACAATAAGCACTTAAATAATAGTTCAATAATATTGTGTGAAAGAGCAACAAGGAAAAATGGAGAAATGAGTGTGGTTAACTATGGGGGTGAGAATTCCTCTATTATGTGCTGTACAGCACATATACATTTAAAAATGGGAAATTGCTGAATTTGGGGACGTTCTTGAAGGTGAATAAAGGAGTTTATTCTTGCAAACCAATTAATTCCATGGGATAGGAAACATGATCTCTGGAGACAGTGACTCATGTGCTTACAGTTCTGTAACCAGAGAGAACATATTTCTGTTTAAATTAGGAAATTCTGAGAGAATTCTAAATGCTCCTGCAGGTCCATCCCTAGACCAGTCACCTTAACCAGGTGCAGTAGACCCCTCCAACAGACCCGTGTCGTAATCCCTGGAGCCTGCGAACTCTATGTCTCAGGAGAGGCTCTGTAGATGTGATTAAGGGTACAGGCTTTGAAACAGGGAGATTATCCTGGGTGGTCCAGGCCGGCCAATCTAATGATGGGCTCTTAAACACAGAGAGCCTTTCCTGGGGGTCAGAGGCCTGATGACAGCAGAAGAGTTAAAGAGATGTGACATGGCTAGCTTTGAAGAGGTTGGAAGGAGGTCACCAGCAAGGAATGCAAGGGGCCCCTACATTCTGGAAAGGCAAGGAGGTGGATTCCCCACTAGAAGTTCCAGGAGGGTTTGCAGCCCTAGTGGCACCTTGATTTTAGTCCAGTGAGACCTGTGTGGGACTATTGAAGTGTACAATAATACAGTTTTTGTTGTTTTAAGCCACTAAATCTGTGGTAATTTGTGAAGGCAGCAATGGGGAACTAATATACTAGAGAAGCAAGGCAGAAAGCAGGGTCGCAGGTTTCAGTTCCTCCCCAGTACTCTCTGTCCCACCTGCCCTGAGGCAGCTTGCTGAATGAGATCCCCTGCGTCCTCCACCACAGCGCACTCACCTCATTCCACAGGAATAAACTGCATGAGAGAATGAAATAGATGATGTAGTGGTAAGAGGCAGAGCTCTGATTCTGCCTGAGCCCCTAGTTCCAGCCATTTTTTTGAGATGGAGTGTTACTTTGTCACCCAGACTGCAGTGCGGTGACTCAATCTTGGCTCATTGCAACCTCTTTCTTCTGGGTTCAAGAAATTCTCCTGCCTCAGCCTCCCGAGTAGCTGGGATTACAGGCACTCACCACTACGCCCAGTTAATTTTTGTGTTTTTAGTAGAGACAGGGTTTCACCATGTTGGCCAGGCTGGTCTCGAACTCCTGACCTTAAGTGATCCACCCACCTCAGCCTCCCAAAATGCTGGGATTACAGACCACAGCCACCATGCCCGGCAGTTCCAGTCATTTTTTTTTTTTTTTTTTGAGACGGAGTTTCGCTCTTGTTACCCAGGCTGGAGTGCAATGGCACAATCTTGGCTCACCGCAACCTCCGCCTCCTGGGTTCAGGCAATTCTCCTGCCTCAGCCGGGACTACAGGCACGCGCCACCATGCCCAGCTAATTTTTTGTATTTTTAGTAGAGACGGGGTTTCACCATGTTGACCAGGATGGTCTCGATCTCTTGACCTCGTGATCCACCTGCCTCAGCCTCCCAAAGTGCTGGGATTACAGGCGTGAGCCACCACGCCCGGCTAGTTCCAGTCATTTTTGAGGCAAGTTAGTTGAGAGTTAATTTTCTGTCACTTGCAATTCAACTGTCCTGCCTAATCATAAACCATAGTGAGAGAGGGATGGTTGAAGAAGAGTTGTTCTTAAAGGCCTTTTGAGACAATATCCAATAATAGTTTAATGTGATTCCCACAGGAAGCCACTGAAGAACACATTATTCTTAGATGCATGAAGACTGTTGTTTGTGGGAAATCCACTTAGCCACTCATTTAGCTCACTGCAGCCTCTGCCTCCGGGGTTCAAAAATCCAAAGTGCTGGGATTACAGGCGTGACCCACCCCGCCCAGCCCCAAATTTGTTTTTCTTTTCCCTTTAGTGAAACACACTGTGCATAAAGTATCTGGCTTTATGTTTACTTTGTTTTTTTAAGTTAGCAAATTAGAGCCATTTTCAAGTCTTTATCATTTTCATTTCCTGTTTCTTTTCCTGGGTGCCAGATTAACTCAATGTTCTAGAGTCTAGACAGCTACTGGACAATCCGTTAAGCCTGATTGGTGGTGGGAGAAAGACTTTTGAGCACTGGCCATGTGATCATTTTTCCTTCTAGAAAAAGATGCATGTTAATAAAAGACCCTGGATGTTCCATCCCAAGAGGTAATTTATAATTTACATGGAAACACACAGTGGCATGCAACATCCATTACATTTTACTTTCTGGAATATATGTAAACTTGCTCTTCTAATTTTGTCATTAGCAAATAGGAAAACACTGTATCTTTTGTTGCCACATACAAAGGAAAAAGTTGTAGTTCTGAGGTGCCCCAGGGCACCCCAACCCTTTAAAGCAGTTACTGATTATGCCCATGAAGCTTTACCACGAGCCTACTCCATATTTTTTGTCTGTCTTTTCTTGTTGGAAGGAGTAGAGACTACTCACAATTTTATCTTTTCTTTAGAAGGAAACAAAAGCTCCATCAACAGATGGATGAGAAGCAAAGTGAGCAATATCTGACTATTATGTAATATTATCTTTGGTAGAAAATCAAGAGAGTTGGAATAAAACTGTTTTTTGAAGTTCTGAAATGTTTGTTTTTAAAAATAATCAAAGAGATGATGTTCACAAAACCTGTCAAGTTGCCAAAACACCACTATTGGATCGTTAGTTCTTAGCTTATTTCATCCATTTGTTCACAAATATTTATTAAGCACCTGCTATTTGTCCTATTGAACAAATCAAGCATGTTCCCTGTGGCTATTGTGTACAGCTAAGCAGGTGAATGGCACCCAACGGAGTTGCATAGTGCACAATTTCCACTACTGCCTGTGGTCCCTGTCCTCATGGAGATTAAATTTAGTCACCACTTTTTTTTCTTTTTTTTGAGATGGAGTTTCACTCGTGTTGCCCAGGCTGGAGTGCAATGGTGTGATCTCGGCTCATCACAACCTCTGCCTATCGGGTTCAAGTGATTCTCTTGCTTCAGCCTCCGGAGTAGTTGGGATTACAGGCATGCACCATCGTGCCCAGCTAATTTTGTATTTTTTTTTTTTTTTTTGAGACGGAGTTTCACTCATGTTACCCAGGCTGGAGTGCAATGGCGCGATCTCGGCTCACCGCAACCTCCGCCTCCTGGGTTCAGGCAATTCTCCTGCCTCAGCCTCCTGAGTAGCTGGGATTACAGGCACGCACCACCATGCCCAGCTAATTTTTTGTATTTTTAGTAGAGACGGGGTTTCACCATGTTGACCAGGATGGTCTCGATCTCTTGACCTCGTGATCCACCCGCCTCGGCCTCCCAAAGTGCTGGGATTACAGGCTTGAGCCACCGCGCCCGGCCCTAATTTTATATTTTTATTAGAGATGAGGTTTCTCCATATTGGTCAGGTCGGTCTCAAACTTCCAACCTCAGGTGATCTGCTTCCTCAGCCTCCCAAAGTGCTGGGATTACAGGCGTCAGCCTCTCCTCACCTGCTTTAATTCTTTGCTCAAATGTCACCTTTTTACTTTGAGAAGGAAACCTTTGGAGGTTTGGAGTACAGGAGGGATACCATTTATCTAAAAAGAAAAACAACATTTAGAAATATAACAGTATGGGCCAGGCATGGTGGCTCAGGCCTGTAATCCCAGGACTCTGGGAAGCTGAGACCGGCGGATCACTTGAGGTCAGGAGTTCAAGACCATCCTGGTTAACATGGTGAAACCCTGTCTCTACTAAAAATACAAAAATTATCCCAGAGTAATGGCGGGTGCCTGTAACCCAGCTACTCAGGAGGCTGAGGCAGGAGAATCGCTCGAACCCAGGAGGCAGAGGCTGTAGTGGGCTGAGATCTCACCACTGCACTCTAGCCTGGGCGACAGAGCGAGACTTCGTCTCAAAAAAAAAAAAAAAAAAAAA
>NW_022437006.1:1363446-1433699 GCF_009761245.1 Sapajus apella
TGTAGATTCGAGGTCTTACTATGTTGACCAGGCTTGTCTCGAACTCCTGCGCTCAAGCGACCCTCCTGCTTCTGCGTTCTAAAGTGCTGGGATTACACCACGCTCAGTCCTGAACACGGGGTTGGTTTGTTTGTTTGTTACAAAACTCCTAGAGAACCCGCATATTCTAACCTGCGCTGGCTTTTGTATTTTTGCAAAATAACACCTCACACGTTCTAGTACCAACGTATAGATTTTTTTGCACCCAGTTTGGTTGTCTGCGGCCATAAGCTCTTTTTTTTTTTTGAGATGGACTCTCACTCTGTAGCTCAGGCTGGAGTGCAGTGGCACGATCTCGGCTCGCTGCGACGTCCGCCTCCCGGGTCCTGATTGAAGCAATTCTCCTACCTCAGCATCCCAAGTAGCTGGGGTTACAGGCACGAGCCACCATGCCCACCTAATTTTTGTATTTTTTAGTAGAGACGGGGTTTCATCACGTTGGCCAGTCCGGTCTTGAACTCCTGACCTCGAGATCCGCCTGCCTCGGCCTCCAAAGTGCTGGGATTATAGGCCTAGGCCACCGCTTAAAGTCTTCTTTAAGCCTTTCCAAACCATCCTTCCAGAGAAAGTATCTTTATAAGGAAGTGAAACTGGATAAACAAGAGACACATCATTGTGCTTAACACATATTCACACCCGGCACTGTCACATCCATCGTGCCTTGAGGACAGGCATAAATGTATGGTTTTCCTCCTACGCTCCTGGCTCACTCCTGCCTTTGACCTGAGCCTGCGCAGCATCCCCGGCCCAGGCCAGGGCCCGCAGGTGCCGCGCAGCCTCCTGGAAGCCACGGGAGATAGAGTTCCTCCGCGCCTGAACTACAACTCCCAGCAGGCCTTGCTTCTCTTCACCCCCCTCGCAGCGCATGGCCTGACGGGAGGGGGGCAGGTAGCCGGCGGCCCCGGTCCAATGGGTGCCGGCTCCCGAGGAGAGGGCGGAGGAGAGGAGGAAGGAGGCGAACTCTGGGCCCCAGCCCCATTCATTGCCGCGGCCGGCGGGCACTGGGGCCCGTGTTTTCAGAGTCATGGAGGCGCTAATTCCTGTCATTAACAAGCTCCAGGACGTCTTCAATACGGTGGGCGCCGACATCATCCAGCTGCCTCAAATCGTTGTAGTGGGAACGCAGGTGAGTGCCACGGGCGGCGTTCGCCCTGGCCAGACCCCGGCAGCAGGCCTGGTCGGGGCTGCGGCAGCGCCCACTCTCGCGCCATCATTTGCGGCAGTGGGAGGAGGGCCTTGCTGGGGGCCCCAGGGCTCTCCGGGCTCTGCCGTGCCTCCTGGCCCGGAGCAGCGTTGCATCGAGGCGGAGAATCCGGGGCCCGGCCAGGGGCGGAGCCGGCGCGGCAGGCCTGACTGGCCCGGCGGGTCCCGGGGCCAGGAGAGGGAAGGATCGGCCGGCGGGCGGAACTGGAGTCCGCTGGGAACCGGCGCGGCCTCGTCCGCGTGCCGCTGCCTCCAAGGGCACCTGGGGGACGCGCGGGGCACTCGGGGCCGCGCTGGGCTTGGTGGGCTGACTGGGCCCATCGCGGTTGGCTTTCGTGCGGCGTGTGTTTTATTTCCCCCTTGCTTTGCGCAGGGACTTCGGAGTTAGTTTCGGAACCGCGCTGTTGAAGCTCAGAGGCGCTACGGTAGAGCGCCAGTGTTTTCTTGCAGTGTAACTCCTCCAGGTTTCCAGAACGCCGAAGCAGCGTTTAAAAAAACAAAACGTGTTATCTGGAGTTCTGCCGGTGTTGGGAAGGAGTATCCGATTTTTCTGCGTAGGCTGTGGTTTTTGTCTTCCACAGTTTTGTGATCGTGACCTAAATTGGGCATAAGTTTCTCTGGTCTTCTCATAGCTAACTCATAATTTTTTTTTGTATGCAGAAGTGTTGAGGAAATAAATGTTATTTCTAGGGTGATAGAGAAGTATAAGTTTCCTTTTCTTTGCCTGCTGCTTTTATTGACCTAAGAATCATAGGAATTCGATTAGAGTTCAGAGAAACGGATTTTAGAAATTACTTAGTATATTGATTTTAAGTGCTTTCATTTCTTAGTAGTATCTTTTCCATTGAGAAGGTGACGTTTTCCCCATCAGTTTCCATGAGGTGCATGGTATAGGGTATAAATATTATGAAAAGCAACTTAATGTTCAAAATATTAGTGGCTATCCAAACACTGGAAAGCATACTGGAAAGAATAGACATCCTGTACTCTTTTTTTTTTTTTTTTTTTTTTTTTGGTTTTTTTTTAGTTGAAGCAATATAAATTTTTTCAGAAACACATTTCCTTGGTCTGCGATACGGTTGGGAAAGATTCTGCTCAATCTTGCCTACATATTATAGTATTTGTAACACTTAATGTTTGTAATGTAATGTTTGGAGACTTAGAAGCATCAAACAAATTATGAGAATTTTTTTTTTAGACGGAGTCTCACTCTGTCACCCAGGCTGGAGTGTATTGGTGCCATCTCGGCTCACTGCAACCTCCGCCTCCTGGGTTAAAGAGGTTTTCTTGCCTCAGCCTCCTGAGTAGCAGGGACTACAGGCATGTGCCACCATGCCCAGCGAATTTTGTATTTTTAGTAGAGACAGGGTTTCACCATGTTGGTCAGGCTGGTCTCGAACTCCTGACCTCAGGCAATCTGCCTTCCTTGGCCTCCCAAAGTGCTGGCATTACAGGTATGAGCCGCCGCGCCAAGCCGAATATTTTGTATTGAATGTAATTTTGTTCAACTTATTTTCAGAGTGATTCTTAATACACACTCAAGTCTGAGAATCACTGTTCCAAAAAGTTAAACAAGATAGAAACTGAAGACATTTAAGGTAGGGATAATATAGAGACTACACCTGTAGTTTGTTTTTTTATTTTTAAGAGAGAGTGTCTCACTCTGTTGCCCAGGCTGGAGTGCCATCGCAGAATCATAGCTGACTGCAGCCTCAAACTCCTGGACTCAGGCAATCTTCCCGAATAGCTGGGACTACCGGCACACACCACACACCATAGCACCTGGCTAATTTATACCAGCAAAGACACGATTCTGAAGACACGATTACTGCCAATAGGTTTACTAGGCAGAACTAAGTACAGAATACTTGTATGTCTGGAACTCACTCACTGTACAACTACTCCATTAATTATAAATGTGAGGTGTATATATGTTACACAACAGCAAAGAGTAAAAATGGCAGACATCACAAAGTAATGGTGTACTAGTATTCAAACCAAATTTAGAAGAGATTCTTGTTTTCCCAACACACTACAAAAAAAGGCAGTTTCTATCTTGTTTAACTTTTTGGAACAGTGATTCTCAGACTTGAGTGTGTATTAAGAATCACTTTGAAAATAAGTTTCCTGGATCCGTTCCCCAGAGGTTTTGATTTTATAAGCCTGGCGTGGGTGAGGGACCATAGGTGATTCTGATACAGATGGTTCCTAGATCCTGATTTGAAAACTATGTTAGTGAATCATTGGATTTTAGAATGCGTGATACTGGGAACAGCTGGAATAATTCGGGGAAGTTGAATCTGGCATACTATCATCCAGTACCGTGCTGACTTTGGTGGCATTCTTGCTCCAGTGTATCACTTCCCAGGCAACCATTGCTGACCCCTAAATGTTTTAAACTTTAGTTTTATGAAATGCCTATATAACAATCATTTGGGGGCTAGGGACTTGGAGGAGTTGAGGTGAGGGAATCATGTTTACAGCTATCAATCATTCACCTGTTTTATGTGTTAGCTAAATCAATTGCTTTTCTTTTTCCCTGGTGGGGATCATCTGTGTCAAATGAACAGACAATGGGGAGAGAGAAGGTTGATACTTTTAGACCATGGTAAACTTTGCAGGTGGAGGAGATAAGACTTAAAACAGCTTTTGTGACTCAACTTGGGAAATGTAATCCTATTTCTTAAATTAAGAATTGGAAAGGGGAGCCCTCCAGGCTTGTAATCTAAACTACCATCCAATATAGGTATCCTAATGCAGATGACATTAACCTGTGACTCTGGCTTAGTGTTCCTAGTAATGTACTTCACACTTTTCCTTTTATTTTGGTGATTTCAGCATTCCATCTTCAGTCATTCAGATACATGTAAAAGGAAAAACAATTTGGATCTTAAATTTTTTTTTTTTTTTTTTAGGATCTGGCCCTTTCATCCAGGCTAGAGTGTAGTGGCATAATCCATAGCTCACTGTAAGTAAACTCAGATTCCTGGGCTCAAGCAGCTCTCTTACCTCAGCCTCCTGAGTAGCTGGGACTACAGGCACACACCATTATGCCTGGTTAATTTAAAAAAAATGTTTAAAAATCTCTGCCTTACTATGTTGCTAAGGCTGGTCTCAAACTTCTGGGCTCAAATGATCCTCTTGCCTTGGCCTCCGGAAGTGCTGGGATTATAGGTGTGAGCTACTTCACCCAGCTTAAAAATAATTTGGATTTTATTTTTATTTTTATTTTATTTTATTTTTGAGATGGAGTTTTGCTCATTGCCCAGGCTGGAGTGCAATGACATAATCTCAGCTCACTGCAGCCTCCGCCTTCTGGGTTCAAGCAATTCTCCTACTTCAGTCTCCCAAGTAGCTGGGATTACAGGTGCCCACCACCATGCCTGGCTGATTTTTGTATTTTTAGTAGAGACAGGGTTTCACCATGTTGGCCAGACTGGTCTCAAACTCCTGACCTCAAGTGATCCACTCATCTCACCCTCCCAAAGTGCTGGGATTACAGGCATGAGCCACTGTGCCTGGCTAATAATTTGGATTTTAATTACCAATTTGCAAATCAACTTTTAAAAATTCAACATTAAAAATACTGAAATATTCATATAACAAAATTCACCATTTTAAAGTGTACACAACTCAGCAGTGTTTAGTACATTCACAGAGTTGTACAACCATCATCATAGTATAATTCCAAAATATTTTTATTACCTGAAAAATAAAACTTCTGCCCATAAGCTGTTACCCTCCTGCTTTGTCCTCCCCTAACTTCTGACAGGTTTTGATTTTATAAGCCCGATGTGGGTAAGGGACCATAGGTGATTCTGATATGGAGATGGTTTCTAGACCCTAATTTGAAAAATATTAGTGAATTATTGGATTTTAAAATGCATGATACTGGAAAAAGGAGTCACTGGCAACCAGTAATCCATTTTCTGTCTCTATGGATTTGCCTGCTTTGGATATTTGACATTACTGGAATCCTATAATATGTGATTTTATCTTTTGAGTCTGGCATCTGTTGTTCAACATAATTTTTTTTTTTTAAGAACAGTTTCTTGCTCTGTCGCCCAGGCTGGAGTGCAATGGATCTTGACTCACTGCAACCTCTACCTGAGTAGCTGGGATTACAGGCGTGTGCCACCATACCCAACTCATTTTTTTGTAATTTTAATAGAGATGGGGCTTTGCCATGTTGGCCAGGCTGGTCTTGAACTCCTGACCTCAGGTGATCCACCTGCCTCAGCCTCCCAAAGTGCTGGGATTATAGGTGTGAGCACTCAACATAATGTTTTTAGGTTCATCTATTATGTAGCCTGGCAGAATAATAAATATTCTATTGATAGATTTTTGGGTTGTTTCTGTTTTTTGGCTATTATGAATAATGCTGCTATGAACATTCATTTTGTGTGAATATGGGTCTTTAATTTTCTTAGGTATATACCTAAGAGTAGACTTGCTGGGTCATGTGATAATTCTTATGTTTAACTGTTTGAAAAACTGCCAAATTGTTTTACATAGTGGCTGCACTGTTTTTTAGTCTTTTATTAAAAATTTTTTTTTTTTTTGAGACAGGGTCTCACTCTCTCGTTCCGACTGGAGTGAAGTTGTGCAGTCTTGGCTCACTGCAACCTCTGCCTCCCAGGCTCAAGCGATTCTCCTGCCTCAGCCTCCCGAGTAGCTGGGATTACAGGTGCATGCCACTACTGCATGGTTACTTTTTGTATTTTTAGTAGAGACGGGGTTTCACTATGTTGGCCAGGCTGGTCTCGAACTCCTGACCTCAAATGATCCACCCACCTCCGTCTCCCAAGTGCTGGGATTACAGGTGTGAGCCACCCAGCCCAGCTGTGGCTGCACCATTTTACATCCCCTCCAGGGTTCTGGTTTCTGCACATCCTTATCAACACTTGTTACTGTCTGCTTTTTTTGTTTTTTTTTTTAAGTGCTAAATCATTCTGGAATTCCTTATTTGAAGAAAAGCACTTTTTGACCCCTATGCCGTTTCCTTTTCTGATGGCCAAGTCTCTTCATAGTTTGATGTCTCTTTTTTTCCCATGAGCACTGCTATCTACATTTTAATATTTATTAGCTATAGTTTAATTCCTTCTGATGCATTGTTTTCTTGTGTTGTTAGATAAACTTATGGTTTTTCCTTTTCTTTTGTTGTCTAGATTATGAGCTGCTGCTTTAACTTAACAAAATTGAGGTGAAATTTATAGAATGTAAATTAATCCTTTTAAAGTGTACAATTCAGTGGCATTTAGTACATTCATAATGACATCTCTGTCTAGGACCAAAACAATTGCAACACAAAAGAAAACTGTACTATTGAGCTGTCACTCCCTATTCTTTCCTTTCCATTTAATGGCTGGATAATATTCTATTATATGTATAAACTACATTTTGTTTATTCAGTCATACATGGATGAGCAATTGGTTGTTTCTACCTTTTGGCTGTTGTGAATAGTGCTGCTATGAACATTTGTGTACAAGTATTTGAATACCTGTTATCAGTTATTTTGGTGTATACCTAGGACAGAAATTGTTGGGTTCTGTGATAATTTTATTTAACTTTTAGAGCAACTACCAAACTGTTTTCCACAGCAGCTACACCATTTAAAAATTCCCACCAGTAACATATGAGGGGTATAGTTTTTCTATATCTTTGTTGACATTCGTTGGTATCAGTTTTTGATGATTGTCATCCTAATGGGTATGAAGTGGTATTTCATTGTAGTTTTGTTTTGCATTTCCCTAATGTCTAATGGTACTGAACATCTTTTCATGTGCTTGTTGGGGTTGTCTTATTGTTGAATTGTAATATACAAATATTTTCTCCCATTCTATAGGTTTCCTTTTTTTCTTTCTTTTTTTTTTTCTTTTTTGAGACGGATTTTCGATTTTTCCCCAGGCTGGAGTGCAAAAGCGATCTTGGCTCATTGCAACTTCTACCTCCCAGATTCAAGTGATTCTTCTGCCTCAGCCTCCCTAGTAGCTGGACTACAGGTGTGCGCCACCACAACTGACTAATTTTTGTATTTTTAGTAAAGGTGGGGTTTCACCACATTGTCCAGGCTGGTCTTGAACTCCTGACCTCAGGTGATCTGTTGGCCTTGGCCTCCCTGAGTTCTGGGATTACAGGCTTGAGCCACCACACCCTTGTCTTTTCACTTTCTTGTTAGTGTCCTTCAATACACAAAAGGTTTTAGTTTTGATTAAAGCCTATTTAACTTTTTTCTTTTATTGCTTATGATTTTGGTGTCATATCTAAGGCACTGACAAATCCAAAGCCATGAAGATTTATTTATTTTTATTGTTATATGTTTTTTCCCTAATTTTATAGTTTTGAGTCTTATATTTAGCCTTTTCATCCATTGTGAGTACATCTTTGTCTCCTGTGAGGTGTAGGGGTTCATTTCATTTTTTTGCATATGCTTCTCCAGTTGACTCTCCTATTTATTGGAGAGACTGTTCTTTCCCTGTTGAATAGAGTTGGTATTATTGTTGAAAATCGGTTGATGAAAGATTTTTTTTTTCTTTTTTTTTTTTTTTTTTTTTTGAGAAGAATCTCACTCTGTTGCCCAGGCTGGAGTGCAGTGGCACGATTGTGGCTTACTGCAACCTCCGCCTCCTAGGTTCAGGTGATTCTCCTGTCTCAGCCTCCTAAGTAGCTAGGACTGCAGGTGCCCAACACCACACCTGGCTAATTTTTTTTTGTATTAGAGAGATGGGGTTTTGCCGTGTTGGCCAGGCTGATCTTGAACTCTTGACCTCAGGTGATCCACCCACCTTGGCCTCCCAAAGTGCTGGGATTATAGGTATGAGCCACGTGCCCAGCCAACCAAAGATGTATTGCATGGGCTTATTTCTGGATTCTCAGTTCTTTTCTGCTTTGATTACTGTAGCTTTGGAGTATATTTTAAATTTGAGAAGTATAATTTTCCCAGCATTGTTTTTCTTTTTCAGAATTGTTTTGGCTGCTTGGGGTCTCTTGCCATTCCATATGAATTTTATTTTATTTTATTTTATTTTGAGAGGTAGTCTTGCTCTGTCACCCAGGCTGGAGTGCAGTGTAGCAATTTTGGCTCACTGCAGCCTCTGCCTCCTGGGTTCAAGCGATCCAACCACCTCAGCCCCCAAGTAGCTGGGATTACAGGCACTCACCACCACACCTGGTTAATTTTTTTTTTTTTTTTTTTTTTGAGACAGTCTTGCTCTGTCGCCAGGGGCCAGGCTGGAGTGCAGTGGCACAATCTCAGCCCACTGCAATCTCCGCCTCCTGGGTTCAAGCAATTCTCCTGTCTCACCCTCCCAAGTAGCTGGGACTACAGGCGTGCACCACCACTCCCAGCTAATTTTTATATTTTTTAGTAGAGACAGGGTTTCACCATGTTTGCCAGGATGGTCTCGATCTCTTAACCTTGTGATCCACCCGCCTTGGCCTCCCAAAGTGCTGGGATTACAGTCGTGAGCCACTGTGTGGGCCCCATATGAATTTTAGATTTGGCTTCTCCATTTCTGTAAACAAGACAGTTGGGATTTTGATGGGGATTGCCTCTATAGGTTGCCTCTACAGGTTGTTTCAGGTTTTATTGGCATCTTAACTATTGTAAGTTAGAATTTTTGATTGAAAAGCTTTTTCTTTCGGCACTTATCTTAAGGCCTCTGGCTCCTGTGGTTTCTTTCTTTCCTTTTTTTTTTTTTTAAAGTGAGAGCAAGTTTATTAAAGTAAAAGGATTAAAAGGATGGCTACTCCATAGGCAGAGCAGCTGTGGCCCCTGTGGTTTCTAATAAGAAATCTGTTGTACCTGTTGTTACTCTTACTGAAGATCCCTTGTTCATGATTCTTAGCTTCTCTCTTCTTGCTTTTAACATTTGTCTTTGTCTTTCAACAGCTTGATTATAATTTATCTCAATGTGTGTATCTCTTTGTGTTCATCTTGCTTTGAGTTCATCGAGCTTCTTGGATGTGTAGATTCATAACACTTTTTCATGTTTTTATGGAAGAAGTGGAGATTTTCATGGATGATACTTTTGGTATTCAAGTTCATAGCCTTGTCAGATACCTGAATGTCTCACTCTTGAGTGATCCATAAAGCATTGGGCCTGTAGTTTTATAACAAATAAAAATTTCCTTCCTGAGGACTGTTAGGTCTGCAGTATTTTAGAAAGTTTGGATTTTGGATACTTCATGTGTTAATATTACTAAGTTATAAGTTCATATAAGAACAACATTTTAAGCTGAATGTGGTGACCTGTGCCTGTAGTCCTGGTTACTTAGGAGACTGGGTGGCAGGATTGCTTGAACCCAGGAGGTGGAGGACTGTAGTTCTCTATGATTGCTCTTGCGAGTAGCTGCTGTACTCCAGCCTAGGCAACATAGTGAGACCTGGTCTCTCTCTCTTTTTTTTTTTTAAACAGAGTTTCGCTCTTGTTGCCCAGGCTGGAGTGCAATGGGGTGATCTCGGCTCACCGCAAGCTCTGCCTCCTGGGCTCAAGCGATTCTCCTGCCTCAGCCTTCCAAGTAGCTGGGATTACAGGCATGCACCACGATGCCCGGCTAATTTTTGTATTTTTAGTAGAGACGGGGTTTCTCCATGCTGGTCAGGTCTTGAACTCCCGACCTCAGGTGATTCGCCCTCCTCGGCCTCCCAAATTGCCGGGATTACAGGTGTGAGCCATCATGCCCAGCAATACCCGCCCTCTTAAAAAACACCCCACATTTTAACTGGAAATTATGAAGTGGTTTAAACTTCATGTTTATATTCTGTCATTAGGTAGAGGGTTTGAGCCAAATGGTAGAAACAGTTTATCTATTTTGTTTTATTTTTTTGAGATGGCGTTTCCCTTTTGTTGCCCTGGTTGCAGTACAATGGCGCAATCTTGCCTCACTACAACCTCTGCCTCCTGGATTCAGGCAATTCTCCTGTTACAGCCTCCCTAGTAGCTGGGATTACAGGCATGTGTCACTCCACTGGGCTAATTTTGTAGTTTTCGTAGAGACAGGTTTTTTCCATGTTGGTCAGGCTGGTCTTGAACTCCTGACCCCAGGTGATCCACCCTTCTCAGCCTCCCAAAGCACTGGGATTACAGGCGTGAGCCACTGCACGTGGCCTAGTTTAGCTATTTTAAATACCATAAAATTAACATTTCTAAGGACACTCCTAGAAATATTTAAATAAATGAAGCAAATATTAAGTAAACCGTCTGTAAATCTAAAATTATTTCAAAATGTAAAATATTAAGAGAAGTATATCTTGATTAATATCAAAATAAAGAATTGAGAGGTCTGCCTTACACAATGAAAAATTAAAATTTAGGAATTAAATAAGAAATTAGCTTTGGTTAATGTGGTATGAATGAACATTAATAACTCCTCAGCCCCAGCTGATGCTGATTATTAGGGAAGAACTAAAAACACAACAAAACCTTTTCAGTGAAAGGCCACATCTCAAAATATATATTCAAAACACTAAAAATCCCAATACAGTGCAATTTGGAAGAAACGAAAACTGAAAGATGACACTGAGACCAGGCACACAAATTTTTAGCTCCTAAATATAATACAGGATATTGATTCAGCTTTGGGAGTTTGTGGAAAAAAAGATCTGAAGGCCTTGTCCCAATGGACCCCTGTTTTCAAGGCAAACTAGATGTGATTTTTGCTGCTTTAGAACACTTGTAGCTTCTTGAGTTCCTAGGAAGAGCCTAGACATTGGATGTTTAAATCACCATGTCGGGGAAAAAGCACTGATATAACCAATGGTTGAAGAAGCCAGAATCATTTATATTACTGAATCTAGGTGAGAGGTAAAAACCTCGGGAGCCCACAGATGTGTTTTATTTGGTCTGTGTTTGTTGACACATACAGTATTAAAAGTGAATTAGTTGCCAATGTTTAAAAATTGGTGGATTTAGTTGAAAGGCCCAGATTTCTGGTTTTGTCTTAAAAATCAGAAAATCTGACAACCCTGCACCCATATTCCCAGTGGATTTGAATAATACCTGCTTTAGGTGGGTCAGTCACTATCTAGTTAGCCACAGCTATTTCTTCAGGTTGCCTTCACTGGTTGCCAGTTATCATCATGCATGTGCTGCTCTGTATAGTGCAAAATAAGCAATGAAATATTTCCTACTTTTACATTTGCATCAAAAGTGGGAAAGGTGAAGACTACCTGGGTTGTAATTCATCCCTGTTGTTACCTAAGTATATCTGGGCAAGTTATATAATTTTTCTAAAAATCGGCTAACTCATCTGTAAATTGAGAAATAGTAACCATCTCATAGAGTTGTTAGACTTAAATCAGGTAAATCACTTGGAATGGTGGTAGCTATGCAGTATGTTCAATTAATGTTAGTCATTATTGCTGATTAAAATGGCTGTACATTTTAAAAAGCATTTTTGGGCAGATGTTAGAAATATTCTTATTTTTCATATACAGAATGTCAGGAGAATATAATATGATGGCATTTAAAAAATAACTTTACTGAGGTATGATTGACATTCTGATGTCATTTTGACCAAAGTCTGATTGATTCATTGATTCATTGCGTGTGTGGGCAGTTGAATTTGTAACTTCTATATTAGTTTGCTAGGGCTACCATAACAAAGTATCACAGACTGGGTGGCTTAAAAAGCAGAAGTTTATTTTCTCGCAGTTCTAGAGGCTAGATGTGCAAGATCAAAGTGTCAGCAGGTTTGGTTTCTTTTGAGGCCTTTTTCCTTGGCCTGTAGATAGCTGCCTTCTTGCTGTGTCCATGGTGTCTCTGTGTCTAAATTTCCTCTTCTTACAAAAATATCAGTCAGTATGGATTGTGGGCCCATGCCAATAGCCTTGTTTTAACTTAGTCACATCTTTAAAGGCCCTGTCTGCAAATATTCTGAGGTACTGGGGATTAGGGCTTCAACACAATTTTGGGAAGACACAATTAAGTCTGTAACAACCTGTCCTAAAAAGTCATATCATTAAAAAGGCAGATCAAAAACATACGTTATGGAATTTATTAGAGATAAAAGGTTGAAGGTGAGAGCTAAGAGAGCCAAAAGCCTGATCAGAGATGATTGGTTAAGAGCACTTGGAGCAGATGATGAAAGAAACAACAATCAAACAGGTAACAGACAAAAGTTCCCCAGAGCTGAAGTAAGACATCTTCAGGTCTCAATTGCTGGACATAAATATTGAGAGAAGAGACATACCCTGGTTAAATTTCTGAAATTAAAAGAATACTACAAGCTTCTAAATAGAAATAGGAGGGGGAAAAAAAGCTTTCTTAAAAGGGAAGGAGAATCAGACTGGCATTAGACTTCCAATCTGCAACAGTAAATGTTATTGCATGGAGTTATATTTAAAATTTATAGTTCTTAGGGAAATTGTGATTATAAAATTCTGTATTCATTCCTACTGTGACCATTTTCTCTGTTTTTCCTTTTGAGTGGTGATATATATTTTATTTTTGAAAAATTTTGGTCATTCCATTCTGTAGAATAAGATTTACATTTAAGCAAAATTAAAATGTAAGCGGAGAGATGAAGTTAATCTCAGGAATAGAGACAATATGTTAAAAGTTTTGGTTTGAATGTTTTGAATATATATTTTTTTATTTTATATTTTTTGGTGTATTAGCTCATTTTTCTAGAGTCTCCAAGAGTTAGTCACCATGAGTACATGTTAGGTAGAAGACACTTATTTTAACAGCAGCCTAACCTGGGGTAGGAGCTTTATTTTCCAAGAAGTGACTCAGTTCAATTCTGAAATGACCAAAGCAGTTCGTATAATTGTTTTCACATTTGAACTCCACTGGAGTCTGGGATGAAATCTTATCTTCTATTACAAGAATGAAGTCTTCAGATAATGTCCAGGTGCTTCAGAACTAACTAGTCATCATAAGAACATAGAGTCCATAATTTCTCCAGTGCATAGTTTTTTTTGTGGCTTCTAGAAGCATCAAATGAATCACAGTGCTACCAAAGTCCACACAGAACCAGTCACAGTGTCCTTCCAATCCATCTTAACATGAGGCTCATTTTTACGTTTCAGGTATTTGTATATTTTCACAATGTAATAGGGACATATGTCAGGTGGAAGCTCCACTCACTATTAATCACAAAGTAGCTGTAATCTGTATATATTTTTTTACACAGTCATTATGTGAAATTTATTTATATACACACATATAATCCTAGTTTTTTCACTTATGCTGCTATGTAATGGTCCATTATAGGAATATATCCTGTTGAACATTTGCATGTTCCCCAGTGTTTGTTATAGGAGTTTTAGTAAACAGTGGTACAGCGGATATTCATAGAAATGTTTCATGTTTGAGAATTTCTCTAACGTGTCAAGGAATAATTGCCACACCACAGGGTATATTTATTTTTATTTTTTTTGGATATTGCTGTTGCTCTGCAGGATGGTTGTAATTTACATTCCCACCAACAGAGTCAAGTTTGTTTATTTGTATCTGTACTTTGTATAGTCACATATTGAATTTGTGGTACTTCATTGTGGTTTCTATTGCATCCCCCTGATTACAAGTGAGTTTGCGCATCTTATGTTTCTTGGCCTTTTGTGGTTTTGTGTTGTGAGTTTTTGTTCATATCTCTGCACATTATTTTCTGTTAGGTTTTTTTAAAAAATTGATTTGTGGGAGTTATTTATACATTTTGGTTACCAATGATTTGTCAGTTATATGGATCACAAATGTTTTCCCTGAATTTTTTTCTATGAGGAAAAGAAGTTTTAATTTTATTATGGTTGAATTATCTTTTTTTCCATGGCTTTTAAACAATTTCTAAATATTGTTTAAGAAAATCATTCTCCTGGGGGGTGGGGAGCTGGCGAGAGATAGCAAAGGGAGAAATGCCAGATGTAGGTGATGGGGAGGAAGGCAGCAAATCACACTGCCACGTGTGTACCTATGCAACAATTTTGCATGTTCTTCACATGTACCCCAAAACCTAAAATGCAATAAAATAAATAAATGGGGGGAAAAAAGCATTCTCCTTTATTTTTATTTTTTTTTAACAGCTTTATTGAGATATACTTTATATACCATAATATTCGCCCATTTAAAATGTGTAATTCAGTGTTTTTTTTTTTTATTTTTTTTTTAGCATATTTATAGAGTCACACAACCATCACCTTAAACTCTTCTTTTTTCTTTTCTTTTTGAGACAGTGTCTCACTCTCTTGCCCAGGCTGGAGTGCAGTGGCATGATGATGGCTCACTGCAGCCTCAAACCTCTGGGCTAAAGTGATTCATCTGTCTAAACCTCCCGAGCATTGGGAACTACAGGTATGTGCAACCTCACTTGGCTAATTTTTAAATTTTTTTGTAAAGATGAGGTTTTACCATGTTGCCCAGGATGGTCTTGAACTCCCTGGTCTCAAGTGATCTGCCTATCTCAGCCTCCCAGAATACTGGGGTTACAGGCATGTGCCACCCCACCTGGCCTTTCCCTCATCTTAAACTAGTTTTAGAATATGTCATTCCAGAAAGAAACTTGTATTGATTAGTCACTCCTCATTCTCCTTCACTCTATCCCTAAACAGCCATACTTTCTAGCTATAGATTGCCTGTTTTGGACATTTCTTTTTTTTTTTGAGAGGGAGTCTCACCCTGTCGCCCAGGCTGGAGTGCAGTGTGGTGTGATCTTGGCACACTGCAGCGTCCACCTCTTGGATTCAAGCAATTCTCCTGCTTCGGCCTCCTGAGTAGCTGGGACTACAGACATGTGCTACCGTGCCCAGCTAATTTTTGTGTTTTCAGTTGAGATGGGGTTTCACCGTGTTAGCCAGGCTGGTTTGGAACTCCTGACCTTGTGATCCGCCCACCTTGGCCTCCCAAAGTGCTGGGATTACAGGCGTGTGCCACTGCAGCCAGCCGTATTTTGGACATTTCATATAAACAGGGTCAAATAATAGGTGGTGTTTTGTGACTGACTTCTTTCCCTTAGCAGAATAATGTTTTTAGGTTCATCCATGTTATAGCATGCATCAGTACCTTATTCCTTTTTATGACTGAAGTATAAAATAACTTTTATAAGACTAGACATTAGTCTTGGTATTTCTAGTGGATTAAATATCCATATTAGGGATCCTGGGAAGATGACAGCAGTGGTAGTTTCCTAAATATCTATATGACTTTCCCCTAAAAACAGAACAAATAGGATAGGAAAACCAAAAACACATAGAAAACGTGTACAAGAAAATTAGTTGACTTATGTTTCTCAACAAACACTCAAATACCAGTAGATTGGGAACAAACCATTATTGTCCATAATGGAAGAAGCAGAAGGAAGCAGTGGAACATCTGATGAAGTGGAGAATTGTAAATAACCCAAAGGCAATCACTAGAAGGCTTAAAGGGTCAATTTCAGAGTACCAGCTGAAATGGGAAATTGGGAAGGGTGTTGCGCATATGGTGAGTGAAAGCAATCAGTTGTAAATGCTGAAGGAACTAGCGCTCCTTCATGGAACTTTAAAACTTAACCAAAGCTCCTTTCCAGGCCCAGTCCTCTCAACAAGAAGGAACTGAGGATACTATTGAGTATCCTCTGAAGAATACAGACCAAGGAAGAGAAGGTCCAGGTAAAAGCAGGGGAGGTGAACAGAGTTAAGATATCTCAGAAAGCAAGAAACTATATTTTTGAATACTATATGAAAACATCAGAGGGGGATTTAGAGTATAAAGGTAGAATAGTTGTTCAGAGCCAGGCCTCTTTCAAAAGTCCACGGTATTAAATGATTGTTGTCAAATCTCAAGCACATTTTTGAAGAAAAACAAAAGGAGGCCGAGGCGGGCGGATCACAAGGTCATTATGTTGAAACCTTGACTCTACTAAAAATACAAGAAGTTAGCTGGGCATGATGGCATATGCCTGTAGTCCCAGCTGCTTGGGAGGCTAAGGCGGGAGAATTGCTTGAACTCGGAAGGTGGAGGTTGCAGTGAGCTGACATCGCACCACTGCACTCCAGCCTGGGTGACAGAGTAAGACTCCGTCTCTAAAAAAAAAAAAAATTATTGGACTTTAAAGGAAAAGGAAAATCCTTGAGACATACAGGTAGAAGTCACAAAGTCTCTTACCTTTTTAAGTAAAGGAAAATCAGGGCCAGATATAGTAGCTCATGCCTGTGATCCCAGCACCTTGAGAGGCCAAGGTGAGCTGATCACCTGAGGTCAGGAGTTTGAGATCAGCCTGGCTAACATGGTGAAGTGCCATCTCTACTAAAAATACAAAGATTAGCTGGGTGTGGTGGCATGCCCCTGTAATCCTAACTACTCGGGAGGCTGAGGCAGGAGAATCACTTCAACCGGTGAGGTGGAGGCTGCAGTGAGCCATGATTGTGCCACTGTACTCCAGCGTGGGTGATAGAGTGAGACTCTAAAAAAAATTAAAAAGTCACAAACAATATGCTAGAACCTGAAGAATACTGTCCCCATTAACCCTTCCCAAGGAATCTACTAGAGGATGGATGTCAGAATCAGAATGACTAGAGACACATTAAAGACTGGTGGTTTGTATTACACATAACTAAGACCAAATGAGGGTTTGAAAGACAATGTGGTCTGTAAAGGGGTGGGAAGGAGAATGGAGGGATTATATGCAAAACATTTAAAAAACTTTCAGTAAAAATGTCGTTGGTGATAATATTGGTGTTATTATTTTGAGAATCTGTGTGTAACATGAAATAAAAAGCAAATTGTTTTATTCTAGTTCTGTCACAAACTGTGTCACCGAGAACCACAGTTCTTGGTGTGGAAGAAAGAAGATAGAGATGACTGATTCGGAGAATTTATGTTTGTGTTAGGGGTGGGTGAGGGTTAGAAATGTTGGTAGCTGAAATAGAGAAATAAGCTAATGATTCAGCTCAAGGAGTCCCAGCTATCCAGGAGCCTGAGGCAGGAGACTCCTTGATCCCGGGAGGCAGAGGTTGCAGGTGAGCCAAGATCTTGCCACTGTACTCCAGGCTGGTGACAGAGCGAGACTCTGTCTCAAAAAAAATAAAATAAATAAAATATTAGGAATAAGAAAAATGAACAAATTCTAACACTATTATGAGTAGTTACACTTATAAATTTGAAAAAGATAATTAGATTTTTTTTATGAACACATTTTGTCAGACATATAAAGAACAGGAAATGTCTATATGTTGTTAAAATTATTTCAGAGTACAGTATGAGAGTACAGGAATGAAATGATGAAAAGCACCCCATTTTATTTAATGAGAGGGGTATCAAAACTGTGGTTTTGCAGACATGTATTTTTCAATTTAACTCTCCAGATCCATTCCGCATTTGTGTTCTCCGTCATAGGGGACCTTTCTGGACAACATGAATGAGCCCCTATGTCCTCTGTTTTCTGATTGGATGTGGAAATGAGGAACTCTGGCAGGGAATTGGAGGAAAGAGGAGAAAAAAGTCCCGGTCTTGATTCCCGCATCTCATACATCCTGTATGTAGGAGCGTTGGGCTGGCTGGTGTGTCACTCTTAGTCCTGGTCCTTTCTTTTAGGCTTAGGGGTGATGAGAGCTTCTCTCTTGTTACTCGCCTGGGTTACTGCAATATCCCTTTCGATTCCTCTAAGCCTCACCCACAGCTTTGTAAATAAACCCTCTTTAATCTCATTTGAGTGGGCCATCTGCTTCCTGTAGGCCCTGTTTGATATAACAGAGGAAATTAGGATTTTTCTCTTTGTAGAAAATAAATGTTAAAAGTACAAGTTTTGACTAATAAAAAAAGAGTACAGAATATACTGTATAGAAAAATAACAGTTTATTGCAAACTGAAGAAAAATGGCAAATTTAGAAATATTTTTAAATGTATAATAGAGGTTTATATATTTGATTATTTACTCCATTAGCTATTAGTATTGATATTTTGGTTAGTTATCCAGCTATTTGACAAAAAAGAGAGATTTTTGATTATTTCATAATTGGTTATTGGTACTGTATGTGTGTTAAATTTCCTGAATGTAAGTGGTATGGTGGCTGGCTCCTGGAATCCCAGCTACTCGGGAGGCTGAGGTGGCCTGAGGGTCTCTTGTGACCAGAAGTTAGTGGCTGCAGTGAGCTATGATAATGCCACTGCACTCCAGCCTGGATGACAGAATGAGACCCCACCTCTTTAAAAAAAAAAAAAAAAAAAAATTCCTGAATGTGATCATTGTATTGTGGTTCTATAGAAGAATGTCCTTGTTCTTAGGAGATGCATGCCACAATGTTTAAAGTGGAGTATCATGTTTTCTGTAACTAAGTCTCAAATGGGACAGCAAAAGAAAAAATGTCTTTGTGTGTACATGTAAGGAGAGAGAGACATAAAGTTAAAAAGTGGTGAATTATGATGTTAAGATAGATGAGTATTCACTGTTACCATTCTTGAACTTTTTTTCTAGCATTGAATATTTCAAAATAAAAAGTTGGAAAATATTTAAAATAATGAAAAATGAAATACTTATGGATAAAGAACTTTATTGTAAACTAATATGAAATATATAAAGTGCTAGAATTTGAACAAGCAAATCACTAAAGGAGAAATACAGAAAACCCTTAAACAGAAGGATACTTGACCTCAATAATAAAGGAATGCAAATTTAAATGAGCTGTCAGTATCCATCTATCAAAGTAGCAAAGATTCAAAAAGCAATGTTGTTTAATACTGATGGTGCTGCAGCAAATTGAATGAACTGGTAACTGTTGGAAATACAGCTTGGTGCTGTCTTCTCTGCAGTCTGGCAGTATCTATGAATGCTTAAAATCTGCATGCTACTTAATCATGGCAATTTAACTTAAATGAACTAAATTGAATGACGTAATAGGATAAGTGAGTAGGATTATATGTATAAGCATGTTCACTGCAGCATTGTTAATAGCAAAAAACATCTAAATGCTCATCAGTTCAGATTTGGTTTTACACACAGTAGAATACTGTTTTAATTTTTTTTTTTTTTTGAGACAGTCTTGCTCTGTCGTCCACGCTGGAGTGCATTGACATGATCTCGGCTCACTACAACCTCTGCCTCCTGGGTTCCAGTGATTCTCCTGTCTGAGCCTCCTGAGTAGCTAGGATTATAGGTGCATGCCATCATGCCTGGCTAATCATTGTATTTTTAATAGAGACAGGGTTTCGCCATGTTGGCCAGGCTGGTCTCAAACTCCTGACCTCAGGTGACTCACCCACCTTGGCCTCCCAGAGTTCTGGGATTACAGGTGTGAGCCACCATGCCCGGCCCCTCTTTTAACTATTAAACACAGAAGTAGTTAATGTATTGATATGGAAAAGTATCCCTGATTATTACATTAAAAATAAAAGCAGGTTAGGCCAGGAGCATTTCATGCCTGTAATCTCAGTACTTTGGGAGACTGAAGTGGGAGGATTGCTTGAGTCCAGGAGTTTGAGACAAGCCTGGTCAACATGGCAAATCCCCATCTCTACTCAAAAATTAGGCATAGTAGTGCATTCCTGTAGTCCCAGCTACTGGGGAGGCTGAGGTAGGATGATTATTACCAGCCTGGGGAAGTTGAGGCTGTGATAAGCTGTGATCACACCACTGCACTCCAGCCTGTGTAATAGAGTGACACCTTGTAATATTAATAATAATTAAAATAGAAGGTTAGAGAAAAAGATACGCATTACCGCCTCATTTACACATAACTGCATATTATGCACATGATTTTATATACACCAATATTATATAGGTGTTGAAACCTGGTTGGTGGAGTATCGAAAAAAGTGGGAAAATTATGGGAGAACAGAGTTTTTATTTTCTAGTTTTGGATTCAAAACAAATAGATTATGCAATAGGAAATAAAAGTATCTTTCATTTAAAAAGTCTCTGCACCAATTTTTCCTTTAAAAGAATTCTGTATGTTGCTTTGTTAATATAGTTTATTGAATTAACAAAAAATCTGTTAAGAAACTCATTTGGCTCTTACATATATTCTGTTTTCAGAGCAGTGGAAAGAGCTCAGTACTAGAAAGCCTGGTGGGGAGGGACCTGCTTCCCAGAGGTACTGGAATTGTCACCCGGAGACCTCTCATTCTGCAACTGGTCCATGTTTCACAAGAAGATAAACGAAAAACAACAGGAGAAGAAAATGGTAAATTTCAGATTTGAGATAAGAATTATTTTATAGCTCTTCATTTTTCAATCTATTCTTAAAAAGATACGAATTGATTAGAGAATTAGAAATTAGTGGCTGTAGCATAATCAGAAGTCCTGTGAGGAGAAATAGTATGCATCTTTCTTAATGTAAAAAAAAGAGTAGTTTTTGTTTTGCTTTGTTTTTGAGATGGAGCCTCACTCTCATCCAGGCTGGAGTGCAGTGGTGGGATCTTGGCTCACTGCAACCTCTACCTCCTGTGCTCAAGCGATTCTCCTGCTTCAGCCTGCCAAGTAGCTGGGATTATAGGCACCCGCCACCACACCCAGCTAATTTTTGTATTTTTAGTAGGGACAGACGGGTTTTCACCTTGTTGGGAGGCTAGTCTCAAACTCAGGATTTTGAATGATCCGCCCGCCTTGGCCTCCCAAAGTGCTGGGATTACAGGTGTGAGCTACCACATCTGTCCATGTTTTGAAAGACCATGAGTAAAGTTGTTGGGAATAGTTCCTTTTGAGTAACTCAGCCTAGTAAACTGATGTTAATATTATATAATGGAGGATCCAGTGAGACAGTAAACAGAAATTAATTATTTTAAAGAAAAAATGTTGCCTGGGCAGCATAGCAAAACCCTGTCTCTACAAAAATACATAAAAATCAGCTGGACTTGGTGGTGTGCAGTCCAGCTACTTGGAAGGCTGAGGTGGGAGGATGGGTTTACCCTGGGAGGTTGAGATTACAATGAGCTGTGGTTGTGCCACTGCATTCCAGCCTGGGTAACAGAGTGAGATCTTGTCTCAAGAAAAGAAAAAAAAAAAAGAAAAAATTTTAAGTGTTTTTTGGAGTGTTTTAAAGTTTTTTTTTTTTTTTTTTAAATTAAAATGACTGTTTTTTAGCTGAGCAATGTTATCTCACCTTCCCTTTTCTGCTGTTATCATGTACTCCTAATTCTGATTCTTTTGTGTATTAAAAGAAGAAAATATGCATTGTCCTTTATAACCGTTCTTTTTGATTAAATTGAAAATACCTTAGGGAATGCTGTCTGTGTCTATCAGCAGATTTCAAGTTGCTTATCAAATGTGTACCCTATATTATATTGGTGAGGTTTGAAATGTTGGATGAGAGTAATGTATTTAATCTTCCTATTTAGTTCAGTATTTGGTCAGACTTTCTTATTTATAGAACTCTCATAGCTGTAATTATTAAATTACTTTTGCAGCAGAGTACCAATATCTGTTACTTATCTGCAGGGATCTGTTTTCAATGCAGTTTTATTCTACTTCTTATTCTGATTTAAGATGGGATGATAGTATTGACAAAAGTGAACTTATTTTAATTTCTGTGTCTGATTTTTTCATTTACTATAGGAGCTGTTGGTGGTGGTGATTATTTTTTAATGGGGGAAATAACCTCATGAGCATCTGCTATGACTCTAGAATGTTGGTCACTGAAGCAAGTTAGTGTAGTTGTAGATGTTGCAAGGAATATTTTTAGATAGACTACCAGTGGATATGTGGGAGCCTTTTAATTACACTGGGTAGCTTGGGTATGTTATTCATCACTTTGCATTTCACTAATACTTATTATTGAAGTTCTGAACCTTGAATTTATCATTTTGGATTAATCTGTGGTTCACCTTCAAATGTCTAGCATAAAATTTCATCCCTACTGATTTCATCAAATTTACCAAACACCTGAAACTAAGACTTTAATAAATTATATGATACTAGGTCTCTCTCTCTTTTTTTTTTTTTTTAACTTCTAATTTTCTTCTCTCACCTTGAGAGGGCGCATGATATTCTGTCTCTCAGAAACTATTTGAAAAGTGGGCAGTATTTCCTTAGATAAAATTTTGCTTGTTAGGAAAGAGTGTGGATTTCGGCTACAGAAGGGTCAGCTCCTTGGTATCCTTTTGTTTTTATGTCCACTGTGTTTTGTTGATGTCTCCTCTTGGTGGTTGGTCAGTAAATCTGCCTACCTATTGTTTTTTTCCAAGCTTAGTGCTTATTTTGTATGTATACTTGCATAAAATGACAACTCAGCTACCCCAAACACAATATAGATTATATAAATTTGAGTACTAGATTTCACTTGTTTTATTCTAGGATAGACAGTTCCTTAGGTTTTCATCAAAGCTTCTTTATCCTTGGTATGAACAATTCTAGTATATAATAAATCATTCTTTTTTTTTTTTTTTTTTTTTTTTGAGACGGAGTTTCGCTCTCGTTACCCAGGCTGGAGTGCAATGGCGCGATCTCGGCTCACCGCAACCTCCGCCTTCTGGGTTCAAGCAAGTCTCCTGCCTCAGCCTCCTGAGTAGCTGGGATTACAGGCACGCGCCACTGTGCCCAGCTGATTTTTTTTGTATTTTTAGTAGAGACGGGGTTTCACCATGTTGACCAGGATGGTCTCGATCTCTTGACCTCGTGATCCACCCGCCTCGGCCTCCCAAAGTGCTGGGATTACAGGCGTGAGCCACCGCGCCTGGCCATATAATAAATCATTCTAACCCAAAGAAAATTAGAAACCATGAAGCAGATAAACAGTATCGTTAGCTGAAGAGTGTAAACTACCTGACAGCCTGATAATAAGAGAGGAGAAAGGGAGAAAAACATAAATGTTCAAAAAAAAAAAAAAAAAGGAAATCAGTTACTAACATTTTGTGTAGGGATTTTAGCCAATGAAGGCTTTGTTACGTAACAAAAACCTGGTTACCAATAATACGTTCAAAGTCGTGCATTCTGAGATGACATGGAGAAGTCTAATCCATTTTACATGTAGCTCCATCAAAACTGGCTAAAATAAAATCATGTTTAATATGTGTAATTCAATTATCAGGAAATTTCATTTAGCACAGGATTCTTCGTTCTGCCAACTGTGGGATAATTGAGGTGTCAATATGTAGATTTATGGTCATCTCAGCTTGTCCCCTATTCTGCCAATGTAAAATAATTTTCTGTTAACTTATTAAAAATAATACTAAGCTATGTTTTAGAGTGGAGTGGTGGTTCAGTTTGAACTGAACTCCACAGTTATCTTTCATATATTTGTAAGAAATAAATCAAGCTTTTCTGTTTTCCTTTGAGAAAAAATCCAAAAGTAGCATGCTGACTAAAGGCCAAAATTGTGCCATATATGATACTTTGAACAGTGTCAGTGGAAATTTGAAAAATTATGAGAATTTATTTAGGGAGAGAAAGTTGTTGAACTAAAGCAAAAGATTTTTGTTCTCTTTTTTAAAAAAATGCTAACATAGGCTGGGCGCAGCAGCTCATGCCTGTAAATCCCAGCACTTTGGGAGGCCGAGACAGGTGGATCACCTTAGGTTAGGAGTTCAAGATCAGCCTGGCCAACATGGTGAAACATTGTCTCTACTAAAAATACAAAAATTAGCTAGGCATGGTGGCAGGCGCCTGGAATCCCAGCTAATCGGGAGGCTGAGGCAGATTGGTTTGAACCCAGGAGGTGGAGGTTGCAGTGAGCCGAGATTGTGCCGTTGCACTCCAGCCTGGGTAACATAGCAAAATTGTCTCAAAAAAAAAAAAAAAAAGTGCAAACATACATGCTTCATAGAAGAATGCTATAAAATCTGGGTGTAATTTGAATTTTTACCCCCATTTCATTAAGTAACCTGTTTGTAAAAGCAATCCGTTGCTTGCCAAAAGGCAGTAAAATTATACATCAGAATTAAAGAAGAAAGATAGGATTAAGTTTTCTGCTTATGGTGCTGTGATACACATAGTAGTTTCCCTTTAGATTGAGTTCACGAAGGTGAAGAGTTAACTTTCTGCAGTGTTCTATTAAATCCAATATGTATTTCAAATAAAATACCCTTATAAAGCTCAGTTTTAGCTAATGGGGTAAATACTTGGATATACTTACCAACTTTTAAGGTCTTGAAAGATGTATTTAGTATATTTTGTAGATTTAAAAAAATCAGGCAATGTATCTTTTCCCATAGTAGCTTATCAGATATCTCAGGCAGTTTTCTTTTTTAAGGCAGAGTCGTGCTCTGTCGCCCAGGCTGGAGTGCAGTGGCACAGTGATCTCAGCTCACTGCAACTTCCTGGATTCAAGTGATTCTTCTGCCTCAGCCTCGCGAGTAGCTGGGATTCACCATAGTAGGCATTTGCCACCAGGCCCAGCTAATTTTTGTATTTTTAGTAGAGTCAGGGTTTCACCCTGTTGGCCAGGCTAGTATTGAACTCCTGACCTCAGATGATCCGTCTGCCTTGGCCTCCCAAAGTGCTAGGATTACAGGTGTAAGTCATTATGCTTTGCCCAAATTTTTGAATAGTGGATTAATTCTGCTTCATTTGTGTCAGAATTAGAAACAATTATTATTAATTTAAAAAATTAATTTTTATTTTTTAGACTAGTCAAGTGCAGTAGTGAGAAATGGGGAAATAGAACAAGGAGTTCCATCTGTAACTGACTGAACAATCAATTGAGATAACTATCTACAGACACGCCAGACAGAACTAATTGTAATGGAAAATTTGTTTCCTAAAAATGTTAAAAATAAGGCATGCAATATGCTTTGTTTCTATGACTGAAAAAATATACATCCCTCTAATTCTAGTTGTGAATTTTGAATGATTGAATGCGATGTGCATTTTGAAATGTGATCAGGTTTCTGCACATTTGAATTTTTAATAAGGTTTAAAATTTTAGGGATAAGCACTTAACTTACTCTGTGCTGTTTCTCTTTAACTACAGACCCTGCTACATGGAAAAACTCAAGACACCTTTCTAAAGGTTTCCTCTATCCATTTGCTTTTGACCCTTTTTCTCTTATGCCTGCATGTGTGCTTATGTACTATTACAGGCTGTGTGCATTTTTTTTCCTTCCATTTTTATTTGCCTATCCACATTGATTGCAGGTTTCAGTGGTTCTTGTTATTTTTTTGGCATTGTATCAAAATGCAAGCTTTTTTGGTGGTGAATGTAATTTATTTTATTTTTATTTTTGAAGATATGCTTGTGAAACCAGGCCTTTTAAATATAATAAGGTAAATTAGAAACACCTCTTTGGTATGTAGTACTTGCATTTTGTGAGTTCTGTTCACCTAGATTACTCCAGTCCTCCAATGAGACTTCTTGGAAGAAGGTACTAAGCTACAAGTAGGTGAGCATTTTATCTGCAAAAAGGATCCCGTTTTATTTACCTTTATTCTGCCAAAGGACTGACACACTCTTATATTTATCTGAATATCTTATAATCATTTTTATTTAGACATCACGTGGCTGATATGCATTATCCAATAAACTTATTAATTAAGATAATTTAACCTCTGAATTTGACAAAAGTAAAATAGCTGTGTTTGGAGGAGATAGTTAGATTATCTTCCCACAATTAAACAGTTCTGGTTTCTCTAGAAAAAACAGAATATATCTTGCTCTCCAAGTTTTAGACTACTTCACAGTGCAACAGTGAATATATTTTCCTTCTTTCAGCAAGTACAAGAGGAACAGACCTATGACTGGAAACTAATGGAGAGTGGCAACTCCTTATAGAGCATATACCATAGTTCTTGTTTTTTCTTTTCTTCTATTTTCTTTCTTTCCTGCCTCCAGTTCTAAGGGAAAACAGTCTTGACCCTGGGGAAAAATCACCTTGAAAGTGTATATAAATTACGCAGCAGCTAGCTCTATAATAATAAGAGTGTTCTTTAAAGGAACAGCAACTTGTGACTCTACAGGTAACCAACAGGGAACCAAATTTTTGAAAAGAATGGAAGAATTAGCTGTTTCATTGACATATGGTAAAATTTTTCCTTGAGTCATACATGTAAATCTGTTGTGTTTGCTTTTTGCACTCCTCAGTGGGATTCTTAATTTTTCTTCTTAGCCACTAACTTTACTTTCATCAGAAAACACTTTTATATGTAAGATGTTTTAAAAATAATGAATATTTATTTTACTATAATATAATTACACAAAAAATATGAAGAGAAATCAGCTGGTGGGAAGACCTGTGAGCAGCTCTACCTGAAGTTAGTCATGTTTTTGAAATACATGATACAATTTTTAAAATATAATTTAGCAGAAAATGTAATTTTAGAAAAATATAATTTAGCAGACCTTAAAATATTTGTTACCTTGTACTTAATGGCAAAATTAATACAAGTTAACAAGTGTTTTATTATGTTGCCTTTTTGAATTCCTAACTAAAGATAAAAAGTAGTTTCTACAGTTTCCAATAAATGAGTTCTTCTTTTTTCCAGGGGTGGAAGCAGAGGAATGGGGTAAATTTCTTCATACCAAAAATAAGGTAATCACACATGCGTATAATGAAGACATAATGTTGAAAATAATATTTTGTATGAGTACTTGATAATTTAGTTTCTAATCATTGGCAGAATATGTTATATTGAAGTAACTGTAACTATTCCTCATAAAATAAATCTTAGTAATGTTTCTAACCACAGTTGTTTATTGGAATACACTTGAAATTGAGCCTGATTTTCTCTGATTTAGTGATCTCAATTGTTGTGGAGTCAGGAAGCTTTGGAAAGTTCATAATGGCCAGGCACGGTGTCTCATGCCAGTAATCCCAATACTTGCGGAGGCTAAGATGGGTGGATGGCTTGAGCCCAGGAGTTCGAGACCAGCTTGGGCAACATAGGGAGACCATGTCTCTATAAAAACTAAAAAAAATTAACCCCGCGTGGTGGCATGCACCTGTAGTCCTAGCTACTTGGAAGGCCAAGGCAGGAGGATGGCTTGAGCATGTGAGGTTGAAGCTGCAGTGAACCATGATTGTGCAATTGTACTCCAGCCTGGGTGACAGAGTCAGACCCTGTCTCAAAAAACAACAACAACAAAAAACATAAAAACTATGAATCCTTAGCTCAGAAAATGATATGTATACATTAGAATTTATTTATATATTCTCTGAAGCAAATACGTAGACATCCTTTTGAAATACATGGACTCCCCCTCCAACTTAAGAACTTTTGATCTAACTTTGAATTTTTTGCTTTTTATTTCAAAAAATTTTAGCTTTACACGGATTTTGATGAAATTCGACAAGAAATTGAAAATGAAACAGAAAGAATATCAGGAAATAACAAGGTAGGCATCTTTTTAGAGCTAGAAGGCATAAACATCAGTAAATACATAATCGAGGTATTCTGTACATAATGTGTGAAGGGCATTGTAAATTCATACTCTTGATCTTGGCCAAAAGGCTAAGAAGCGATGGGCATTGTAAATTCATAATGGACTTTGAAACAAATGGAGTATTTTCACAAATACATAGAACTTTGCTTAAAATCCCTTTTCTTTACTTTCATATAAATCAAATATTTTATTTAGATGTTTATTCTTGTTCCTGTCATGTACATACCACTTTATTATATAATTCTACTTAATATTCCTACAACAAGTTATCTTTTTCTGATGGATTCATTGTATTATAACTCAGGAAGCATTGTATAATTTTATATATATATGTGTATATATATATGTGTATATATATATGTGTATATATATGTGTGTATATATATATGTGTATATATATATGTGTGTATATATATGTGTGTATATATGTGTGTGTGTGTATATATATATATATATGGAGAGAGAGAGAGAGAGAGGAGTTCTTTTTCTTACCTGTGTAAGGCTAGATTTGCTTGTAAAGCAAAGAGAGAAAAATTGGATATTTTTTAGTGAAAATGAAAAGTAATACTTTAGCAACTGATTATTTTCTTATTTTCTGAGCTTGTGAGAATGTAAAGTAAGTTAGGTACCTAAGATACTGTTAATCTTGACACTAGGCACTATCACTGCCTTGCCTGAATCCTGCTGTCTTCTGTCTTCTTTCTTCCTATTGTTTTTCTCTTTACATTTTTTATATACGTCTGTCTAAATTTTTTATTTCCCTTCCTTTTTGTTATTAGCTCCATTCTTTCATTATCCAGAGGCACATTTAATCCCACAAGTGGGCCCTAGCCTAGTACTAATATTCAACAAATATTGAACCCTTGTATCTGCCAGTTACTGGGCTGAAAGATTATTTCCTGACAAAAAGGCATTTTTAGAGCCATGTTAACTCTCTATTTTTGTTCAGGATATTTGTTGCTGTTGCAGTGACCGACTGAGCTTTGTTCATAATTGAACTCTAGGCTGGTAACCTTTGAGTTACTCCTACTGCTGCCGTACTTCCCTAAATCTCTAGTAACCATGTGTGTAGAAGGGGTTGGAAATGTGACCAGAAGCTAGATTAGCTTGTCGTTATTATATCAGGGATAATTTTGGCTTTTGGAATATGATTAATCATAACACCAGTCTGAATTCTCTCCCCTACAGAGAGAATTACTGAACTCAGCAATTGGTGGTAATTTTATACAGTACCAGAATTTAGAGTGTGTGAGACTGTGGTGATTTCAGAAATGTTTTTAGTTACATTAAACTGAATGTCATTAAAGATTGAGTCTGTATACCTACAAGATGTTTATGTTGAGGATATAATTTACTTACCTAGCAGCTTTTCATCCACAGTGTCTAAAAGATGAAAAGTCCCCCAACCCCAAATCTATGAAACATCTCTTCTTTCCTAAATCATGTATGTAATTAAGTAAATGATACTTGGATCTTATATAATTTTTATGTTAGAATATGTAAATTACTGCATATACCTAACATAAAGCCCTGAATGATGTAAAATGTCTATGAGATAGGAGTTGTAAAGGCATTGGGCAAAGCTTTGTATGGATGTGATAGAGGAATGCCATGGCAATGAAGATCCTGAGAAATGTACAACCTAAGTAGGTATGCCAGATATTGACATTTATTGGCTTTGGAAAACTGGAGTATTTAAAATGGAAAAGTAGCACAGAGTAATCTAAAACAGCAAATATAATTGTATAGGGAACATGGAGTAAAGGATATTAAAAAAAAAACTTGCTGGGAAATTAGAAATTTCAGTGGGTTAATAAGGGAAAACCTAAGGTGGATAAACAGATGATGAAAGGATGTATTAAAGGATAAAGAAGGGCATGTACAAAGATGAGGTATAAACATCTCCGAAGTGTCTTTTTACATGTAGCTGATTCATTTCTAAAACTTGTAGAGGGCCAGTGGTGAAGAGGAGGGAGCCTACACAATAATCTTAGTCTACAGGAGAGAAAATACACGTATCTGTCACTATCCAAATTCTTACTACAGATTAAAGATGTAGATAAACTCCTTGAGGAATCTCTTACTGTACACATTCTTACCACTTGGTATTCAAAGATATCTGAACTTGGGAACGTCATAAATTTGGATAGTAAGGAATACATTATTCAGCACTAAATCTGTTAAACACATTTAAGGAATGGTATATGCCAGCCTGGGCAACATTGTAATACCCTGTCTCTACAAAAAATAAAAAAGAAATTACCTGGGCATGGTGGTGCATGCCTTGTATTTGAGCTACTCAAGAGGCTAAGGGAAGACGATTGCTTGAGCCCAGGATTTTGAGGCTGCAGTGAGCCGTGATTGTACCACTTCACTCCAGTTTGGGTGACAGAGTGAGACTCTGTCTCAAAAAAAAAAGGCAAAGATATTTGTTTATAATCAAGAGAAAAGAATGTGAAGTAATACATGGTATATAATAAATGATACGGGGATAGAGGTAGGATTATAACCTGTTAATATGGCTGGCTAACTTCCCATGTGTTTCATCAGGTTTTGATTGTTAAAAAAAAAAGTTTTAAGGCCGGGCGCGGTGGGTCAAGCCTGTAATCCCAGCACTTTGGGAGGCTGAGGCGGGTGGATCACGAGGTCAAGAGATCGAGACCATCCTGGTCAACAAGGTGAAACCCCGTCTCTACTAAAAATACAAAAAACATTAGCTGGGCATGGTGGCGCGTGCCTGTAATCCCAGCTACCCAGGAGGCTGAGGCAGGAGAATTGCCTGAACCCAGGAGGCGGAGGTTGCGGTGAGCCGAGATCGCGCCATTGCACTCCAGCCTGGGTAAGAAGGGCGAAACTCCGTCTCAAAAAAAAAAAAAAAAAAAAAAAAAGTTTTAGGGATCATGATTCAATTCATTTTTAAAAGCATTAATGTCTATGTAGTTGAAATAACGTTTACTTCATTACTTCACAGTTCATGGAAATTTTAGTGTGATTTTAACATAATATTTTAAAATTTATTTCTAGGGAGTAAGCCCTGAACCAATTCATCTTAAGATTTTTTCACCCAACGTTGTCAATTTGACACTTGTGGATTTGCCAGGAATGACCAAGGTAAGGAGGGAATACTTACAGATTTGGTCAGGTTGTTTTCACTTCCTTGACATCCCATATGAGAATAATCAGTCAGCTTCTTTTTGCAATCACCTTGATCTGTTAGCAGCATTTGATAATGTTGAGTCCTCCTTTCTCCTTGAAACACTTTCTTTACTTGGCTTCCAGGATACCACACTCTACAGGTTTATCTCCAGTCTCACTGGCCACTCCTTTTCAGTCTCTTTTGCTGTTTCTTCTCATCTCCCCAATGTCTAAACAGTAAGTGCCCCAGAGCCCAGTTTGTGGACTTCATGTTTTCTCTAGGTACACTTTTCCCTTGATGATTTCATCAGATTATATGGCTTTAACTACATAAGGCTCAGTATATTGATGGCATTCAAATATCTCCAGACTTGTATATCTAGCTGCTATTCAGCGTATACACTTAAATGTCTAATAGATATTTCAAAGTCTCATACCAAATTCCTGACCCGTTCCTCAACTAGATTTGGTCCTTCTATAGTCCTCCCCCATCACAATAAATGGCAACTCAGGCCAGGCGTGGTGGCTTATTCTGTAATCCCAGCATTTTGGGAGATCAAGGTGGGAGGAATTCTTTGAGCCTAGGGGTTTGAGACCAGCCTGGGCAACACAGGGAGACCATGTGTCGACAAAAAATACAAAAATTAGTTGGGCATGGTGTTGCACGCCTGTAGTCCCAGCAGAGGCAGGATTGCTTGAGCCCAGGAATTTGAGGCTACAGTGAGCTATGATTTTGTCATGGCACTCCAGCCTGGCCAACAGAGTGAGACTGTCTCTAAATAAATAAATGGCAACTCCATTCTACCAGTTGCTTAGCCAGAGTTTGTAGTCATCCTTGACACTAATTTTTCCAACATCCCACTTCCTGCCAGCAATTCCTCTTGACTCTCCCTACCTTTACAGTATACCCAGAATTCAATCATGTTTTATAAATTCATAGCTACTGTCCTGATCTAGCCACTATCATGCCACCTGGATTACTGCACAGTAATAAATAATAGGTCTTCCTCATGATCTCATCTTAGCAGACAGTGATACTATTAAAGTGAAAATTCGATTGTATCATTCCTTGGCTCAAAACTTTTCCAGTTCCTTGTCATTCCTTGGCTTAAAACCTCTCCCCTTTCACTCGAGAGTTAAAAGCCCAAGTTTTTACAGAGATCTAAAGTATCTACTTGATATGTCCCTGTTCTCCTAACTCCTCTTGCTTCAGCCTCCTGCCCTTATTGTTCACTCTGTTTGGAATGTCCTTTCCCCAGATGTCTGTCTGTACCTCTCCCTTATTGGCTTAATTTCTGCTCATTCTCTGAAATGTCAGTTGTCTCGTAGAAGTTTCCCTAATTACTCTATTTAAAAACATAATCTAATTTACAACAATTTAAAATCATAATTGTAATTGCTAGGTGCAGTGGCTTATGCTTGTAGTTCCAGTACTTTGGGAGGCTGAGGCAGGAGGATCATTTGAGCCCAGGAGTTCAAAGCTGCAGTGAGCCGTGATTGGACCACTGCACTCTAGCCTATGTGATAGAGTGTGACCCTGTCTCAAAAAAAAAAAAAAAAAAAAGTCTGGGCACGGGTGGCTCACACCTGTAATCCCAGCACTTTGGGAGACCAAGGCGGGTGGGTCACGAGGTCAGGAGTTCGAGACCAGCCTGAGCAACACATGGTGTAACCCATCTCTACTAAAAATACAAAAATTAGCGGGGCATAGTGGTGCACACCTATAAACCTAGTTACTTGGGAGGCTGAGGCAGGAGAATCACTTCAACCTGGGAGGTGGAGGTTGTAGTGAGCTGAGATCACGCCACTGCACTCCAGCCTGGGCAACAGAGCGAGACTCCATCTCAAAAAAAAAAAAAAAAAGTCATAATCTTCTCTAATCATTCCCCAGCCTACTGTTCTGCCTTATTTTTCCACAGGCCAGATATCCACCATCTGGATATTATATATATGTTTTTGTTTCTTATTTGCCTGTTATCACTAAAACGTAAGTTCTATGAAGGCAGGAAGTTTGGTCTTTTTAATATTCACTACTGTAACATTATCTGATCTGATATGACCTGAAATCACATTCAGAAAAGTGCCTGAAATAGAGTAGGCTGCCAGTAAACACTTGATAATTGAATGAGTAAATGAATTTGTATCTAGGCAATCAACACTGACCAATGCTTAACATGGGATTGTATTAAATCAACTTTTGATATTCACAAGAGTTATACTTTGAGACTTGACACATTACCAGATTCATAACTGCCAATGTAGTATATTATTAATGTCTTTAACTATTTATAAATGGATAGACCTATATTCTGTGCATTAAATGTGCATAAAAAAGCTGAGTTGATTTTTAATTATTAGTTCCTTGCTCATCTCTGTTTGGTTTAGGTGCCTGTAGGTGATCAACCTAAGGATATTGAGCTTCAGATCAGAGAGCTCATTCTTCGGTTCATCAGTAACCCAAATTCCATTATCCTCGCTGTCACTGCTGCTAATACAGATATGGCAACATCAGAGGCACTTAAAATTTCAAGAGAGGTAGATCCAGATGGTAAGGACAGATGTTAATATTTAATGAGATGCTTATTTTACAATGGTAAATCTACCCTTGAGAAAGGAAGTTTTCTCTTTAAAAACAGTATCTCTAGTTGTTAATACAAATTTTAAAAATAATGCTTTCCTATTTTTGTTTATAATTTTAAATAGAAATTCTGATGGAAAATAAGGTTATTAAGTTGCTATACAGAGTAGGCGAAAATATTTCACCTCTTTATTTGTAATGGTTACTTAATAATTTTAAAATAATACAGTGGCTTTGCAAAAAGGATTTCTTGTTTTGCAACTTAGGTATTTGAATGGCTGATCTTTAAGAATAAATAACATAGCCAGGTGTAGTCACATGTGCCTGTGGTCCCAGCTACTCAGAAGGCTGAGATAGGAGCAATGCTTGAGGCCAGAGTTCGAGGTCAGCCTGGGCAACATAGTGAGACTCTGTTTAAAAAAAAAAAAAAAGTAGATAATCATTGTAGACTATTATGGTATGGTAGAGAATTATGGTATCTACATTCTGCAGAGGTGGAAAATGTTTAGACATGCTCAAGACACAGGGGATTTTTAGAAATGAAGGTAAACTCCTTTCATGAAACATTTTAACCCCAAGGATTAGTTCATACAGTGGGTCACTGATGTTTGACTAATGACGTAGTGTGCGTATCTTAGTATATATAAAATGCTAGCATGTAATAGAGTGGTTATTATTGCTGCTAGCAAATGTATGCATGGCCTCATATAGAAACCATTTTTTCCACCTTACTATTAGAGGGTCTGAAGGTTGTGTTATGTTTTTCTTTCCCTGCTTTGAAGAATAATTTCAAATAAAAATTCAATAGGAAATAGTTCTAAGACTGCCAATAAAAATTCTCATAAGCCATAAGCAGGGTCACTTTAACAAAATTTTTTATTTCAAGTTTTTAAGAAACCTTTTTACTACATGAGTAGTGTTCATTTTAGTTACATTAAAAGATAAACTATATCAAAGGGTTTATCTACATTTTATTTTTATTATTTAGATTGCAACTCAGGCCCGTAATACCAGCACTTTGGGAGCCAAGGTGGTGGATCGCTTGAGCTCAGGAATTTGAGACCAGCCTGGGCAGCAAAATGATATCCCCATCTCTACAAAAAATACAAAAAAAAAATTAGCTGGGCATGGTGACATCGGCCTGTGGTCCTAGCTACTTAGGAGGCTGAGGTGGGAGGATGGCTTGAGCCTGGGAGGCAGAGGTTGCAGTGAGCTGAGATCATGCCATTGCACTCTTGCCTGGGCAACAGAGCCAGACCATCATAAACAAACAAAACCTGTTAAGCCTTTTGTATGTATTTACTGTATTTTAAACTGACTCTCGAGCCATAAATGTGGTCATATTTTTTTTTGGAGGTAGGTCTCATTGTGTTGCCCAGGCCTGGAGTACAGTGGCATAATCATGGCTCACTGCAACTTCGAACTCCTGGGCTCAAGTGATCTTCCCACCTCAGTCTCCCAAAGTTTTGGGATTATAGGAGTGAGTCCCTGCACCTGCCTTGATTACTAATCTTAATCTAGTAATACATTGTAAGGAAATAATCTAAGCCAGTATTATTTATAGTATCAAAAATTAGAAACAATTTAATATGGTCAGCAGTTGGGAGGATTAATTACAATAATATGAAATAATTAAAAAGGATAATTTTGTAGATTTGGAGCAATACAGAAAAATGCTTATAGGCCAGGCGTGGTGGTTCATGCTTGTAATTCTAGCACTTTGGGAGGCTGAGGTGGGTGGATCGCTTATGGCCAGGAGTTCCAGAGCCGCCTGGCCAACATGGCGAAACTCCATCTCTACTAAAAATACAAAAATTAGCCAGGTGTGGTGGTGCACGCCTGTAATCTCAGCTACTGGGGAGGCTGAGACATGAGAATTGCATGAACTCAGGAGATGAAGGTTGCAGTGAGCCAAGATTGTGCCACTTCACTCCAGCCAGGGCAACAGAGTAAGACTCTGTCTCAAAAAAAAAAAAAAAGAAAAGAAAAAAACAAATAAAAATGCTTATCACTGAAAAATGCCATAGATAAAATTGTATGCTATGCAGAACAGTTGGAACTCTCATATATTGCTGGTGGGAGTGGTATAGTCACTTTGGGAAACAGTCTGGCAGTTCCTTATAAAGTTAAATCAGCAGTCCCACTCCTAGGTGTATGTTAAATGAGAACCAGTGTTCATATAAAAAACTATATACAAATATCTACAGCAGCTTTATTCATAATTTCTAAAAACTAGAAACAACTCACATGTTTCTCAGAAGGGGAGTGAAACTAAGGTATAGTACATCCATATAATGGGATACTACTCTGCAATAAAAAGAAATGGACTATTAATATACAAGAACATGGATGAATCTCAAATGCATTATGCTAAATGAAAGAAGCCAGACTCAAAAGGTTAGTACTGTCTGATTTTGTTTATATAACATTCTAGAAAAGGCAAAACTAGGAATGGAAAATAGGTTTGATTGGTTAGCATAAGAAAATTTGTTGGGAGAGCAGCAGTGTCTTGAGTTGGTTGTGACACATGTCTTGGCATTTGTCAAAACTCTTTGAATTGTACACCAAAAAAAAGTAAATGTTTTTAATTTTTGTTTTTTGAGACAGGGTCTCATTCCATTGCCCAGGCTGGAGTGCAGTGGCGCAATCATGGCTTACTGCAGCCTTGACCTCTTGGGCTCTGGTGATTCTCCCACCTCAGCCTCACCTGTGGCTAGGACTACCACACCCTGCTAAGTTTTGTATTTTTTGTAGAGACAGGGTTTAACCACTTTGCCCAGGCTGGTCTCGAACTCCTGGGCTCAAGCAATCTGCCCGCCTTGGCCTTCCAAAATGTTGGGATTACAGGCATGAGCCACATCACCTGGATGTAAATTTTAAACAGAATTTTTAAATGCTTATAATATAGCCATAAGAGCCAACAAAAATTACATGTGAAAGAAATATGTTTATGTATATGTATATATGTATTTTTTGAGATGGAGTCTCTGTCTCCCAGGCTGGAGTGCAGTGGCACAATCTTGGCTCACTGCAACCTCTGCCTCCTGGGTTCAGGCGATTCTCCTGCCTCAGCCTCCCGAGTAGCTGGGATTACAGGTGCCTGCCACTATGCCTGGCTAATTTTTGTGTTTTTAGTAGAGACAGAGTTTCACCATGTTAGTCAGGCTGGTCTCGAACTCCTGACCTCAGTGATCCACCTGTCTTGGCCTCCCAAAGTGCTGGGATTACAGGCAGGAGCTACTGTGCCTGGCAGAAATATTTTTAAAATTGTACTCAATGTTTAAAATTATTTTTAAAAAAGCACTGGTAAGAAAGGCATTATCAAAATGATGACAGAGGTAATATTACGTGGGATTATAGATGAGGGTTTTCCTTTATTAATACTTAATAGTTTTATTTAATGGATCATTTTCTTTCTTTCTTTTCTTTGCCCTTTTCTCTTTTTGCATTTACCAGGTCGCAGAACCCTAGCTGTAATCACTAAACTTGATCTCATGGATGCGGGTACTGATGCCATGGATGTATTGATGGGAAGGGTTATTCCCGTCAAACTTGGAATAATTGGAGTAGTTAACAGGTTAGCAGTTAAAAATAGGATAAGAATTAGTAGCATTCTCACTTCAGAGCAAGTGTGAATTTCTAAAATCTGTTTGAAATGTGATACTGTCCTATATTTTTTCTCCCTTTTACTATTATCTTGGTATTGCTAAAGAATCCATTGCTCTAAAGGGATAAAAGAGATTCATTCACTAAAGCCTCTCATAGAAATTTTTTTTTTTTTTGGAAATGGGGTTTCTCTCTGTTCCCTAGGCTGGAATGCAATGATGTGATTGTGGTTCATTGTAGCCTTTACCTCCTGGGCTCAAGTGATCCTCCCATTTCAGCCTTTCAGGTAGCTGGGACTACAGGTATGTACCACCACACCTGGCTAATTTTTAATTTTTTTGTAGTGACAAAGTCTTGCTATGTTGCCCAGGTTTGTCTTGACTTCCTGGGCTCAAGCAGTCCTCCCCGCCTTGGTTTCCCAGGTGTTGGGATTATAGGGATGAGCCACTATCCCTGGCCTAGTAGACATTTTTAATAGAAAATGTTTCTAAAGTAAGCAGTACCACAAAATGGAAGAAGTGTTGTAATAGCCAGGCTTTAAGAGTTCTTGCCTATCATGTTAAGCTGTGTATGAGGAGGCACTGGTTAAGGGAAAAATTACCTAATGTGCACCCATTCCAGAAAGAATTTAAGGTGGCAGGATTTTAATAGATTGGTTTAATCCCTAGCATTAGTGATTCTGTGTAATTGCCAGGATGTAACTTGGAGAAATTTTATTAAAGGTATCCTAATTATAAATAGCTGGTATTAAAAATCGTGAAAAGGAAATTATTATTGAGTGTCTAATTATGTTTTAGACACTCTACTGTGAGCAGTTTGTAAATGGTATCTCTTGGAATCCTCACAGCATCCTCTGAGGTAGGTGGGTAGGTGTTGATGTCTATTTTATAATCAGAAACCTCAGGTTATACATTTAACCCAAAGTCACATGGGTAGTTAAAGAGCTGGATCCGAGTGAATATCTCTTTCAGTCCAAAGCCTTCATATGGTAGGAAACACAGAAATTATTATGAAATCTGAGTTCTAGTCCCAGTTCTTCCATAAACTAGATACAATGTAGGTTTAAATGACACCTAATGTCTTTGGGTCTTAAGCCTTTATAAAATGAATATGTTGGCTGGGCACGGTGGCTCACGCCTGTAATCTCAGCACTTTGGGAGGCCGAGGCGGGCGAATCACACCTGAGGTCAGGAGTTCAAGACCAGCCTGGCCAACATGGTGAAACCCCGTCTCTACTAAAAATAAAAAATTAGCTGGGCATGGTGGCACGTGCCTGTTGTCCCAGCTACTTGGGAAGCTGAGGCAAGAGAATCACTTGAACCCAGGAGGCAGAGGTTGCAGTGAGCGGGGATTGTGCCCCTGCACTCCAGCCTGGGTGACAGAGTGAGACCTGTCTCAAAAAAAAAAAAGATAATGGAAATGTTTTTACTACCTGATATATAGGATCCATTCCAGTTGTCTGCTTCTATTTTATTGTCCTTCCATCCCACCCCTACTCTCATTCCCTCATCCCTACTCCCATTTCCCACTGTCTCCTTTTTCAGGTAAGCAAGTGGCGTAATACTGTTTGTTGTTTGTAGATGATTGTTCTTCAAGTTAACTTAATTTTTGGTAGAAATTAGTTCCCTGTCCATAGATAAAATATACAGGTCACTGAGATACTCTTTACATTTTTATACCTGTCTATACGTGTTACTTATTGTTTTTGTCTATAGTTAATGGTAATAATGAGGCCTACACTATTTAGCCACTAGTTATAATTCAAATAGTTCAAGTCTTGGCTATGCCAGTTAGCATATGACCTTGGATAAGTAGTCTCTGTGAGCCTCAGTTCCTTACTAAACAATGGGATAATAATACCTGTCACATAAAATTATGAGAATTAAGTAAACCAGTCCATGTCAGGTATTAGAGAACAATACCTGGCCCTGTCATCATCTAAGGTAGGAAGAGGACAACTGTGAAGTTGAACAATTTTGTTATTTTTTCAACCTCAGGAGCCAGCTAGATATTAACAACAAGAAGAGTGTAACTGATTCAATCCGTGATGAGTATGCTTTTCTTCAAAAGAAATATCCATCTCTGGCCAATAGAAATGGAACAAAATATCTTGCTAGGACTCTAAACAGGTAATTTTTTTTTACCTTTTGGAAATGAGATGTGTTCGTTTTACCAGTCGATGTCTGAGAGGGTTCATTTTTAGTTCCTTACATTTTCATACTGTTGTCTAACAGCTTTCCTTATGGTTTCTTATATAGTAGGTTCCTGAAGAATAGATGTCTCTATTTTTATTGGGGTGGTTGACATTATGTCGTCATGTAGTCTAGAATGAATGTTCAAGTGATTTTAAAACGATTTAATTATGAAAATTTGACAGTCAGTTTGGTTTTGAGGATAGAACTAGAGATGACTTTACTTCCACTTTGCATTGCAGGAACTGCATTAAAATTTATAATTTTCACGTTATCTGTTCTTAATTTAGAATGTCTTCTATTTGCCAGAAAAGGGAGATGGAAAAACAAAGAAAGAAATAGAATGTCTTTTTTTCCTATTTATTGTAGAAATAACTTAAATTGTATACGTTGGATTCTGAATACCCACTCATGGTGGGGGGAACTAGAAGACCTTTCTAGATGATTTATAAATGACTGAAGTAGAAGCCATTTTCTCTTACTTTTATCTTATTCCCTAAAGACTGATAGACTTGGATCTTAATAAGATTGATTTTCACTTTGCTGGGTACCAACTGTAAATGACAAGTCAGTGAAACCAAAATTATATAGGAAGAATTGATTGAGTGATTTGCTTCCTCTATGGTAATTGCAGTAATATGAAAATAATTTGCATTTTTTCCTTGCTTTTATGATTTAGGAAAAACCAAAGTGTTTTTTTCCCATCATATACACTTCATCAGTATGGCACAGAATGCTTCTAACATCAGATACATGGGGAGTTTCCCCCATGCAGCAAGCAAGGAATTCTCTAGGGGATTCTAACGGGATGTACTTTAATTCAGTGCTAACACTTATTTACCTGGAGATAGCATCAGCTCCCACAGGTTGAGGGGTCAGTCCCACAAGACTGCCCCAAAGTCAGATGGTAATTTTAAGCCAGGTTGTAGCCTGTTTTTGACTGATGGGCTATAAGTCAGGGTACCCATGACCCCCTTTTCATGTTTGATTAATTTGTTAGAGTGGCTCATATAAGTCAAGGAAACAACTAGTTAACATTTACCCACTTATTATGAAGCATATTACAAAAGATATAGATAAAACAGCCAGATGAAGAGATGCACGGGGCTGGGCATGTAGGAAGGAATGTGGAGCTTCTGTGCTCCCACATTCCAGGAACCTTCTTGTGTTCAACTCTCCGAAGACTCCATGAACTGTGTCGTTTTGAGTTTTTATGGAAGCATCATTGGCCATTGGTGATCAGCTCAACCTGTGGCCTGTCTCCCCTCTTCTGAGGCTGGAGAAGGGGGTTGAAACCCCCAGCGCTCTAATCATGCCTTAGCCTTTCTGGTGACCAGGCACCATCCTGAAGCTGACAAGGGACCCTCAGCCACCAGTCATCTTATTATCATGCAAAGACACTTTAAACACTCTTAGGCTCATGGAGACTCCAAGGATTTTAGGATCCAACTGCCAGGAAATGGAGACAAAGACCAAATACATATTTCACAGTATCACATTGCCAATACAAATTATCTGACAGGTTTTCCCCATTATTTCCTTTTTAAAAATTTGACTTATTTGGGGCTTCAGAATATACAATTTTACTTTTAAATCCTTCCTTTCTAACCTTTTTTAGGTTACTGATGCATCACATCAGAGACTGCTTACCAGAGTTGAAAACAAGAATAAATGTTCTAGCTGCTCAGTATCAGTCTCTTCTCAATAGCTACGGTGAACCTGTGGATGATAAAAGTGCTACTTTACTCCAGCTTATTACCAAATTTGCCACAGAATATTGTAACACTATTGAAGGAACTGCAAAATATATTGAAACTTCGGAACTGTAAGACATTTTTCTGTGGATTTGGTTACCTAGATTGCTAGACCACTTTTCCTTTTGTTAAGATGACTTTAGCTCAGATTATCTGATTGAGATTTGTTATCTATAAAACACAAATGTAATTTTGTAGAGGTAATAGGATGATGTCTCATTGTGTGAACATATGTTTTGTAAACAATGTAAAGCAAAGTAAAAATTTTCAGGTATTTTTAAAACAATATTTTAATAAGTATTTAAAATATTTCTTAATTTAGCTCTTAAAGTGTTTGTTTCTTTAATACAGTATAATTGTTTTTAAAAAATTATAAAATGCAGATAAGTAAAGATAAAACATAAAAACAACATTATGTGGTGGTGTGCCCCTGTAGTCCCAGTTACCTGGGAGGCTGAGGTAAGAGAATCCCTTGAGCCCAGGAGTAGTTTGAATGGGGCCAGCCTGGGCAACATATTGAGACACCATCTCTCTCTCTTTCTCTCTCTTTTTTTTAAATTAAATCCAAATTTTTATTGAGGATTTTAAGTTACATACTTCAGATTTCTAGAATAGAATGGAATCATTTTGGAACTGGAAAAATGGCATAAACACTGGTATCCCTTGAAACTTCAATTTTATAAAGAAAATTCTTCTGCAAACCACATCACCATTGTATAACAAGACTAGGTAGTATCTACACCTTCATTTTGGCAATAGCTATTTCCTAAAAGAATAAAAAAGATGGGCCAGGCGCAGTGGCTCACACCTGTAATCCCAGCACTTCGGGAGGCCAGGGTGGGCGGATCACGAGGTCAAGAGATTGAGACCATCCTGGCCAACATAGAGAAACCCCGTCTCTACTGAAATACAAAAATTAGCTGGTCGTGGTGGCGCGTGTCTGTAATCCGAGCTGCTTGGGAGGCTGAGGCAGGAGAATAGCTTGAATCTGGGAGGCAGAGGTTGCAGTGAGCCAAGATCACGCCACTGCACTCCAGCCTGGCGACAAAGCGAGACGGTCTCAAAAAAAAAAAAAAAAAAAAAAAGACTGTGCTACTTCAGTTCATTAAAAATAGGATTCTTTCTTTAAAGTTCAGAAAAAGCTGCATTAAATAAACTTTGGTTACAAAAAAAAAAGATAAACACAGAATGTCTAATCACAGCAAAGGAAATCATTTTAAAAATAAAGAGAAAAAAGCTGTTATAATTGGTTAAGGATTTTCAGTAGTAATTTGAAATCTCAGGAGAGGAATGGGTAGCACTACAATGTGCTCGCATTCTAAGACTTTAACACTCACTTCTCAAATAGGAAGTTTTTATCACCTCTAAAAGAATTCAATGTAATTTTATTAAGAGTAAGAAATCTAAACCTTTCTCTAATAACAATCCAGTAGTCCACCCTCGTCAAAAAAAAGTTCAATCCCCAAATTAACAGTAATTAGCCTGAGGTATCATAAATGTGGCCATATAGTCTGAAATTTAATAGCATCTTTTGTCAAAAATAGTCTTATTTCCACTTTAGTCTCATGACTACAATACTGTAGTGCGATCCGTATAGTATTTACTACAATACAATAAACAAAAATATCCAAAAAAAATTCTTGGACCTTGTGAAATAGTGCATCCATTCCCTTCTATGAAAATAGGAGCCACACAAAGATCTGAAAGAGTGCTGCCTGCCCAGATCTAGAACAGAGGTACTTAATCTTTTTTCAGTTTAGTTATCAAAGTGTGGTGTGAACAAAATGCTGAGTGTCACACTGTAAATAGGCCCAAAATCTTGAGCTTTTAGTGAGATTGAGAAACCTTTTACGAGATTTAACTCAATATGCCTTAACCCATCCGTGAGGTAGTTAAGTACTTAGTACCCATTTTAATACACAGTAAATAGAAGCATGGGTAAGTGACATACTCATAATTTAAGCAATAAGAATTAAAAGAAACCACAGAAGCTTGGGGCCTTCTCTCTAGCTCTAACCCAAAGAAAATGAACTTTAATTTTTTTTTTTAAAGAATCACTTAAGATTTTCTTCTTCTTTTTTTTTTTTTTACATTTGCTTATTAGTATAGTATCTCTTTCCAAAGCTGGTACCCTTTTCTTCAATAATATGGTAAAAACTGAGTATAACCCTTAATTCAAGCTAGGCCTCTGCTTCTACCTGAATTGGTACAAAATTAAGACACTATATCTTGTAAGAACTAAAATTGTATTTGAAATTTTTATTTTAGGCTGCAAAACCAAAAACAAACAATGAATAGGCTTGTCAAATGATATAAATTCTTCCTTTTCAGGAAAGCAGAAGGTAGACATTGCCACAAAGAAAAGATGCTTGGTTTAATGGAGGTTAAATTTAAAAGTACAGTTAAATTCAGGCTAACTTCTGAAAATCCTGTTTTATTCACCTCACTGTGGTACCATTAACTATACTGAGTCAGGTTACTTTATAGTTAACTATGTCACTTTTAACACAATACTCCATTAAATATACTTATTGGGTGTGGTTATACTGGAAATTCTTAACCATACAGTTGTCTTACCAGTTGTTTATTTAAAACGATGAATTGTCTTATATAAGTCACCATGTTTCTGTAACAGAGTAATGAAAGGCACAGCTAATCCAAGTGGACTTAACCATATTCAACAACCAGCTGAAAAAATACTTTCGTTCTTCAGGGAAAAAATTATGGAAAAAAAAAAAAAAAGGTTTCCTTTAACACTTGACATTTTCATAGCTGTACTCCAAGAGCTACATAAAAATATTCCAGAAGAACCAAATTATGCAGCGATGAATGAAACGTGTTACAGAATTTGTGCATTCAACGTATTTGGCAGAAAAACTAGTTAAAATGCTAATTAGAACAAATTGGTCTTTAAAATATCAGTTTCTTGTCTTTAAAATAAAATTACCTTATCTACCAAGAAAATACAAAAGGCTGTAAGTAAATAAGAGTTGTGTTTAGGCTGTGACAGTGCAGGTTATCCTCAAGGCCACATACTTCTTGCTTCACTGCTGTTTGCATTTTGCTGCATTTTGATCCTTCGGGTCAGAGTCTGGATCATTTTCCTCATCTCCTTCTTCCCCTTTCTCATCTGCTTCTTCATCTTCATCATCATCATCATCATCATCATCTTCAATAGCTTCTCTAGTAAAGTATAACACTGATCTTGGGATTATATGCTCACGTAAAAAGTGACCAATTTCAAAGACTGCAGCAAAGATAAAGATAGCTTCAGCATCATCATCCAGATCTCCATTCTCAGGAACTTCAGGAGCGGCAAAAGAAAAAAAAAAAAAAAAAAAAATGAAAGCGTAATTGGAAACTGTTTTAATCACAGTATGAACTGTCCCATGTCCCTTGTGTTTCTGCTGCTGCTTAATGGTTTTCAAAGTGACATTCTTTCCTTTTTTCCAATCTATCTGGAACCCTGCACAGCCCATAATTTCTGGTCCATCAAAAGAAAAGGGATGAGAATCATCTGCTCTGACCTCATACTATATGTCTTTGTCAGTACTTCATTTGTAAAATATTCATTGGGCTCAAAATGAAATTCTAAGAAAACTCATAGGCTGGCCAGCTTCGGAGACCTTCACTTTAATATCTTTCAAGTGCTTCAGAATAGGTTCATCATGTTCCTGAACCATATCACTGAGCAAGTCAACATTCTTAAAAACAGTTAACCAAAATTCAGGAATTCCTTTGGGGTTTTCTTTTTCTTCATCCTTTTTCTCATCTTTAATCTTGGCCTTTTCTTTCAACTCCTCCAAAATCTCATCGTCATCTGGTTTCTGTTCACATTTTTCTTCCATAGGTTCATAAATTGCATTAATAATCTCAAATTGCTTATCAAATAAAGGCTGATATAGAACAGCATACTTCCTTTCAAGATCTTGAACTTCCTCCTAGAATTTGGCTTCTGTCTGTGCACATTTAACTTGCAGGTTGTTGAGAGCATTCACTCGTCTTTTAACTACCGTAGGCAGGTTGTCAGTGTCTGCCATGTTGTAAGAACTCCAAATGTTGGTGGCTAGTATGGGGAGCCAGGTGGCTAGAGCTGCACAGGCAGTGACTCAGGGTGGCAGCTGCAGTAGGAGGAGCAGGAGGTGGCACCGCAAGCAGATGGCACTAAAAAAGGAGACCCCATCTCTTAAAACGAAAACAAACCCTTAATTTCACCAACCCGAGGTACTTCCTAAAATTTGGCATTGACCTAGGCACTTTGCTGTGCATCTATAACACAGAAATGCCTGTACTGTACATCTTTAAAAATCAGATGCTATACTTATTTTGAAATAATTCTTAAACCATGTAACAACTTTCTCATATTGTCAGTTGGAAGATTTGCATAGTATTTTACTTTTTAGATATAGCCTCATTTATTGGGCTACTCTCCTACTACTGGAGAGTTTGTTTTCTGTTATAGACACATATAAACAGTGCTGTGATGGACTACCCGCACCTATCTTTGGGGCACTGTGTCCAGGTAAACACTGAGGATAAATTCGTAGAAGTAGGTTTATTAAACGATATAACATCCTTAGAATCTTTCATGACATACTGCATACTGTTAGCATATTGTACTGTTTTACTACTAGCAAGTACATCCATTTCTCTACACCTTCATTAGAAAACCTTTTTATTTTGAAATAATTAGACTTACAGGAAGTTGCAAGGTGATGTAAAGGGAGGTCGCAGCACCCTCCACTGTGTACCCTTCCCCTCCTCCCCCACTGTTGGACATCTTGCATAACTATAGTACAATAACCGTGAGAAAATGGGGATGGGTGCAATCCACAGAGCTTGTTCAGAGTTCACCAATTATACATGAACTCATTTGTGTGTATGTTGTTCTGTATACTTTAGTGGGAGGTGGACTTCATATGAGTCAACTCCCATAATGAGAGTATTTATCAGAGAAATTATTCAATGCTTATATGTATGGCATATTGAGGGAAGTAAAGACTACCACAATGGGCCTTTAAAGAGTTTACTGGGTAAGGTAGGTCAGGGTAATACGGGGCTTGATTAGGTTGCAAAAGTATAACTATTTTATTTAAATACTTCTTATTGTTAGATATAATTCATATTTAGAAAAGTACATACAGCTTATATGTACATTTTGTAAATAGTTAATAAACCAATTATCTGTGTCCACCTAATCAAGCATTTGAGACATTGAAGAGACACCATGTACATTTATTTCAGGGTTTGGGAAAGCTCCACATTTAAGAAAGCATTTGAATGGTGCTCTGAATAGAATTCAAGAAGGCAGTAATGAGAGGGCATTTTAAGCTTGGGAATAGCAAAGAATAATGCAAAAATAATGTATGTGGAGAACAGCATGTATAATGATGGGACATAATAAGAGATAAGGCAGGAAGGGTGTCTAGGAACAAGACTCTAGAAAGTCTTTAATATTTTGTTCAGAATTTGGAGAATGTCTTATTAAAAAAAACACTTTTGGTCAGAGGAATAATTTATTTTATTTATTTTTATGAGACAGAGTCTCACTCTGTCGCCCAGGCTGGAGTGCAGTGGTATGATCTTAGCTCACTGTACCTTCTACCTCCCAAATTTAAGCAATTCTCCTGTCTCAGCCTCCCAAGTATCTGGGATTACGGGAAACTGCCACCACGCCTGGCTAATTTTTTTGTGTTTTTAGTTTTCACCATGTTGACGAGTCTGGTTTTGAATTCCTGACCTCAACTGATCCGCCATCCTCAGCCTCCCAAAGTGCTAGCATTACGAGGGTGGGCTACTGTGCCTGGCCGAATCATTTATTTTAGAAGGATAATTCTAGTAATTTTGAAAAATTATTTGGTGAAGGGAAAGGTTGGAGGCAGAGAGATCAATTACTGGTAATTTTAACCACTTTAAGTGCACAATTGAGTAGCATGATTTACATTTACAGTGTTGAACAACTATCAGTAACATCTATTTCTAAAATGTTTCATCGCTGCAATAGAAATTCTTATCTATTAAGTAGTTACTCCTCATTCCCCTCTCCTCCAGCCCTGGTAACCTCTACTTTACCTTTTTTATTTTTTTGAGACAGCCTCACTCTGTCAGGGAGGATGGAGTGCAGTGGCGCAGTCTGGGCTCACTGCAACCTCCGCCTCCCAGGTTCAAACGATCATCCTGCCTCAGCCTCCTGAGTAACTGGGATTACAGGTGCCTGCCACCATACCCAGCTAATTTTTGTATTTTCTTTGTATTTTTAGTAGGGACGGGGTTTCATCATGTTGGCCAGGCTGGTCTTGAATTCCTGACCTTAGGTGATCTGCCCATCTTGGCCTCCCAAAATGCTGGGATTACAGGTGTGAGCCACCGCATCCGGCCGAATTTACTTTCTGTTTCTATGAATTTGCCTATTTTAGATATTTCATATAAATTGAATCATTCAGTATTTGTCCTTTTGTGCTTGGCTTATTTCTGTTAGAATAATGTTAGACCAGTATCTTTTGCCTGAGCTACTATAAAAATGTACTCAATAGTGGTTGTAAAAATAGAGAGGAAGGGATGATTTGGGGGAAGCATTATCAAAGGTATTTGTAGAATTCAATTGGACTTGAATTTTAAAAAAGACAATTCTAGGGTTTCTAGTTATTAAACAAGATAGGAAACATAAGGTGCTTAGTACCTAGATAAAGAGATTTAATTTGTCTTTGTGATCCCAGCATTTTGGGAGGTCGAGGTAGGTGGATCACTTGAGGTCAGGAGTTCGAGACAAGCCTGGCTAACATGCTATGCTTATTTGTTTACATATTGTCTATGACTGCTTATGTGCTTAATGGTAGAGGTGAGTAGTTGCAGCAGAGACTGTACAGCCTAAAAAGCCCAAAATATTAACTCTGTGACCCTTTATGGAAAAAGTTTGCCAACCTCTCTACTCTTGATTGTGAATCAATGGAAATAAATATAAGGCACTATTTCCTGTCCTTAAAGAGCTTATATTCTAGTTGAGGAAAACTAGGGCAGAGAAAAGGTGCTTAGCAATTCTTAGTTAACTGATGTTTTATGTCAGAACAATTATTATATTTACAAGTATATATTTTACACACACACACACATACACACACACCCACACCCCTACCTATCATGAAATGATTCCTTTTCCCATATAAAAAATTTAGAGAAACTAGTTCAAACTAGTTCATAATGACTTGAGTTAGAACACACGGAAATAGGAATGAATGAAATTGTTTATCTGAGGCTTTCTCAGAAAATAAGATGAGCTTAAAGCTTCCAGAAAGACTTATAACTTGTAATTTCTTTCCCTTTTCACAATGCCAGAAACCATATACTTCATTGCCTTTCAGATGCGGTGGTGCTAGAATTTGTTATATTTTCCATGAGACTTTTGGGCGAACCTTAGAATCTGTTGATCCACTTGGTGGCCTTAACACTATTGACATTTTGACTGCCATTAGAAATGCTACTGTGAGTATGCTTAGCTTTTAGACTTTAAAAAAGTGAGGCTAAAGTTTTTCTTATTCACATACTATGTCTTTTTAAATTTAATTATAGTTTGTTATTTTGCTCTCATATTTGAAATTAGAAAGCATTTTTCATGAAAAGTACCAAAAATGTGACTTATTTTCTTAACTTTTGGGAAGAACTGAAATTATATATAGCTATAATAAGAGTTCTAAGTTTTATTTTTTCAGGGTCCTCGTCCTGCTTTGTTTGTGCCTGAAGTTTCTTTTGAGTTACTGGTCAAGCGGCAAATCAAACGTTTAGAAGAGCCCAGCCTCCGCTGTGTGGAACTGGTTCATGAGGAAATGCAAAGGATTATTCAGCACTGTAGCAATTACAGTACACAGGTAACTGAGAGAGAAATGTAACAGGTTTCACATAAACTAGAAAAAGACATGAAGTGGTGGTTTCATTGGGTGGAAGGAAATGAGTAAGATGGAATATAAGGTAAAAATCTGTAGTTCCCTTACCTGGAAGTGATTTGAAATAGTATTCTTTTTTTTTTTTTTTTGTATTGTCAGGTGGTCGGTTAGCTCACCAACTGAGCTAACTGGCTGCCCGACTGAAATGGTATCCTTAAATATAGTCTCCAAATCTAATTCAGTATTTCTGTGATCATTAAGTGAAAGAAAATTATTGTGAGCCTCGCATGGTGGCTTATACATGGAGTCTCAGCTACTTGGGAGGCTAAGGTGGGAGGATGGCTTAGTGAGAATATGTCTTTAAAAAAAAAATTGTTTTTCTTTCATCTGCCATTTATAGGAATTGTTACGATTTCCTAAGCTTCACGATGCCATAGTTGAAGTGGTGACTTGTCTTCTTCGTAAAAGATTGCCTGTTACAAATGAAATGGTGAGCTACTATATCATAGACCCTTGTAATTACTCTTAGTAAAAATTTATATTTTTGCTTGGCTGCTTTTTAATGAGCATTATATGGTTACTTTAGAGTTTAGGCATAATGTTTTCCAGTGTATTGAGAGGAAAAAAGTTGAGTTTCCACCTCATTTCAAAGGAAAATTTTAAATAATTTTGGTATAAAGTGCATTTTTACTTTATATAATCATTGTTAGCCTGCAGGCATGGGTTTTCTTGAGAATATATTTATGATTGAGGGTTATGAATAGCTTTGCTGTATTATGTAGTACCACTGATCTTAAGAGAAAATTAGTTCCATCTTTAGCCTCAGTAAACTGAGCCTTTATATACACTCTGAGATACATCAGAGTAATCTGGCCACTTCTGCAGTTTGCTTGTTATGACTAATTTGCTTGTTATGAAACTCTAATTTCTAGTTGCTTGCTACTGTTCTGTGGGTTGCTGCTGTACACACACACACACACACAAAATGCTAAAATTGGCAGAAATATGGGATAAGCATTTAAAATTGCTCTTATGCCTCTAATTGTTGGCTGGGTTTTTTTGTTTTGTTTTCTTTCTGATCACTAAAAATGCATTTGGGTCCTTGGCTCAAGATGGTGAGCCCCGTGGAGGTTTACTAAGAGTACAAAACCATCCTTGGAATGTAAGTGCTGCTGCTTGGTTGTTTCCTTAGTGAGGATAGCCCTCAGATTCTGATGTCTAAGACTGCCTTTAGCACAGAATCATTGGAACTTCATTTTAATGATCCTTTTCACCTTGTTCTGGGCTGATAAATGCTGTTCTGATACCTGAGATTTGTTAGGACAGGACATAGTAAAGGGCTTAAGTTTATCCTCTCTGTAAGACTTAGTGGCATGGTGGCTTATGCCTGCAATCCCAGCACTTTGGGAGGCCAAAGGCAGGTGGATCACCTGAAGGTTGGGAATTTGAGACCAGCCTGACTAATGTGGAGAAACCCCATCTACTAAAAATACAAAATTAGCTGGGCGTGGTGGTGTGTGCCTGTAGTCCCAGCTACTCGGGAGGCTGAGGCAGGAGAATCGCTTGAACCCAGGAGACAGGGATTGTGGCGAGCTGAGATCGTGCCTCTGTACTCCGAACTGGGCAACAAGAGCGAAACTCTTTCTCAAAAAAAAAAAAAAAAAAAGATTTAGCAGCTCTGTAGAGGTCTAGATAAATTAATCCCAACTTTCCTTTTTTATTGTCCTCTTAGGATTTTGAACTACATATATTTTAAATTAGGTGCGTTATAGTTAAGGCTAATTAGTCACTACCTCAGGTCTTTAGATGTATCCTTTACCCAAATAAAGTTCACATAAAGTTAACATCTTTAACTGATGTCTGGTTATGAACTTATGCTGTTAAAAATGAACTAAAAAAGTGATGTGGAATAGTGGATGATCTGAAGTTTCACTAGCAAAGTTGCATAAAGCCTTGAAATTTAGACTTGCATCAGGAAGATAACTGGTTTTCCCTAACAGTAAAATACTTGCAGTTACTTTAACGTTATTTTTCCCTCTTAGAAATGCAATTTTAGATGCCAAAATGTAAATAATTTTAAAGCTAGAGTAAATAATTATTTGGCCTAAGATTTATCAGTTGGAATATAATTATCAAGTAGTTATTTAGGCATATGTTTCCTGTACTTTTTCAGTATTGTCTGTTTCATAAGTTTTATATATAAATTTCTCAAAGTAAAATATGGTTAATGTATTTTTGTATATAGCGTAACTTATTTTTTTCTAGGTCCATAACTTAGTGGCAATTGAATTGGCTTATATCAACACAAAACATCCAGACTTTGCTGATGCTTGTGGGCTAATGAATAATAATATAGAGGTAAATATAATTGTTATGTTTTTTCACAGATGGAAAAATCTGCTGTAACTCAGTTATATCAAACTTATTTAGCATGGCATAACTATAAAATAGACGTGTGCCACATTAGTGCCTGCTGCATGCCAGGAAGTAGGCTGAGGGAATTACATTGTTTTCTTAATTCTTAAAACCACCTGAAGGCATTATTACTTTCTGCTTATGAAATTGAAATTCAGAAAGAATCTGAGAATTCATTCAGTTAATGTGACTGGCTCTATTTTGGTAACTTGTAGTTTATACAGGGGAAGTGTGTACAACAAAGTGAGTGTTTAAAATTGTTTTCATTTGTCTCTGAAAGCTGTGTAGGAAACACTCAAGAATTACCCAACTTAGCATACATTTGGAAAAGCAAGAGTGCTTTTTTCACCACTACTGGGTTGCTGCATTTCATGGCTCTTTTCTTTCCTTTTGATGTTAATGTAGCAAATTGAGTAAAAGCTCAGATGGAGCCAAGGCTGGTGGATAGAGCAATTTATCCAGAAGCCATTTGTTTCTCTGCCACTTTTCTCCAAAAATAGTACATTTTTCTGCTACTCCCTAATTCAGTAAGACCTCAGAGTCCCCTTCTATACCAAATTTCCTCTTCTGTATATGCGTGGTGAGCAATGGCATTTGGAAACTGGAAGGGATCCTGGGTTACTGACTTCTACTCTGGTTAAAACACGGGGTAACCAGGCTCGGTGGCTCATGCCTGTAATCCTAGCACTTTGGGAGGCCGAGGCAGGTGGATCACCTGATGTCAGGAGTTCGAGACCAGCCTGGCCAACATGGTGAAACTCCATCTCTACCAAAAATAAAAAAAATTAGCCAGGTGTGGTGGCAGGCGCCCGTAATCCCAGCGTCTTGTGGGGCTGAGGCAAGAGAATCACTTGAACTTGGGAGCGGGGGTTGCAGTGAGCTGAGATTGCGCCATTGCACTCCAGCCTGGGCAACAAGAGTGAAACTTTCCAAAACAGATGGGGAGCTTGAGGCTTACAGACAGCAGTTATTCCTTTGGTGCTTATTTTGGAGGGCGCTATTATAGGAAACTAGCACCTTCTTCCCAACACTGATCTAGGAAACTAATTTTTGGTTACGTAGCTGGGGTGATTCCTGTTACCAGAAAAAATCCAAGACATATAGTTGAGTAGGCACTTCAAAACACTCAGAAAGTAAGCTAGATAACAGTTATGTTAAAAATTAGCATGTAGACAGTTAAAGGATTTAGTTCTTTTTACATCAACACTAACATCATGGGCCAGGCACTGTGGCCTGCAATCCCAGCACTTTGGGAGGCCAGGGCAGGCGGATCACGAGGTCGGATGATCAAGACCATCCTGGCCAATATGGTAAGACCCGGTCTCTACTAAAAATACAAAAATTAGCTGGGTGTGGTGGCGTGTGTTTCTAATCCCAGCTACTTAGAAGGCTGAGGCAGGAGAAACACTTAAACCAGGGAATCGGAGGTTGTAGTGAGCCAAGATCGCACCACAGCACTCCAGCCTGGTGACAGTGCAAGATTGTCTCAAAAGGAAACTAACCATGAAAAACTTGTGTATGCCGTAGTTTTGTTATACTTATAAGGTCTTATGTGATATGATTTCAGATTAGTATTTTTCTACGAATGAATAGGCTTCTGGTTTTAATGACTGTGCCAAAGAACCTTATATGGATATTTTCATTTAAGTCATTTAATCTTTACCATAACCCTGAGGGCAGATAATGTCATTAACAGATTAGGACACTAGGGCTTCAGAAGAGTTGGTAAACTGTCCAGTTAGCAAAGCAGGTACACCAGGTCTGCTGGGGTCCAGGCCCAGCTCAGGTCACAACTGGTTAGTAACAGACGAGGGTGAGAATTCTGGATACTGTGCCTTTCCCTTTGTATCCCTGTTAAAAACATACATTTTAACATGGTAATTTTTTATTTTGAAGATTTTTTTTTTTTTTTTTTTTTTAGATGGAGTCTCACTCTGTCACCCAGGCTGGAGTGCAGTGGCATGATCTCGGCTCACTGCAGCCTCCACCTTGCGGGTTCAAGCAATTCTCCTGCCTCAGCCTCCCAAGTAGCTGGGACTACAGGTGTGTGCCACCATGCCCGGTTAATTTTTGTATTTTTTAGTAGAGACAGGGTTTCACCGTCTTAGCCAGGATGGTCTTGATCTCCTGACCTAGTGATCCACCCGCCTTGGCCTCCCAAAGTGCTGGGATTACAGGCATGAGTCACTGCACCTGGCCAAAGATTGTTGATTATCTATATTTTTATGTTTTTTATTACTGAATACCCTCCCATGAAAAAATAAAATTGGGTGAAATTTGTGTCAAAAAATATATATATATCTTACATGTAAAACATCATTGAGGGCTGGGCACAGTGGCTCACGGCTGTAATCCCAGCACTTTGAAAGCCAAAGGCAGGCGGATCACCTGAGGTCAGGAGTTCAAGACTAGCTTGGCCAATATGTCAAAACCCTGTCTCTACTAAACATACAAAAATTAGCCAGGTGTGGTGGTGGGTGCCTGTAATCCCAGCTACTCAGGAGACTGAGGCAGGGAGAATTGCTCTAACCCGGGAGGCGGACGTTGCAATGAGCTGAGATCTTGCCACTGCAGTCTAGCTTGGGTGACAAAGTGAAACTCCACCTCAACAAAAACAAAAACAAAACCATAACAAAGCTTTTACAAAAACAAAACTATAATGTAGACAGTATTACATGAACATAATCAAACTTTTTTTGCAAGTGTGATTGTGTTCATGTAATACTTTATACTTAAGAGCAATTTCGACTTTAACATAAATACTTTCTACTGTATTTGATGCAGACTGTGAGAGATCCATCATTAACACCTTTCATTATCAGCTTTCTATATCTTCATATTCTTTTTTCTTCAGACAGAGTCTTACTCTGTTGCCCAGGCTGGAGTGCAGTGGCGTGATCTCGGCTCACCGTAAACTGCCTCCTGGATTAAGCGATTCTCCTGCCTCAGCCTCTTGAGTAGCTGGGATTATAGGTGTGCACCACCACACCCAGCTTATTTTTGTATTTTTAGTAGAGACAGGGTTTCACCATTTTGGGGCTAGGCTGGTCTCGAACTCCTGAGCTCAAGTGATCTGTCCACCTTGGCCTCCCAAAGTGCTAGGATTACAGGTGTGAGCCACCGTGCCTACCCAGTATCTTCATGATCTTGTGCCTATCTTGATGCTTGGATGTAGCAGATGCTTGGGACAATCTAATTTGAATTTAACAGTTTTTTTTTTAGCTTTGTACAAGTTACTTTGATAATATTAGCAAATTAGAATTGTGGGCAATTGACGAGTCTGTTAAATTAGCCATGTTATAGAAAGGACTATCAGTTGTCAACACTTTATTTTCTGGAGGTAGTTTAGGAACATTTTATAAGGATAACCTCAACCACAGATACTTCTTCAATGTATGTTTTATGTAGGGGAGTTGTTTGAATTTAACACAAAGGTGTTCAGGTAAGAGTGACTTTAAAAGGCTTTATGGAGTTTTCTATGACTCTCTGCACTTCAAATTCCACATGGTATGTTGAAGGCTTATGTTCCAGATTTATGTGAGGACAGTTTATATCACTCTTTCTTAGTGGGAAAGGGGGAAAAGATGTCAGTCTGTTGCCCCTCATTTGAGAATCCCCAGTACAGAGAGCCACTGTTACTGACACTATATTGTATCCTTCAGGTGTGTGGGCAGAAAAAAAAAGATTGAGAAGCATTGGGTTAAATGATTTCTTATTTATTTTAAAATATAATTATGGCATGAGTCCCAACAGTGAGAGGATGTATCTGTAAGTTACTCCACACTTTTCAATTAACACGAACATTTTTTAGTAGGCATATATCTCAGTACTCAAATAATCAGTTTTGTTTTGCTTGATTTGTGTTTCTTAGGAACAGAGGAGAAACAGGCTAGCCAGAGAATTACCTTCAGCTGTATCACGAGACAAGGTAAAAAAAAAAAAAAAAATTTTTTTTTTAATGCACATTCCCAATACCTAAAGATGGATTGATGAGCTCAGAATATTAATCAGTTCTAGGAGTAATTCTTTCTTCTTTTCCTCCCTTTAACACTCCATTGGAGCTAAAGGCATACAAGTTTAAAATGGGCTTTGAGTGATTTAAAGATAATAGCATTTTGAATTCAGTGACACAAATGCTTACAAGTTTAAGTGGCTGGGCTTGGTGGCTCATGCCTATAATCCTAGCACTTTGGGAGGCCCAGGTGGGCGGATCACCTGAGGTTGGCAGTTGGAGACCAGGCTGACCAACATGGTGAAACCCTGTCTCTACTAAAACTACAAAATTAGCTGGGTGTAGTGGTACATTCCTGTAATCCCAGCTACTCGGGAGGCTGAGGCAGGAGAATTGCTTACATTCAGGAGGCAGAGGTTGCGGTGAGCTGAGATCACACCATTGCACAACAGCCTGGGCAACGGGAGCAAAACTCTGTCTCAAAAAAAAAAATTAATTAAAAAAATTAGTAGGTTTAAGCATTTAGTTAAGCATGAAGCTTTAAAAAAAAATTCAGCTAGTGATTTTATCAACTTTATAAATAGTTGAAATGACTTATGATAACACGTTTTCTTGGAAAAAATGCACACAAAACAGAGGTTTTAATTACTAGTAATACTTACAATAGTTGTAATACTAATGTGTGTATAAAAATTTGTTACCTTGAATTCTTTGCCAGCAAATAATCTTATCAAATACGAAAAGTAAAAATGACGCTTTTTATTTGGATTTTTCTTATGTATTCATCTGAAAGAAACTTTTAACAATGAAGGAAATAAGGCAGAATAAACAATTTTATCTCCCATGATTATTTTCATTTTTCATGTTATTTTACGATTTTGTTACAGAACGGAAAAATTCACATTTATAGAATGTTTCTGAATGCATTTTTGCATCCTTGATTTTTTTACCCCCTGCATTTTTTGCCTTTAGTCTTCTAAAGTTCCAAGTGCTTTGGCACCTGCCTCCCAGGAGCCCTCCCCTGCTGCTTCTGCTGAGGCTGATGGCAAGGTCTGTTCTGATTCTTAATCTAAGCCTGCATGCCTAGTTCTTTGGTGCAACATAATCTTCTGGAAACAATACAGTGAATAGAAGAATATTAATATGGGATACTGTGCTAAGGTCAGATCACTTCAGTCTAATATATATTTTAAAATTGTGTAACAATGCAATGCCTACTTTATATTGTTGACATCCTTTTGCTTGCAATATAGAAGATGCACACAGAAAAAGAAGTAATTTAACGAGGAAATTATCCTGCACTTTTTGAATTTCAACCCATTGGTATTTAAATTTTGCTTGTTAAATTGCATGTTTTAACATATCTTTTAACAGTCAATTCAGGACAGCAGAAGAGAAACTAAAAATGTGAGTCTCTTGCTTCAGAATGGAAATGTTGGTACCTTTGGTTCTCACTGAAACACTGTCTATAACACCATTAAAAAACCTGTTTGTGTAGTGCTCTCTCTCTTGTCTGTGCTATGTTCTTAATGTTCCTTTTATCCAACCTGTGGAAGATGGCATTAGTTTTGATGTTGTGTTAATTAGTTACAATAATAGGCTTTCTCTCTGTTTTCTGTTACCTTCAATAACAGGTTTAAATTTAGTATTTTGGTAGGAAATAGATTGCAGAGATGGAATTGTATTTTTGGACATTTCCTCTTTAAAGATCTTGAGATCTGTTCAGTACTAATAGATAATCCTCTAATCTATTGCTTCTTTCTTATATTTCCAATTAGTTTGCACTTGTTATGATATATATCGCTTCACATATGCTTCAGAAGCTTAAGCAAATCAAAAACAAGTGGGGACTGTGAGAGTTTGAGACTGTTTTCAATTCTTGACAATCATTTTAGATGAAAATTAAATAATGTATAAATTATTCAGTCATGCCTATTTCAAGATTTTCTGCCATTTAGCTCCTTTCCTTTCTTAAATGTCCATATTTAAATGTCTTATCTTCTCTCAGCCCACTGTGCTCACGAATATTAAGAGAACCATCTAAATCACTGCACAAGTTTTATTTCATTCATGACATCACACTGAATGTGCTCACTCTCTTTAAAATTTCATTTGGTATACCATTCATGTATAGTTAACATTTAAAATTCTAATTACTCATTTTTAAGTGAATGTGTAATATACTACTTATATTTAAATATAGTTCACCTTAACTGACATACTAAATACAGATTTTAGCAAATATTTTGATTCAGAATGATACCCCAAACTACCATTTTTCTAACAGTGGTGAAGGAAATAATGCCATAATGCTCTATTAAATTTATGTAATCCACTTTTAGATTGTAAGATCTTAAAGAATACCTAAAAAAACCCTCTCAAATGTTGATGAATTATGTTTTTCCATTATAAGCAGTCATTTTTGTTTTTTAGAAGTCAAGACTAATTTTACGGAAAACAAGGTGCAAAAGCACTTGTGATTAATGGTAGCACTAGATTTCTTGCAGCAAATCCTTAAGAGTGCAGATGTTGAAGGGACTTCCGTTGTGTTTATGTCAGATTCCACCTTTGAAACAACTTATAGTGACTGTCAGCCTAGGAATAACAAATGTCTTGCTATTTGTTAAAGAGTTCTTATACCTTATGGCATTTTTGTTGACTACTAGGAATGTAAATTGACTTGAGAAATATATAAAGTCTTAAGTTCAGAGACATAATAAATTTATAGAATTTTAGGGAGAGAGTTTAACAGTGTTTATGATTACTTAAGAAATTAAACTGAATGGCAGTTCTTTGTGCTTTTAATGAGTAGTTTTGTTTTTAAGGGCAGCTTATACTTCTTTTTACAATTTAGTGTTTGAAGGGTGGGAGAAGAGGAACAGTTTTGAAAAGTTAGCGAATGATAAAAGAAAAAGGGAATTAAATAGAACATAAATTGGCTGATGCCTTGCAAACAACTTACAATAGAAACTCTTACTTTAGACAGCTCAGGGTTCCAGTTATACATGCCACCTACCATCTCCTTCTCACCTCATTATCTGTCTGCATAGATTAAAGTTGGTATAGGTTTTGGAACATGTTTTTTCAGGTTGCGTCTGGAGGTGGTGGGGTTGGAGATGGTGTTCAAGAACCAACAACAGGCAACTGGAGAGGAATGCTGAAAACTTCAAAAGCTGAAGAGTTATTAGCAGAAGAAAAATCAAAACCCATTCCAATTATGCCAGCCAGTCCACAGAAAGGTCATGCTGTGAATCTGCTGGATGTGGTAAGCCGTGACAATTTGGTTTAGGTCTAATAGGATAACCATGTTAGTAGGAAAACAATTAGACAAAAAGAACTAAAAGTCTCAAAACTTAGTAACTTTCAGATGTTAAATGCTGGCATTTCAAAGTGTCATTAAAGTAATATTCTTCCCCTTCATCCCCACTTAGCCAGTTCCTGTTGCACGAAAACTATCTGCTCGGGAACAGCGAGACTGTGAGGTTATTGAACGACTCATCAAATCATATTTTCTCATTGTCAGAAAGAATATTCAAGACAGGTTAGTATTAATATAAATCACAGGCTTTAATACTGCTGGATGATTCTGTGATTTGTTTTGAAAAATACATGTATTTTAAAAAATTTTAGGTTAGTTTTTATTCTAAATCAAGTGGATTCTCTGATAGTCCTTGGGTAACTTGTAGTAAGACTTGAGTTTGTTAACATAGAATGACTAGGACCTCATGTATCAGCTAGAAAAAGCTATTAAAAACGAGAGATTCTTTTGTTCTGTCTGGCTGCCACATTTTGAGTCATTTAAGAAATTTTTTTTTTTTTTCCAAATTTTAATTTAATAGTTTCATTATTTTGGCTAGTAACACTGACTTGCCTTTTTTTTTTTTTTTTTTTGAGACAGAGTCTCGCTCTGTCACTGGGCTGGAGTGCAGTGGCACGATCTCACTTCATGGCAACCTCCGCCTCACAGGTTCAAGCAATTCTTTTCCATCAGCCCCTGAGTAGCTGGGATTACAGGCGTGCAACACCACCCCCAGCTAATTTTTTCTATTTTTAGTAGAGATGGAGTTTCACCATGTTGCCCAGAATGGTCTCGAACTCCTGACCTCAGGTGATCCATCTGCCTCGGCCTCCCAAAGTGCTGGGATCACAGGCGTGAGCCACTATACCTGGCCTTGTTTTTGTTTTTTAAAGATATAATTCATACACTACAAAGTCCACCCTTTTAAGTGTAGTTTGCAGTGATTTTTATTATATATCACAAAGCTGTGCAATGCTCACCACTATGTGGTCTTAACCACTACGTGGTATTTGTAATATTTGCATTAGTTCTTAAAGAAGCCCTGTACTCAACTGCAGGGGCTTCCCATTTTGCTCCCTCCTATATCTGGCAACCAATAACCTATGGTCTCTCTGGATTTGCCTCTTTGGGACATTTCATATACTAATATGTCTAATACTCGTATAAGACTAATATTCATATAGTCTTTGTACCTAGCTTTTCTTTCACTTAATATGTGTGTGTTTTGGAAATGGAGTCTCGCTTTGTCGCCCAGGCTGGAGTGATCTTGGCTCACTGCAACCTCTGCCTCCTGGGTTCCAGCAATTCTCCTGCCTTTGCCTCCCACCACCACGCCCAGCTAATTTTTGTATTTTTAGTAGAGAGAGGGTTTCACCATATTGGTCAGGTTGGTCTCGAACTCCTGACCTTGTGATCTGCCTGCCTCCCAAAGTGCTGGGATTACAGCTGTGAGCCACCGCACTTGGCTCACTGAATGTTTTTAAGCCACATCCATATCGTAGCATTGAATCAGTATAGTCATGTGCCACATAATGTTTTAGTCAACAGACCACATATTTGAATGTGTTCCCTTTAGATTATGCTACCATATTTTTTCTGTAATTTTCTATGTTTAGATACATACTTACCATTATGTTACAGTTCCCTACAGTATTCAATACAGTAACATACTGTACATGTTTGTAGCCTAGGAGCAATAGGCTATCCTATCTACCTTAGGTGTGTTGTAGGCTGTACCATCTGTAATTGTGTAAGCACACTCTTTGATGTTCACATAATGAAATCATCTAATAATGCATTTCTCAGAACATATCCATGTTATTAAGTGATGTATCTTTTTATGTCTGAATAATATTAGATATAGGGATATGTCATACTGTGTTTATCCATTCATCAGCCGATAGATGTTTAGGTTTTTCTCACTTGTTGGCTATTATGAATAATGCTTTTTCTTTTTTTTGAGATGGAGTCTTGCTCTGTTGCCCAGGCTGGAGTGCAGTGGTGCCATCTCAGCTCACTGCAAGTTCCACCTCCCAGGTTCAAGCAATTCTCTATCTCAGCCTCCCAAGTAGCTGGGATTACAGGCACCCACCAACACGCCCGACTATTTTTTGTTTTTTTTGTATTTTCAGTAGAGACAAAGTTTTACCATGTTGGCTAGGCTGGTCTTGAACTCCTAACCTGATGATCCACCCACCTGGGCCTCCCAAAGTGCTGGGATTACAGGCGTGAGCCACCATGCCCAACCTGAATAAAGCTTATCAAAGAGTTTTGAAATAAGGATGATGAAAAGAAGGTAAAATATTGAGGACTGTTGCTTTTCCTTTTGAGACAGAGTAAGACTGTCACCCAGGGTTGAGTGCAGTTCTTGGCTCACTGCAATCTCTGCCTCCTGGGTTCAAGTGATTCTCGTTTCTCAGTCTCCTGAGTAGCTGGGATCACAGGCATGTGCCACCATGCCCAGCTAATTTTTGTATTTTTAGTGCAGATGGGGTTTCACCATGTTGGCCAGGGTGGTCTCAAACTAAATTCCTGGCCTCAAGCAGTCCACCTCCCTTAGCCTCCGAAAGTGCTGGGATTACAGGCATTAGCCAGTGAACTGTTGCTTATAATTAAGCAAAAATCTAAAGGGCAATTATGCCATTAGTGAAATATCCAAAGTAGTACAGTGTTCTTATTTCCTAAGCCCAAATTATTAAAAGTAGAATTTTGGCTAAAATTCCATAATTCGGCTTTGTTTTGCAGTGTGCCAAAGGCAGTAATGCATTTTTTGGTTAATCATGTGAAAGACACTCTTCAGAGTGAGCTAGTAGGCCAGCTGTATAAATCATCCTTATTGGATGATCTTCTGACTGAATCTGAGGACATGGCACAGCGCAGGAAAGAAGCGGCTGATATGCTAAAGGTACTGTGAAACTTTTGAATTTTTATACTTGGGCAGTAGACAGAAATAGTTTTAAATGCAGTTTTGATTTTTGGATATTTATATATATATACACACATGTATATATATACATATATACATATGTATGTGTATATACGTATATACATATACTGTATATGTATATATACACATATGCTGTATATATGTATATACATATACTGTGTATATATACATATACTGTATATGTGTATATGCGTATATATGTATATATATGTATATATATACTGTGTGTATATATATACATATACTGTATATATATATATACACTGTGTATATATACACACATATACTGTATATATATACTGCGTGTATATACGTATATATATACTGCGTGTATATACGTATATATATATGCGTGTATATACGTATATATATACTGCGTGTATATACTGCGCGCGTATATACACTGCGCGCAGTATATACTGCACGCGTATATATACTGCGCGCGTATATATTGCGTGTATATACGTATCTACATTGCGCGCGTATATATACTGCGCGCGTATATACACTGCGCGCGTATATACACTGCGCGCGTATATACACATATAAAATATGTGTATATATACACATATGTACATATATACATAGTCTTTATATTCTAGCTTGGTTTGTTTCTTGTTGGTACTTGATTAGATTCTAATTCCAGAGAACATATTGGTTAATACAAACTGGTTATATAAACCTACCACATATACATTGGAAAAATTACCCTGCATAATTCTGATTAAGTTCATAACTTTATAATAAGCATTTAAAATTTTTATTTCCTTTAATGCAGGCATTACAAGGAGCTAGTCAAATTATTGCTGAAATCCGAGAGACTCATCTTTGGTGAAGAGAACTGTATAATACTCAGCCTTTGTTGACTCAAAAACTTGCTAGTTACTGCCTGAGTAGAATTTTATTTATGAACTCCTGTGCACTGCAATGGTATGAATCTGCTCATGTGAAGACTGGCTGTAAACTGAAAAGTGTATTCCATATTGCAGAACAAATCGCACATTTAATCCAAATAATAAATGGCTGTTTCTAAAGTTTCCCAGTATATATAAAATACATCAACTCTGTCTTGTGACAGTTTCATTGGAACTTAAAAAGAACTGTTAATGTTCTAGTTGTACAAAGCAGTTTGCCTGTGGATAAGATGACCTGTGTAATCTTTGTTAGTAATCTTAAAGCTGCTGCCATAGTCCTCCAAGAAGAAAGCACCAAGACAACATTTCATATGACTATAATGCATGTACTATATAAACTGAGCTGGCTTTGAAAGATGTGAGTTGGCAAGTTCCTCACATAGAGTCATTGTATTCCACCTGTCCTTCAATTTAGTTTTTCTGAGCTTCTCTGCAGACTTTGATGTGTTTTTAAGAATGCTGAATGCACAAAAGGATCTGTGACACCGACATGGATGTGGTGTGCATACTGTGTAGTTACATAGCCCTTCCAATTCTGGGTCCATTTGCCCTAGCATATTAAAAATTAAAATATGCTTTGATTCATACTTAAACCGGTAAGCATAAATGCCTACATTAATTCCTACATTAAAAACAACAGCCATCTACCCTTGATGATCTAGTAAGAGTTGGTAATGATGGCCAGTTCCTTTTAGTTTTAGACAATTCAGTGATGACCTAAATCTCCCTTAACTTGCAAATAGAGTAGTAGTAACAAAGGTACATCTTTAAAATGGAGCTCTTACACCAGCCTCTAAGATTCACTTTGAGGTGGGACTTAAAACCAATATACTGTGTGTGTATGCTGGTAATAGCTACTTTTGTTTTACAGCATACAAACAAAATATATTCCAACAAAATATATTAGAATAGTTATGAAACTACTTGAGGAGTTTTGTTATTGAAAGAAAAACACCCAGATAGACAAACTCCTTAAGACTTACAGACTTAAACTGCATTTATGGGGTAGTGATGAGGTTTAGAACATGTAATTCCCCAGGTGATTCTTGGTATAAACTACATTATAAATTTTAAGATAGATATACCTCACATCTAGCCCCATCACTAACAGACAACACATTTATATTATAAACATTAAATTTTTTTTTTCAGTTTATGACCAGATATTCGTGAAGGACTATTGGCAGGGAAAATATGAATGTTAACTTTGCTTACTGCACCAATATACTAAGGAACAACAGGCTCTGATCTCAAACATTAAAAACCCTGTATCAGTCTGATATGATATGGCACTATCTTGAATCTGTTACTAGTACCATCTTGACAGCGGATACATGCTCCCAAAACTTTTGTTACCACACTTAAAAATCACTCTGCTGTCATTAGGCATCAGTTTCAAAATTATAACCATACATGATTTACTTTTTCCAGATAATTAGTACTTTGAATTCATAAGGGAAAAAAACCCAAAAAACTTATGATGCACTTTTCTCTAGCACATCAGATTTCAAACTGAAAATTAAAGACATGCTATGGTAATGCACTTGCTAGTACTACACATTTTGTACAACGAAAAACAGAGGCAAGAAACTTAATGGAAAGCGAAAAAACGTTCTTTTGTTGGCCCTTAAACTGAGTCAAGTTCTGAAATGTAGAGATGATCTCTGACATTTATAACAGATACCTGTATGTTCTTGCTGTGTAAATAAAATTGCTGGTATGAAATGACATTAAAGTTTGTCAAAAAAATTCTTAAGTTTTCTCCCAGAGAAAGGGAGAAAAGGAGCTTTTTAATACCTAAATCTACTTTAAAACAACCGTATAGAGTACTAAACGTTTTATGACTTTTTTCCTACCAGATTCTGACAGTTCACCAAGGTATTATTACATCGCCATTTTTGCGTATGAAGACAGTGACTTGCTCCAAGTAATCCAGGTAGTAAATGGCTAGAATTTGAACACTAAAGCCATGCTCTGCAGCCTGTAAGATTTTCAAAAGAAATCTGATTAATCATTTCATATGTGATTCACTTGATCCTCAGGGAAACAGGGAGGCCACTGCTTTTTTTCAGATATGGAAATAGTTCTGGAGAATTAATTTGCCTCATGTTTGCAGAGCTGAACTCAGTCTTGATTCCAAATCCTTTAGGTTTGACCTGAAAACTTTCCTTACCTGGATACTTTTTGATAGTCTCACATGAGTGCGTATTTTATTCTGGGGGGGATTATTTTTAAATTTACCTCTAGTTGCAATCTGTGTGGGGCAGAAGTGGAAATTTAAAACTAATTTAAGTTCCTAAATTTGTAAAACATTGCTACCTTAGGAATCCACTGACAAAACATGGCTTAATGAGAATGAAATGATGGAACACAGGCAAGGAACTAAAAAACTGAGTTAGAAACTTCCTGAAAAGTCACGTACTAATTGTTATACTATTCCTTGTAAAAAAAAAAAAAAAAAACTTCTTACTGTAATTTCTCAAAGCAACCATGTCCTCATCTAACTTTTCTCCTTTTCAAAATGAACTACATTTGCTCCCTCAACTACAAAAAAAAAAATATATATATATATATATGTATATATATATATATATATATATATATATCAAATTTCTAATCAGTTTCTAATACTAGTTTTCCCATTTCTAATGTGGACACCAGAGGCACTATTGATTTTATAAACAACTATATAACATTAGTGAGATCGGTGTGCCACACCTGATACAAAAACACACAATTTTTTTTTTTGAGACAGTCTCACTACTCACTCCGTCTCCTAGGCTGGAGTGCAGTGGCGCAGTCTCGACTCACTGCAATCTCCATGTCCCAGGTTTGAGTGATTCTCATGCGTCAGCCTCTCTAGTAGCTGGGGGTTACAGGCACTTGCCACCAGGCCTAGCTAATTTTTATATTTTCAGTAGAGACAGGGTTTTGCCCTGTTGGTCAAGCCAGTCTCAAACTCCTAGCCTCAAGTGATTTGCCCATCTTGGCCCCCTGCAGTACTGGGGTTTCAGGTGTGAGCCACTGAGCGCAGCCTCACAATTCCTTACACTATCTCTTTTCATTGTTCTTCATCACCACAAAAAGGAGAATGGGAAGGGTAGGATAGGAAAGCTGGCATTTCTATCTCTTCTCAAGTATAATTTTAAAAGGAGATTAACCCTGAAAATCATGGTTTTCTATGGTAATCAAGATTTGTACATCAGAAAATAAAACATCCCATCACTAAACAAATACCTTATTTATTAACCAGCCCATAAAAATCAAATGAAGTTACTCACACTGAGTCCTAGTGTATACTCCATTCTGTTTTTCTGATTTGCATAAGCAAAGATCTAAGTTTTGGGGCCAACCCTTCAGAGGTCTTGAGAATAAATGATGGGTAAGTACTTGAATAACCAGAAGGGATTTTTCATCATAACTGAAGCCATTTTATAATGTAGAAATTTCTTTTTCCTATTTTAAGTAAGGAAAGTCCATTCTTGAGAATGTGTTGTCCAACAATTAAAACGCTCTCAGGATTTGTTACTTGTTGGTGATTTATGCTGACTCCGCCTTCTGTTATCATTCGATACCTAAAAAATAGAAACGTTTAGTAAGTAGAGAGATCCAATGACTGTTGATCTGTCCCCCCCAAAAAGACTATTTCACTTACATTTCAGAGGCTCTTCAATTGAGAACATTTGGCAGTGGACTGTTGTTACCTTCATGTTCACTCTATTAATAGATTCTGCCTCCCTTTAATGCTCTTTGTGTTTTTTCTTTTTTTTTTTTTTTTTTTAAAACACAGTCTTACTCTGTAGCCTAGGCTGGCATGATCTTGGCTCACTACAATCTCCACCTCCTGGGTTCTAAGTGATTCTCCTGCCTCAGCCTCCAGAGTAGCTGGGATTATAGATGCATGCCACCACACCCGGCTGATTTTATATTTTTAGCAGAGACGGGGTTTTGCCATGTTGGCCACGCTGGTCTCAAACTCCTAACCTCAGGTGATTCACCCACCTCCCCTTCCCAAAGTGCTGGGATTACAGGCATGAGCCACCATGCCCAGCCTCCTTTATGCCTTGCATCTGCTATTTCAAAGGCATAGTTAGCTTTTGCTATTCAGTTAGTAATGGCTTTAAAAATGAAGTGAAAAGGAATAATGGAGAATCCCCCCCCCACCAACTTGGGGGAAAAAAAAGAAAATCACAGAAAAGAAACTTACAAAAGTAAAAGAGAACAGTGCTGCTTTCAGTAAACTATCCATAAGACACAAGTCACAACTATAGTGGTATCTACAGAAATCTTTAGGAAATTTGCTTATGAAACTGGAAAATCCTTGCAAATTATATTGAGACTATGCAATTAATAGCAAATTGTTAAAATGAAAAATTTTCTTAAAATGAGATTGGCTGGTTTTAGAAATGGAAGATCTGTAGCTTATCTAATAAATTTGGGATTACTAACCAAAATTTTTGATAGCATATATAAGGAGGTTAAATAAGTTTCACTGGAGTTATTTATCATCCAATGCATTCACTGAACATTTACAGAGCTCTTTCTACGTGCTAAATATAAACGGTACTGCAATCTAGCAGAGAGATAAAGACAAATGAACAATGAAAACACACTGTGATTAACGCTATAAAGACCGAGGAGTTCTTCTAGGAGCACACTGGTTAGGTGAGGGCTGAAAATTTCTCTGAAAAAAGAGATACTTTAATTGGGAGTGAAGCTACCTTGACAATCAGGACTCAGAAACATGGGAACAGCTAGAAAGAGGTGAGATCTGAGAAGAGGGCTACAGCATGACTAGATTTGTGAGAAATCCTGAAGAAAGATAAATGGTGATTTTCTCTCATCTGAATGTGTTACCAAATAAAATTAAGAAACTACGTGGTTTTAAAAATATTTTCATAACTTTTTGGGTAGAGACACAGTCTCACTATGTTCTTGCCCACAAAGATCTCGAACTCCTGGCCCCAAGCAATCCTCCCGTCCCTGCCCCCCAAAGTGTTGGGATTACAGGTGTGAGCCACCACACCTGGTCATGGACATGGTTTTATAAAATTCAACAGTAAAAGATTTTCTGGGGGATGGATCCAAGATGGCCGATTCGGAGCAGCTCAGGATTGCAGCTCCCAGTGAAAGCGCGGAGGATGAGCGGACGCTGCATTTCCAGACAGATTTTTATTGCCCACAGACCAGGAGATTCCCAGACAGAGGAGCCCCTTTTGGCCGGCGCGGCTGTTTTGGCCAGCGCGTTGGTTCTCTGCACAAAATACACGAGTCCGGGTGCCAATTTAGCTGGCGATTGGAGCTTCTGGGAGACAGTGTCGTCCATTCAACTGATAAAAAAGGGGACTGAAACAGGGAGCCAGGCCAGGAGATTCCTGGGCAAAAAAGTGCCATGAATCTCCGTGGCTGTTTCAGCCGGTGCAGTGGGTCGCCACACGGGAAACCACACAGATCCTGGTGCCTTTTCAACAGGCAACTGAAACACCTGGGAGACAGAGTCGCCTGTTCAACTTAAAAAAATAAAAATAATAAAAAAAAAAGGGGGCTCTGAGGCAGGGAGCAGGTGATCAGGCTTGGCTGGTCCCACCCCCACAAAAAAGCAATCTGAAATTCTCTGGATTGAGAGTTTCACAGCAATCACAGCTGGACCTGGGACAGTCCAGCTCTGTGGGGGAGGGGCGTCCGCCACTACCAAGGCACTCCACCACTACGGAGGTAGTCCGCCATTGCTGAGGCAGTCTGCCATTACAAAGAGACTCCGCCATTATAGAGGTGGGCCGCCATTGCCAAGGCAGTTCTAACTATATCCATATAAACAGGACTGCAGGGAAGTTCACATGGTAGATGGGCAGAGCCCACAGCAGCTCAGCAAAGCCTCTGCAGGCAGTGACTAGGCTGCCTCCTTGCTGGGCAGGGAAGCCCTGAAAAAGGTAGTAGCACAACAGAAACTCATAAATAAAGCTCTAACTACCCAGGACACAGCACCTGGGGGAAAAAAAAGGGTGTTTATGAGTTCTGCTGCAGCAGACTTAAACGTACCTGCCCAGCAGATCTGAATGAACAATGGCGCTCACAGCTCAGCACTTGAGCTCCTATGAAGGACACACTGTCTCCTCAAGCAGCTCCCTGACCCCCATATATCCAAAGAGTCACCTCATAAAGGAGAGCTCAGACTGATATCTGGTGGGTATCATTCTGGGACAAAGATAGCAGAAGAAACTGGCAGCAACCCATACTGTTCTGGAGCCGCTGCAGGTGACCCCCAGGTGAGCAGGGCCTGGACTGGACTTCAGCAGTCCTACAGCAGAGGGGCCTGACTGTTAGAAGGAAAACTAAGAAACAGAAAGAAAGAAATTCATCATCAACAAACTGGACGTCCACTCAGAGACCCAATCTGAAAGTCAACAACTGCAAAGACAACAGGTGGATAAATCCACAAAGATGGGAAGAAACCAGTGCAAAAAGGATGAAAACACCAAAACCAGAACACCTCTCCTTCTACAAGGGATCACAACTCCTCACCAGCAGGGGAACAAAACTGGATGGAAAATGAGTGTGATGAACTGACAGAATCAGGCTTCAGAAGGTGGGTAATAAAAAACTTCTCTGAGCTAAAAGAACATGTTCAAACCCAATGCAAAGAAACTAAGAAGCTTGAAAAAAGAGTTGACGAAATGTTAATGAGAATAAACAACTTAGAGAGGAATATAAGTGAATTGATGGAGCTGAAAAACACAAGAACTTCGTGAAGCACACACAAGTTTCAACAGCCGAATTGACCAAGCAGAAGAAAGGATATCAGAGGTCGAAGATCAACTCAATGAATTAAAACGGGAAGGCAAGATTAGAGAAAAAAGGGTAAAAAAGAATGAACAAAGTCGCCAAGAAATATGGGACTAAGTGAAAAGACCTAATCTACGTTTTATAGGTGTACCTGAACGTGATGGAGAGATTGAATCCAAGCTGGAAAATACTCTTCAGGATATTATCCAAGAAACCTTCCCCAACCTAGCAAGGCAGGCCAATATTCAAGTCCAGGAAATACAGGGAACACCACAAAGATATTCCTCAAGAAGAGCAACCCCAATACATAATCGTCAGATTCACTAGGGTTGAAATGAAGGAGAAAATGTTAAGGGCAGCCAGAGTCAAAGGTCAGGTTACCCACAAAGGGAAGCCCATCAGACTCACAGCAGATCTCTCAGCAGAAACCCTACAACCCAGAAGACAGTGGGGGCCAATATTCAACATCCTTAAAGAAAATAACTTTCAACCCAGAATCTACTATCCAGCCAAACTAAGCTTCATAAGTGAAGGAAAAATAAAATCCTTTGTGAACATGCAAGTACTCAGAGATTTCGACACCACCAGGCCTGCTTTACAAGAGCTGCTGAAAGAGGCTCTACACACATAAAGGAACAACCAGTACCAGCCACTCCAAAACCATGCCAAATGGTAAAGAGAATCAACACAATGAAGAATCTGCATCAACTAATGGGCAAAACAGCCAGCTAGCACCAAAATGGCAGTATCAAATGCACACATAACAATATTAACCCTAAATGTGAATGGACTAAATGCCCCAATCAAAAGACACAGACTGACAAATTGGATAAAAAGCCAAAAAGCATCGGTGTACTGTATCCAGGAAACCCATCTCACATGCAAGGATACACAAAGGCTCAAAATCAAGGGATGGAGGAAGATTTACCAAGCAAATGGAGAGCAAAAAAAACCGGGGTTGCAATTCTCATCTCTGATAAATTAGACTTTAAAGCAACAAAGATCAAAAGAGACAAAGAAGGACATTACATAATGGTAAAAGGATCAATGCAACAAGAAGAGCCAATGATCCTAAATATATACGAACCCAATACAGGAGCACCCAGATACATAAGGCAAGTTCTTAATGACTTACAAAGAGACTTAGACTCCCACACAATTATAGTGGGAGACTTTAACACCCCATTGTCAATATTAGACAGATCAACCAGACAGAAAATTAATAAGGATATCCAGGACTTGAACGCAGACCTGGACCAAGCAAACCTAATAGACATTTACAGAACTTTCCACCCCAAATCCACAGAATATACATTCTTCTCAGCACCACATCAC